>NW_028262290.1:23688157-23995394 GCF_047370975.1 Nipponia nippon
AACCGCTGCAAAAATGCTTGACATTCTGTAACTCAGAAGAATATTAATGCAATTTCAGGTTCCTAACATCAAGAATGAAGTAAAAAACACCCGTAAATAAATTCAGGGGAAGATGACACTGCCTGAAGAATAGTGGGAATAGAAAACTATGTTTCCAGGGTAGAATGCAAAGATAATACAGCCAGGGACCAAACCCCACCACAGTACTAAATAAAATAACATTAGTGCATACGAGCCCTATTTCACTCTCTGTAACAAGGCACTCCAAACCAGAGTCTTGAGACAAAGAGAGATCCAACAGAGGGTTTTTGATACAATTCTAAGCCCTAAATAGCTAAAACTTAATGAAAGATAAATGTTCAATACTTATTTTTGTATCATGAATATAAGCACTATACCATTTTTTACTTTGAAATCAAGTAACCTTCATAGATCCTTTACATTGTGTTGCCTAGAGAAGATTTAATTGACATTGCCTAATTCATGTGTGCTTGCAGTTCTGCTTCCCAGTCTCTTGAGTTATTTCTACCTCTTCTGTGTTCACTAAGCATCATGGGTCCTTGTGTATCCAGAAAATATGCGCAACATTAAGGACACTATCATTAAGTAGTAAGAAAATAAGCTTCCAATTGGTAATACAAAACCCAAAACTTCTGTATTAATGATTTCAGCTGAAGCCTTACATACTTCAAACCTCCTGAACAGAAAAATGTGATGGCTGTTAAGTATGCCATCTTGTTTTATCAGCCAGCTGTCTATGGTCCTGCATCTGCTTTAACAAAATATTGTTAACAAGTCCATTTTTTCAGATGACATTTTCAGAAAACTTTTCTGTCAGGTAGAATATACACAGTAAATCAAATATTTAATTAATACAAAGTTACATGCATACTTTATTTTTAGTTTTGGGTTTTTTAACAGTTGGGTTATGCTGTAAAAAACCCAACTGATTGATTAATATGATTTCTAACTGTCTTGGGATCCTTTTTTGCACCTTAAGCCTCAGTCTTACTAACCTATCTATGAAAATACAAAAAAAGACATCTAGAAATACAGTTATAGTTCAGTAGAAGGTAGTGTTTGGAAGTTATTGAAGGTGTCTAATCCTCTCTAACTCCTGCATCCTTAAAAGCCACAATAAGCAGAAAGGATTTTAGCACAATTCCTGAACAGCTGTAATTACTGTTTATAACTATGCCAAGTATATATTTAAAAAAAAACCCAAACCAAACCAACAAACCAAACACAGAACACACACATATAAACCATACACATACTGGAAAGCAATTTCCAACACTGTGATCAGCCTCTGGCTTAACAAAGCTTTTACATATAAGTTACTATAGAGCATCATTAAAGTAAGCCTGCTTTTATAATAAAAATTTTAACCCTGCTATTCATTTCTGTGTACACAAGAAGCCTAGCAACTGCCCTCGTGCAGTAAGACAGCAAGTTAAAAGTTACTCCTTCTTTAGGTTCCATGTGATTGTTTACATAACTGACAAAGATATCTGTCATCTGGACAGGAATCAGACTTTACTGAAGATTGTTCTAAGTCAAACTGCAATAACAGTCTACCAGTTAAAATGTTTAATCATCATCAGGAATGTTGTTGGTCTACATGGGAGGTTGCAATTTACCTGTTACAATCCTGAATGCAGTCACTACAGTTGCCTTCCTTGAGGTAACACGCTGCTCTGTTTGAGTACAAGATACTTAAATCATCTGGACTTTGTTCTCCTAAAAGAAGTTACAATTAAAATCAAAGACCATTACTAAAATGACATTCAAGAATTAAAGACTTTCATAGTGTAAGCTGCACTGCAGCGATGCAGTTTGCTGACAACGCAAAGCTGGAAGGAGCTTTCCTTTATCACGTCACCTAGAATATGTAATTATTCAAACACATAAATAAAAGCAAACAGCTCTGCTCCAAGGAAGTTAAAAGATTATTTCACTCCTCTTCCTATATTTTGTGTCACATCAATTATCGTCTACTGACAATGACAAAGAATTTACTGCACAGTAACGCCTGCCAAAAATCCAGGGATAGGCTAGGTTAGTTCATTTGTAGTTCCTTTAAATAATCTACACAATAATCCTGGATTTAAGTATAAGGTACCGCACTCACCTAGACCGATGACATAGTCAATTGCTTCTGAGTATTTGAGCACAGCTTCTCCAAACTGTCCGCTCTTAAATAACTCGTTTCCTTCGCTTTTCAGTTTTGCCGCAGTAGGAGGAAGTGAAGTGGAATTGCCGCCACCGGCCGACTGAGACCTTGCTCCATGCGATCGCGACACCGCAGCTTCAGGGCTTTCACCCTTTTGATCGCTGCGTAAATAGCCATTAACTTCACCTTCGCGGCCTGACAAATGCTTTTGCGGTTTTTTCTCCGACGTGCCTTTTTTCAGTCCGCTCTCGGTGGACTCCTTCTGCTTCTGTGTCTCTCTCTCCTCCGCCTTGCTGCCTTTGCTATGGAACTTTCTCTGCGCGCTGCCCATCGCGCCCGGCCCCGGCGCCGCCTCCCCGCGCACTGGCGCGCCGCTGCCTGCGAGGAAGTTAATGACGGAGTGAGCGCTTGCGTCATCAGGAGGAACCATCGTCCTGGCAAAGCAGGGGGGCACGCCCCAAGCGCGCGGTACCAAATCCTGCAGGCATCCTAATGTCACCAAGATCTATTTGCCTCAGAAAACAGTTCCAAGAACACACAAAAAAATCCTACTTACAAGTACCTTGCAGTTATTCCTGAGAAGGTATTACTGTGAAATCTCATTTCTCCTTGCTGGGCACACCGTAAACCCCGGTTCGGTGCTGTCAGAATGGTAGAGAGTTCACCTTGAAATTAACGCTCTCAATGCTGGCGAGTACACTTCGGTTTTGCACGACCAAATCAAAATGCTTGCATGTTAAAATTAGAACACAGAGCTAACAAACCGGTACTGTTGCACGCTTCAAAACTCTCCAAATACAACATAAAATAGGAGGGATAAAAGCTTATAAATCATTCTTGAAAAGGTTCCCTTTAAACATCACGTCAAAAAGCCTTTTATAGAGAATTCTGATCATTCCATTTTCATTACTATTTATTACTAATTTAATTAGAAAAACTCATACAATAAGGGTATCAGATATTAAGATATATAAATTCCTTATTCACCTGAATTCCTACCAGACTACCACACCACAGTATTCAAATACAGATTGCAGCAGAAAGCCCGACTCTTGATACTACCAGTCACGCAAAGGCAACTCTTGTGTTTTGGTACTATTAATTAAGATGCTGGGTTTTCCCTTAACTTCATGTCCAACAGAATTTTTTCATGCCTTCATATATCGGAGAGAGACTTCCAACTGACTCAAACTAAACTTCTGAAGTTGACTTAATATGGATGTACTCCAGGTTGTTCCAAATTGCAGAAATTATTTTTTTTAATGCACCAAATGTTACTGAAATCAAACTGAACAGGATGGGAAAGCATAAGATTTTTAAAAACAACAGAATCTCTAAAGCCTAATAGACAAAAGCTCCAACTGCATCCTTCCCAGCTGTGGTCTCTGTTTTGAAATGCCATGTTTAATAGTAAGTTCATACTCCACAGTGGGAACAATGATAGGATAAATCTATTCTACCCACACAGACATTTTTATAAAACTTAAAGTAAATTATTTTTATATGAGACTTCTATCCATCCACCAAACTTTGCAGTGCCAAATATGCCAAAACAGTTTAAAGTCTATTTGGTAGGGAGGATGAAGGTAGACGACTAGCTGGGCAGATGAATAAAGACAGTAGTACTATAATAATAATTTCCTTAGGATGCATGCTAAAATACTTTCATTTTACATCCACCAAAACAGAGAATTCTGTATATACCTTCTACTAAAAAAAAAAAAAGGAAAAAAACAATTTTAAAGGTCACAGACAAACGGGTGATAGGACAAGTTCTTAGAAAAAAATTCTACAGCAAAACACTCTTGAGGAGCACCCCAACTGCTAGAGACAAAGAGAAAGCAAGAAAGGCAGATAATGTGTGATGCGAATGTGAATGTCATTAATGCGAACATAATTTCCTGAACACAGGAGAAAATTTCCTGAAGATGAAGTGCACAGAACCAGTCCTGGATTAAACCGGAAGCATTTATAGCATTTGGAGTCCCCCTGCAAATAAGAATACTCATAATTAACTTGTTTAGCTGTCAGGTTATGTTAATTGCCTAAATATTTCTGGACTGAGTAAACACCATACACAAAATTGTACAGATATATTTCTCAAATCTAATTCTTACTGTCTTACCATTTCAGTGTTTATAACATAAACAATATTCCTCTTTTGGTCTCTACAGAGAAATGTATTCATGAATGCAGTATTCTGGGCTTTGCCTTAAAAAAAAAATAGTGCTTATGAAGTTTAAAAAAAAATACAAAAAAGTCTATAGATACATGATAAATTCCAAAGAAAAGTTAAAGAAAGGTACTGAAAAGTGTGGATAGGATTTTGACCAGAGTGACAACAAATACAAACTAGAAATAATTTTAATTGATGTTAGTACTAAAATAATGAACTTAAAATGGAAGGACTGTCATAAAACAAAAGCTACTGAATACTCCAAGAGGAGTATTAGAAGTATTTTTTTGTAATGGATGACACCATCCTTCATTTAAAATTAATTTCCAGCTACACAAAGTATTTATCTTCCAGAAACATGGCACAAAAAGAGCGGTGGCAGAATGAAAAGCAACATATCTCAGTTCAGTTCACAATTAATTCGCCTATTATGAAGCCAGGAAGCCAGGAAGCATTTTCAACTCTTTTATCCGCTACTAGCTACATATGAAGACAACTGATATGCTCCAAATCTCCACAGATTAATTTTTAATAATTTTAAATCATTTTTTGCTTTTGTGCCACACACGGTCAGCAAATATCTGTTTTGTATTACATGTTCTTGGTTTAGTTGATTGAGATTGTACCTGGATTGTTCTGAGCCAGAACATATAACGAACAGAGTTGTTAAATAACTCTGATCTCTGACTGCTTAGGAGCAGTCTTTGTTCATAAAGAATGAAAAAAGATTTACTGGTCAACATTTACACTGACACAGTAATTGAGAGGTTTTCTTAACTTCAGGATATGCCCTACAAATGCAATTCTAGAGTTAATTTTCAATGTTGTTTCTTTTAACATGATCTAAATTTTTGTATCGCTGGCTTGCAATAGAGCCTAAAAGCCACAGTAGCTTGGGCCCCATTGTGCTAGATGCTGTACAAATTAATTATAAATGAGAGCTCCTTCTTCAGAGAGTTTACAATTCTAAAAATCAAAAATAGCAAATGAACAAGCACACTGGAAAGAGGATCAAGGAATACAGAATAACTGTTCTATTGGATAGCAAGGTGGCCAAACGTCCTCATACAAGACCTCATCAATAAGGCTTCTAACCATAAGGAGAACAGACACAGTCACTTTTTCAAGGCTACAATGGCAAAGAAACTTCCTATTACAGTAAAATTCTGGTCACAGAGATTACTACAAATTAAGATTTAGATAGGTGCTAAATCATATCTGGCATAAAAGCCAAGTAAGCGAGGATACAGAGCAGCCAGTAAGCATTAACCAACGGGTAACATCTCACTTATCTCAGAGCCTCAGTGGCAGAGGAGAGCAGAAAGCAATACCAGGAATGACAAAAATACAGCAGCAAGCACAACTGATCGCTTGAGTAGGAAAGAGCTCTAATTGTCTCCTACCAAATACACTTTTCTTCTCAACAAATCAGAAACCTCAAAATGCAAAAATAAGACCCCACTCACTGTTCTCTGTGAAAAGCCATGAAACATTAACACATATGTTGAAGAATTATCTGTAACATCAAATAGAGAGAGACGTGCTGTAAACTTTAGCAATAACAGGTGGAGAAATACTAATTTTAAAGCTAACTTAGACTTTGTTTAAATGCACTTTCCTTTTTATGCATAAATATTTATTAAATTTCAGAACTGTTTACTACAATATTTTTTTAAATTATTGTAATAGATCAAGTAAATACCACACAATTCAGCAAATTTTTATGAGTTAAAAGGGGCTTTAAAAATATATATTTATTTTATTTATCTTTAAACTATATTTATCAGCTGAGATTGTAAGTTCTATAAACATGTCAAAATACCAGGTGCTTTGTCAAGTACGTACATAATTTTTAGTTTTTATAGTGCCTGAATACTAGTTTTTACAGTCTCTAGGATGTAAGCCATTTTCTGTTTCTATTGTACAAAAAGGATTTTATTTACTTTTGCTTTGAGATACACAGAAGATGAAGAGAGACCACAGTCTTTATTTAGACTGTTTTGTTGAAGGCTGAGAAATCAGCTCTTCAGAGCTAATTATAAATTTAGTAGGAATGCATGAGGCTTACCAACTAGAATGTGAAAAAAATGTGACTACATGACTAGACTACATGGACTACTGGACTGACTGTGAGTACCTGACTAGGTGTATCGAGAAGATGCTTAGTCTACTTATTGCTATTAGGTTCACAGAACATATCAGATCAGATGTATTCAATAACTGAACTGACTTTGTGTTTGTTTCCAGTTGTACTTTAAAACACAGAGTAATCTATGAAGATGCTTGCCTCCTAAATCTCAGAAGTACTTATTTATATCACACGAACACATGTTGACAGTCTTCCCTATGTTTAAAAGCCTAACCTTTCATCAACAGAATGGGAGTCTTCCTGTGGAGCTAGAAGGCATTTAGTCATCTGAATGCTCCCAACGGAAAGCAACCCCAAATTAACTAATATTTACGGCTAGGGACATGATCCATCCTTTCTTCCTGGGTTTTAGCTGCGGAGACTTAGTGGATACCTACTGATTTTGAAAAATGTATTTTCCTTAAATTTGTATGCAAATAGTGCATTATTAAATCACACGTGTACAGTCTAATATTCACAATTAAGTTGGAAAACCCACAGACTGATTTAATTTCAAGATAAAGAATTACGTAGGCCACGGAAAACACAAAAGCCACAGTTGTCA
The DNA here is from genome assembly GCF_047370975.1 of Nipponia nippon. Taxonomy (NCBI): domain Eukaryota; kingdom Metazoa; phylum Chordata; class Aves; order Pelecaniformes; family Threskiornithidae; genus Nipponia; species Nipponia nippon. The sequence continues at coordinate 23,695,200 of NW_028262290.1, forward strand.
TGCCACATTACCTTAAAGAACCAACAGAAAGGAGAAAGGGTGGAAGTCAACCCAGGGATGTTATTCTGTTGCAGGCTGGAGCCCAGACATGCAGCTGAAATCTAAAAGCAACCTGCCAGCGCAAGCCTCAGTAGCCCCTGCTGCCTCACTTCCTCCTACAAGTCATCTATTCGGATTATGCCAGTAGCTTCATCTCAGCAGTCTTGCAGTTAGTCACATACTAATCCATGAACGGGAGCTTGTAAAATACATATAGCACAAGAATTATATGTTGTTTATCTCTAATGTATACTTTTGGAGAACACAGACAATCTCTTCTATTAAAAACCTAAAGAAAAATTGATGGTTTTCAAAACAAACAACAACAAAAAAATCAAATTACATGCCACTTGATCGTTTTTACACCCTTTGATCCAATCAAGGAAGGAAAAATGCAGAAGAAAAATGTGACAGTGGGAAGGCAGGAGAGCTGTGTGAGAGAAAGAGCTAAGGAACACAAAATGTCCTCTAGCGCCACAAGAAGTTCCCAACTGGGTCCACATCAAAGGATAGGTATAAAATTACACAAGACACAGGGAAGTAGGTGATTTATAGCAACTATTTCCATCTGTCTCTGTTATACCCTTTCTAGAAATCATTCCAAAGATGTGTAATAAAACTGGATTCTAGATTTCACACTCAGACCTACTTTAAGTAGTGAATGTAATTTTAGTCTTCAAACAGGCAAAATTCCTTGCAAGCAAACATGGATGAATTCTGAGAATAAACATTGCAATATCAAAGGCAATGATTTTTTCCTCAGGTTAAAATTAAATAGGAAATGACATGACATTACTTTTATCGCCACCGCTTCTTTCACATTCTTCTGTATTTTCCCCTCTTTCTTCATCACCTTCTGAATCCTCTACATCTTGAATAAGTATTCTTTTTCCTTTGCCTTCAGTCTCAGATACAGGCTTTAAACCTTTCAGTTTCTTTTCAATCTCTAGCAGATTTTTCTGCAACAGAGAAAAAACAGCAATAGCAGAAGCCTATTTCTATAGGTATATAAATTGTAATTTATATACAGAAAATACATTCTGTTAAGTAATCCACATAAGATCCTGAAGAACTATCGAGATAAATGTTACCAATATAAAAGCAGAGAAAATAAACGTGACTTTTCCAAGAGTCAGTATCAAAACCAAGGTTAACGCTCAACTTCTGTCTCTTAGAAACTCAGAAGATATCACACAAATAAATAAGTACTTTTCTTGAATGAACTACTTAAGCAAAAAAAAAATTAAAAGGAAAAAAAGTAGATTGTACTATTGTGATATCTGGCATGGTTTACTCAGAAGAGACACGTGGAAAACAGGCTCTTTCCAGAGTCTCTGAAAAAGCCTAAAAACAGTTTATAAAAATTTATGCTATGGAGAATTTGGTGTCTGATGGGTATCTGATGGAGGAATGTAACTGACAGAACTAGAACCAAAAGAAACAACAACTTCTTGGCAGTAGCAGAAGGACACTGTTGAATGATGAAAAGGTTTGCTCCTCTTTTAAGAACTGCAAATTAGATGATCAAACAGCATCTCATTCCATAAACATTTTTTGATTACTCAAAAAAAAAAACCTCCAACTGCACTTTACACTTTCAGAGCAGAGTAAGACACACCCAACATTATGCACTATTCTGAATTTAATTCAATGCTGTACAAGGAAGTGCCATTTCAGTACTCACTTCCTCAAGAAAAAGATAAAACACGGACAGGAACAAGCAAAGATTCATGTGGACAAAGTACCTTGAAGAATTCCAGTTACTGACAAGCAATTTACCTTTATTTTAGTGACTCTGCGCATAAACATTCACTCTGCATGTGTTCCATACATTCATATTTAGCCCAAGAGGGTTTTGAGGATTCTCCAAGCAAAGAGCAACTCCAAAAATGCCCTGCCAAGCACTCTGTCACCTCTAAATGTCTCCGCCAAGGCATAATAGCTGGCACAGATAAGGACAAAGTACAGACATCTGCTTTCAGCTACAGAAGCATTGCTCAGCAAAGCTACTAATGTATTTGGATCTCTCAAGAGTGTACTCAAAATAAGTAACTTATGTATGGTATTACAAGAAGTCTCAGCACAACCTATTTGATAATCCTTTCACAAAGACTGTTGTGGAGTTTGTCAACACAGACTCACAAGCTATTTAGTGGTTCAGTCTTAGGAAAAAACCCCAAAAGCTCTTTTAGAACTCAATTCTAGAGAGATAGGTATTTAAAAAGAAAGAATGGGGAGGGAGGGAAAAAGCAGACAGGTTGATTCCGTGGTTGGTGTGAAACTCAGGAACTATCTGGACAGGAATCTAGCCCCAACAACACCCTAAAAGGGATGAATGCTGTATGTGGCGAGTTTGACATAAGAGGCTTGGACCTCTCCCACTGGTGCAAGCAATAGCAGTGATCAAATAACTCCACAGAAAGAAGTAGCAATCAGCAAGCTGCTAGCAGCTCAAAATGTGCCAACAATAACAGCTGAACAGAATTCAGGTGATGAGGCAATTGCACAGCATCCAGAAGTCATATGAGAAAATTGGGAGGGTAGCAGTATGATGGACTCCTAATTAACAAGCAAAGAACAGGTTAGTATCAGAACTGAAGATTCTCCAGACACGTAGAGTCCAACTGCAAGGACTGGGTTCTAACCCACAAAACACCCCTAAGAAAATACCAATGAAATGACACGAACCAATCCTCTCCTAAACAGCTGAAGTAATAGTAGTACAAGAACCACATCCTGACCTTGAGTTTCCAAAGAAAGCATCTGGCTTTCTTAGATCCAAAATTGGCTAAGAAGGGTCCAGATTCATCAGAGGTATGAAAGGTTTTTCATTCTAGCCTGGAGGTGAGAAATCACACTGAAGTGAGGACAGAACCCAGGTCCTCTCCTTTTGGGTTAACTTTACCACTACAACAATAAAAGCTTGGCATCTCTTTTGAATTTTTCTTGTGAATTATGTGTCAAACTTAAATACACCTATCCGAATGGATCTTTTTGAGAGAAATTTCTAAATAACTTTGATCAGCTAAGACACTAATACTGTAAGCACGTTCAGCAGCAAAATTTTAGGCACCTAAATTACATTAATAGAGATGACTTGAGTGCCTACAGGTTCTCACAATTAAGTAGTGAACAGAAGATCTGGTCACATTCAAATAACTAATTTCCACCACCTATATGGTCTTGGGAAGTCATATTCAACTCGTTTATCTTTACCTTAGCTATAGCGTTTTCTGGTTCAATACATAATACTTTGTTCAGATCTTCTATAGCTGTCTGGTAATTCTGCAGCTGATTGTGTACAGTGGCACGGCGCATCAGAGCTACAAAGGAATAAAGTATATTATTTATGTATTTAAAGCATAAAGCAGATAACAATACACTATTTTTTCTAGACATATTAAGTGTAAAACAGCTTTTTAAGATTCTGCATTTACTTCATAATGACTCTGTATTAGTAATTGTTCTCTTGATCATTTTTAACGATGCAATTACATATGACACCTTCTGGGATAGCGATTGTGAATTGTGAAGCATTTTTTCATAGTTTTCCAATTTTCCTCCTCCTCCCATGCAAATATAGTTAGCTACCTTCAAGCTCTTGCCTTCAGAAAGGATTAAATCAGCAACTTTCATTGTCTTCATGTCACTTTTAAGGTAATTAATACTTCACTCTGGGTATTATGGAAACAATGCACTGCACAAATACAGAGGGCTTATAGTCATCATATAAAAAACAAGAGTTAGCCCCATGCTACTGCATAAGAACATGCATTACAGATCAACAGGATGGACTTCCCTGACCCCAAAAATACTGTTAAAACTACTTTGGGGAGCTACTCCGTTTCCTTCTTTATACTTGGACTTGATCTAAAGCTTAATGAAGTCAACTAACAACATGAACGGATAGGTACCATTTTATTTGCTAGAAATAAAATAATACATAGAAGGGCAAGTTTATGTTCTACTTTACCTTTTACGTTGCCAGGTTCCATACCGAGTACCTTCTCACAATCCTGCAAAGCACTGTCCCAGTCCTTAAGTTTGATTTCTGCTTGAGCTTTGTTATTATATGCAGCTGCAGTGGGTATTACTGATATACTCCTGAAAAAAGGGGGTATTGACCATGGTAGGCTCATAGTTAGAAAACCTGAATGTAGAAACACTTCACTATTGAAAGCTAAAAACAGTATTATAACAACATTAGTACTGATATTCTAACCACAATAGTGGTTAGAAACATCTTTCTGCAAGACTAGAGGCAACCATCCACCAACTAGATTTACCATCTTCAGAGGTCTGTTGCTTGCCAGGGCTTAGATCTGAGATGTTGCAGAGAAGATGCCATGGCTCATCTGTCCCTTAAACTATTACCTCTTGCTGCCATCCATGTAGACTCGAATGAAACTGCCAAATGAAACCTTCAGAGTTTCAAGAGTAACTACAGAGTTCTGGAGGCTATGATGAAGAGCATGGGGGCCCACATGGGCTTCTCCTTGATCTTGCTTGTAAAAGGAGAAGACTCAGGTAGCAGTGAATGAATTGTCCAGGTCAATGTCTGGCTGCGTGGCTGGTATTGTAGGCACAGCTGTAGCTTCTATAACAGGATGATCTCTGAGGAACAAGGACAACTGGGATCCATATGACAAACTGGGGCAAGGCAATCTTTACCGACACCCTTGCTAACCTAGCAAGGAGGACTCTAAACTATGTTCACGGGGAAGAGGGGGCAGCAGGGAAGTGCCGGGGGACAACATACTGGAAGAGACTCACACTTTCTTTGTGAAAAAAGCATGACTGGAGGACCATCTCAAGTGCTTGTGCACAAATGCACAAAGCATGGGAAACAAAAAAGAAGAATAAAAGGTCTGTGCAGCTATGATCTCAGTGAGATAACAGAGATATGGTGGGATAGTTTGCATGGCTGGAGTGCTGTGATGGACACATGCAGGCTCTTTAGAAAGACTACAAGGTAAGGAGGAGGAGATGCATTCTAGTCTAAGCAGTGATTAAATGTATGAAGGTTTGTCTTGGAACAGGCAAGAGACTGACAAGCCAGTCAAGAGAACTGATGGGTAAAAATAAGACATCAGACTGACATGGTGACATCGTGATAAGCACCTGCTTCAGACTGCCCGATGAAGAAGAGCAAGCAGATGAAGTCTTTTTTTCAGGCAACCAGAGGAGGCCTCACAATTACAGGCTCTGGTTCCCATGGGGGACCTGAACCACTCTGGTATCTGCTGGAAGGGCAAAATGACAAGGCACAAGAAATCTATGAGACTTCTGGATCATATCGAAGACAACTTTTTGACACAGTCAACAAGCTGATGAGGGGGAATGCTCTGCTGGAATTGTTACTCACAATCAAGAACTGGTTGGGAATGCAAAAGATGACGACAGCTTTGGCTGCAGCACCCATGAGATGGTAGAGTTTAAGATTCTGGGAGAAAAGACCAAGATGAACACTAGCATTATAGCCCTGGACTTCAGAAGGCAAGATTTTAGCCTGTTCAGGAATCTGCTTGGCAGCATTACAGGGAGAATGCCCTGTAGGGCAAAGAGTGCCAGGAGAGCTGGTTCATCTTCAAGGACAGCTGCCTCAAAGCACAAGAATGATCCTTTCCAATGTGCAGGAAGTCAAGCACGCATAGAAGGGAGAACAGAGAACTCTTGACTGAGCTCAAAGACAAAAAATAAATACACAGCAGATGGCAGTGGTGATGGGCTACCTAGGAAGAATATAGAGACACTGGCTAAGTGCAAGTGATGGAATTAATAAAGCAAAAGCTCAGCTGAAGTTGAAACTAGAAAAGGGATGTGAGGAGCAACAAGAAAAGTTTTTTGTTTGGTTTTATTTTTTTTTAAAGGTTTATCAGCAGCAAAACAAAGATTAAGGAAACTGTGGGCCACTGGTCAATGCAGCAGAGGACCTAGTGACAAAGGACACAGAAAAGTCTGAGATACTTAGTGGCATCTTTGCTTCAGTCTTCATTGGTCAGGTTTTCCCTCAGGCTTCCCAGGTGCCTGAGTCTAGAGGCAGATTCTGTAGGAATGAAGCAGTACCCACAATAGAGGAAGATAAAAGTTAAGAAACACTTAAGAAAAGAGGATATACATGAGTCCCAGATGGGGTGTTCAGGAAGGTGGCTAATGTTACTACAAGACTGCTCTATATAATCTTTGAAAAGTCATGGTGATTGGGAGAGGTGACTTATAAAGGCTAACATCACATATATCTTCAACAACAGCAAGGTGGAGGACCTGGGAAACTACAGGCTGGTCAGCCTAATGTCAGTTCTCAAAAAGATTATGAAGCAAGTTGTCCTGGATTCCTGTCCAGGCACACAAAGTGTAAGAAGGTGACTGGCAACAGCTAGCATGGATTTACCAAAGGCAAATCACGCCAAGACCAACCTGATAGCTTTCTTTGCTGAGTGGGTCAGTAAAGGAAGGAAGAACAGAGGATGTTGCCTACCTTGACTGTAGCAAAGCCTCTGATGTGATCTCCCATAGTATTCTTACGGCCAAATAGGTAAAACATGGACTAGATAAGTGGACAATAAGGCAGACAGAAAACTGACCGGACTGCTGGGCTCCAAGAATTGAAGCATACAAAGTCCAACTGGTGACCAGTTACTAGTGGCCTCCCTTTGGGATCAAGTTTTTAACATCTTTATCAGGGGGGTATAAGGTGGAACAGAAGGCACCCCCAGGAAGTTTGTCAATGATACAAAGCTGGGGGGGAACAGTCAATAATACACTGGACAGCTGAACTCCAGTCAAAGGGACCTTAACCGGCCAGAGGAATGGGCTGGCAGACTTCTCAGGAAGTTCACAAAAGGCAAGCACAAAATTCTGCACCTGAAACAGAGTAACTCCAGCAACAGTACAGGCTGGGTGCCAACTAGCTAGAAAGCAGCTTTGCAGGAAATGACCTGAGGGCTCTGGTGGACAACAAACTGAACAGGAGTTAACGGTGTGCTCTCAAGGCAAATTAGGCATACTACATGCTGGGCCATATTAGCAAGAGTGTAGCCAGGAGGTCGACAGAAGTGGTTCTTCCCCTGTCTTCAGCACCTATGAGACAACAGGTGGAGTACTCGTGTTCAGTCTGAGGCTCTCCTGCACACAAAAGGCACCAACAAACTGGAGTGAGTCCAACGCGTCACCAGGATAGTTAGGGGGCTGGACTACACGCAGTACTTATGAGTCTGAAATAACTAGGTTTGTTCAGCCAGAAGTGAAGGCACAGGGGAGGTCTTGCAGCTGTTTTCAGTTACCTAATGGGAAGGTATGGAGAAGACAGAGCCACATCCTTCGCAGATGTGCGCGCTGATAGGACAAAAGGCAACAGACACAAGTCGCAAAAAAAAGGAATTTCTGATGACGTTTTAGGAGAAAAAATTTACTGTGGGGGCAGTTAAACACTGCAACAGGCTGCCCAGAGAGGTTGTGAAATCTCCATCCTTGGAGATATGCAAAACTTAATTGAACAAAGCCCTGAGTAACCTCATCTAACTTGGCCCTGCTTTGAGAGGTGGTTTGCACAAAAAACCATTCAGAGGTTGCTTCCAACCTAAATTATTCTATGATTTTGCAGTATAACTGAAATTACTAAGCAGAGTGATTTCACTAGAGGTATGCAGAAAAATAGGCAAGATCCATTTATTTTAAAATCACATCAGCATAATAGAACTATGTCAGAGCATGCCCTCTGCAGAAGTTTTGAATCTCTTTAGAAATGAGAGGTTTAGAAATGAGGTTTAAGGTTTTCTATAAACTAGAAAGTACTCTCTATGTTCAGCTTAGAATAGTAGGCCTCATTACAAGACAAACAGAATGAATAACTGTACCCTGATTATTTTTATATAGAACTCTACTCTTTTTCCCTTTTTAGCCACACACAAATAACCCCTTCAGGCTATTATCAATTCACTCAAAAATATGTTTTATTTATATATTTCTAAATGTAAGAAAATAGGAATTTTCAGACGGTATTAGAAAAGTGCCCAGTTAGAACAGTATGCAGTGTCAGTATCATGTATGTCAGAAGGTACACAGTGCCCCATGGGCGTCGAACATGGAAAGACTCTCCATTAGGAAGGATTCTGCCCATCCTTATTAATTAATACTTTATTTATGCCCCAAAACCAGAGATTTTTACTTATTTTTATATTATGGATTTGTATTTTACTTTTTTATATATGAAATACAGCTATGGATGTTTTCTATATTCATGTTCACATATTAAAAAAAACATTTTTTAACGTTAAGATGTTAAGGCTGCAAGTCAAGAACAAAAAAATACACATCCAATGCCTCAGTTTAAACAGCCTGTGCACTATGAATATCAATACCTTCGTGTACATATATACATCAACAATCTCCAGGTAAATTTTCATAAGCTGTTCTACAAAACCCTGCCTCCTTCTGTGACAGTATTAGTGCTTCCTAAACGTAAATCTGTTCAATATTTATTTTATTGCTATTGCACACAATTTATTCCTATTCATTATTTTCTCCATACGTGTCTGCACTGACCACAAACACATTAACTTCCTCATAATTTTTTTTTAGAATATCCCACTATAACATCATAGCCCATGAATTATCTTAACACTTCATCTCACAGTAGTGCCATATCATCACCCTCAGTTTACACTGGTAATTAATACACCAAGATTCCCATATGCTCTCAATTTCTAAGTGACAACTTTGACACTTCTAGGACTTGTGGTTTTTTAAAGTCCTTATAATTTCAAAGCACAGAGTTAAACACAGAATTGAGTCTCCTTTAACGTTAGTTTAATGTGCGGGCAGTCAGCACTTTTGCAAGTCAGACCTCTAGTGTCTCAAGATGGGTAATCTGCAAATGAGAAACAGATGTTGGTCTCATATGAAAATCCTCGTTTGTATAAATGGCATCATGTTCGAACACTGAAAGAGGTAGAGAAAAAATCTAGTTCTCCCAAGGTAGCATTCAAATACCTTAACTGAAACACTATCCTTCTCTTCTTGTTGCGCTCAATTCTATTCGCCTTGAACTTTTCTACTTTTGAAGCAAATACAACAAAGGTTGTATACCAACAACCTCTATTTATATAAATAAAGCCAAAGTCTGAATGTAGTCCACTGGGCACTAAATAAGGCGAGCACCCTGTAAGAGTCTCGTATTTTTTAAATCCAGTGTTTATATCCTATTCTTCTGGATTGCTACTAATTACAGACAGTGTTATGATGAAGCCGCACACAACGATTTTTCTTTCTCCTAAGAAGAGATTATTAAATCAATGTTACTTATTAACAATTGAGACAATCCTACCAATATGATTAATTAGAATTCATTTGTAATTTAGTTTCTCAACACACTAGTTATCCTTTCATTTTTGTACATTTGCCCTTGAATCTCAACAGTTTTGAAAAATCTGAAGAACTTTCTGACACTTGCAGATTGCATCCCACCACTATTTATCCACTTCTCTTCCTGATAAATAAAAATTAATATCAGGATGCAACAGTGCTTTAAGTACTCTTCTGTCAAATCTTTTTGCCCTTTTGAAAATAATCTAATTGTCACTAGTTGCTTTAATTACATTGCTCTAAAAGTAATATCCACAAGTAACAGTCATTAAAATAAAAGAATACAATGGTATTTACTCACCTACTGTAATATGTCACTGCTTCCACATAATCCCCAATGGCAAAGGCTTCATTGCCCTTTTCTTTTTCACGAGTAGCAATAAAAATCTTCTCTTTCTCTGTCATGCCTAGAAAAAATATTTGTACATAACAACAAACAGCTTTCACAGCTGCAATCAAAACATTGTCAGCTAAAATAGTTTGAATGTCATAATCTGTATATTATTTTTTAAAATAATATGGCTTACTAAAAGACAATTTGTGGTTTTTTTCTTTAACAAGAACCTAAATCCTTCTGATATGCATACAATTCAGAATGCAAGATGAAAGTGGTTGGCTAACCCCTACCATTGATTTATAATAGCAGAAGTATGCTTTATTTCTTCACCTAGTGCCTCAACCTAAACACAACATAAATATTTTAACTGATTGTTAACACTAAGACTAGAATTTTTTCAAATACAGCTTCAGTTAACCTCCTAAGTACTTTTAGCATCTCTAGAGGCTGAAAAATAGATAAAGACACTTTTACCTCTATAAATTGCTTCTTCAATTTGTATTCACACTCTACAACACAGTATTACAATTAAAGAAAAATTATATGTTTCTAAGACATTACCAGTTGTGTCTATTTTCTTTTCAATAATAGGTATACTTGGCCTGCTAAAGAGTCTTGCTTTTGAGTTATTTTCTTCACAGCCTTCATCAATTTTAGAACACTCCTTTTCCACATCGAACCTTAAATTAATAAAAATAACAAATTCAATAATGTGCATAGCAAGACTCCTCTACTAATAGAAAAGCATACTATATTTTCATTATAAACCAAAGGAAAAGAGACATAAAGGCTGTGTTCAGCTATCTACAACTAGTTAGGAAAAAGATGTTTAGTCTTATCTCCTTTCTGTGTGTTGTGGGGGTTTTTTTTGTGTGTGTGTGTGCTTCTCCTGCTTAAACATTACCTCCCCTCTTCCTCCTCCCTTCTGGCTAAAACCAAACCAAGAAAATGTCTGCCTCACCTCCTCGCCATCCCCCCCAAAAAAGACAAGTAGAATTTAAGAAACTGTACCACCAGGCTCAATCCCAGCCCTATCAATAATCTCTATTAACCTTTGCCAAGATACCTAAGAAACAAGTTCAAAGCAATTAATACTGTAAAGGTGAGAGAGATTTCAAAATAGTCTCAGACACTTCCACGGCTACTCTGAAGCAGATTTTGAAAACAGCGTTTAGGAATTTCCATCAAAGAAGTATTGCTGCCATAGTCCTATAAACAAATACAGTAATAACCAATTCCTATATTATCTAGAAACACTACACTGGCTGCTTTTCTGTTTAGGACTTAATGAAAAATATCCTTTGATTTCCACAATAATCTTGACAATATGAATAATTTCTATCTGAAATAGACAGACAATTTTGAGAATTTATCCAATTCAAAACCTTTTCAGGTAAGACTAATTGTTCTCCACTTTGATGCTGATCTTTTGCTCCCTTACTTTTACTTATTTATAATAAATTAATGATATTTCAAAATAGGTGCCTTTAAAATATGAAGTGAAACTTTTTTGTTCAGGACTTGCCTAAACAATTATTTGAAGGTTTTGAAATTATCTTCAAAACGTTTTGAAAATAAGATACGCTTCAAAGTGGAAAATTTCTTTTTCAGTATACTTATATTATCCAAAACAAATACATTACATGGGAAAAAAAATCACCAGCTGTAGTATTATCAGCATGCTAAAGCTCTTAAAGATTAAGCACATAAAACTGCAAGCAAAATCCTAAAATGATTACTTTAAATGATACAGAGGAAGGAGGGATGAAAGAATAAATTGTTGCAGAAGTTACTTTGATAACCAATTTTGTTTGTCCACACTTGAGCAGAAGACCACAATTTCTGAAACATACATGCATGAAAATAACTGATATGCACAGCTATTTGTAAGAACAGCGTCTTATGCAGACAGGGTTTTTGTCGTGGTTTTGGGATGGAGTGAGACATTAAGAGTTTCATTACCCAAACCCCACAGTCTCTAGATTTAGCTCCCCATCTACAGCACTGGAAACTTGTGCCTTCTCACTCTGATTCTACAGCATCATATTCCAGATTTAAGGAGCTAGAGAGAAGTTGCTACAATGCAAAACACAGAAGTACGTGCATTTTCCCCTCCGTGTTCAACGATTTGGAAGCATCAATCTGTCACGTAACCTGGGAGGGTAATATGCCACCATTACATGATGCAGACAGTGTCTTTCTATCAGGGCTCCATCCACCCTAGAAATAGTCAGTTACTGTCTAAACGTCTGATTATGTGTAATTGCATCTGATGTACGTGCCTCAAGCTCATTCTTTGTGGTCAGCAGGGCTCAGTGGAGGAATAACGATTCATCAATTCTGTTTTTAATTTAGAATTGTGACTTTAGATACACAGAAGATCAAATTTATAAGCCCAGGTTAAACAATCCTAGAAGTGCTTTCAAAAAAACCTGCTAGATTAAGCTAATTTTAATCCTTTGGTGTTACGTACCTCCATAGATTTTCTCTCTTAGATGTTGAAAGGAAAAATGAAATCTGAAACAAAACCACTTTTTATTTGTATTTTCTGCCAACTTGCTGTATTTCATGCAGCTTGAACAAAAGTATAGACTAAATTGTTTTCAGCTGTTAGCACCACAATGCATCATTTGCATTTTAATACAACATTTATTATGGAAAATCTAAGTTTCACTGAAGTGTTATAATTCCCTGAAATGTTGGCCTTAATACTAGGTTTCTGGAAAATACTTTAAAAAAACAACATTTAATAATGTTCCATTATTAAACAAATACATAAGATTTAATAAAAACTTAAATATAAAGGATTTAACATACTTGTCCCATTCACTGTAATCCCGTGGTATGTTTTTCTTGTTTCTTTGTTTGTTTTGTAATTTTGTGTTCTGAAAGAGAAACAGTCAGCCTGTAAGACAATTTTTTAAAGTGGAAATTCACAGCCTTTTTTTGTTTTGTTTTCTTTCTGCAATACATATTCCTAGTAACTAACACTATTCATGACTAATCTTAGCATAGTCTTGAAAACTTAATTCATCTTGCTTTAAAGAAAATCTTTATGTATTTGACATATCGTTGTAATCTGAGGAGCTCTTCAGTCTTACACTTTCCACTGCCCTGTTACGTGTCACAGAGGCACTGAATAAAACTTTCAGATGCAAGACTGCTCTTCCTATTTAGTATCTTGTGCTGCCATCTTCCAAACCATCCTTTCAACGCAACAAGGGAGAACTCAGTCTTGGGAAACCTCAGCCTTGTGATGCGGTGCTTGGCACTGAGATTGAATCAGTAACCTCGTTTTAGGCTTGCCATTCCCAAAGAATGCAATGCACAGATTCTGATAGTCCCTGGAACACTCACAACAAACTTAGAAATGAAAAATTTGTTTGACTTCAAAATAGTGCCTGTACTTCTTTTGACTATTTCACGCTCCAGTCAAGCTAATTCCCAAGATGATTTACACCCATTTTAGCTTTTAGACAAGCTCCATCGTTGAGATTTGCCTTAACTAAAATTTATCCTTAGGACCTTCCTGCAACAATCAGTCCCAATAACAAACTTGACTGATTTGTGTTGCAACCCATCTCCTACACTAATGGAACCTATTTCCATAGCTGGCACCTTTAGCATCTCTTCTGCCTCTGTCATGAGACTGTATTTCTGATATGTCCCTCCCTGCTTGTTGACTTCAACAATACTTAATAGCAAGGTGTGGTTCCAAACAGGTATACCACAGTGGAACAGCCATTTCAAAATATTCCCCATCTACGCTGTCCTGGCTGTTCAGCCCTCCTCTTACCTTGCAATCCATCACTCACTGAGTTAGACCAATGTAATTGTTTGCAGAGTTGCAGATTTACAATTATCTGGGTTCAAACAAATAATTTGATAGAGATCACAGTACAATCCCTAAATATCTGTACCAGTTCAATTGAGCATGTGATAAACTGGACCAAAGAAACAAGCAGCAACCTCTTGAACTAGCTTTACCAGTGGTGACACTGTAACAAGGAAATACTTCTGCAGTTGGATGTAAACACCCCAATTTACATAATGCAAATGTGACCCTTCCTGTAAACACTTCTGACTATCTATAATGTTACGTTACACAAACTTTTATAGTATATAACTTCAGAATTACTCTTAATGTTCTCAGTCTTTCCAGAAGCTAGACAAAATGACAAATACATTTAGTGATCAGCGCATGTTTGGAGGAGGTAACTCCTAAATATGGCTTCCTGACATACGACTAATCATTATGTACGTATCCTGGTGTACATTACAAACTTACTTTTATAATTTAATAAATATAAAATCTTTTTTCCAAACCAGAAGTACTTAACTTAAATGAGCACAGAAACAGTGAAACTCTCAGAAGAAAACTCATAAGGTATTTACACTAATGCAACTTTACTTTAGGGAGAGAACTACAGCATGTCCTTTTAAGGAATAAGGAAGAAGTGTTGACTCAAAAATGCGCAATTTTTAAAATTGTAGATCTTATATTCTTCGGACCATTGTAACCAAGTTGCAGCTCCATCAGAGTCAGGAATTTCTCAATCAGTAATATTTCAGAGCATCTCCTCCAAGAGGCTTTGATGAAAAATGTATATTTGCATGCTGTGGAACTAAAAAAAAAAACCAAAAAAACCTGACCCCAGATCTCTGCCCTTGTCATTTTTCTTTCCAAAACTCACAATGCATGGTTCCCACAGGGTTTGAAGTCCGGTGAACAATTTCTGGACCAAAGCACAGACTGGCTTCAGTTCAGGTGACACAGAACTTGACCTTGGTTTTCCTCTGGGCCCCGTGGGATCGCCTAAGACATTATTATTCTGTGCCAGCTAACCAGTATTCGTTTTTAGTTCAGAGCATCCAAAATAATATGAAGGCTGTATAGATACCATCACAGTGGATTTTTATAACATAAAACTTGGAATGTGTGTTGCATGCCCTGGACTGTAGCATGAGGAGGTATCTGAGGTCAGAAATCTTTCTGGAACAGTATTAGGAAACTGTCTTTGGCAAAGGAACCTAAGTCTGCTGAAATCCCATCCATGCAGTCTGTTGGAAGTATCTCTAAACCCATGCTTTAGTTCTGCCGTGGAAAAAGTGAGGCAGCAAAAATAATAATTAAGCAATATGGACAGTTAGGAACGGAAAAACTCAAACTGCCTCTGCAGTCCTCTTTTATTTTGCAATATAGTTGTAACCTCGAAGTCCTGGGCTGTGTGAAAGAAAAACAGGGGTATAAGGCAGAAACTTCCTTATTGTGTTAAAGAGGGAAATATTGCATAAAGTTCACTCTTTATCTATTCATTTTTTGGAAAATCTTCCCCATGACTTCACATCAATAAAAAGAAAACACCATATAGAGTTACAAGCTATTAGGAGTGAAATAAAACTGTACCTATATTTAGTATCAGCAAGAAAATTTCGTTACAGACACAACAAGATGCTTCCATTTACCAAAGTTGCATCCATTGGTGCAATCTACTGTTTTAGGGTCAATAAGGATTTCCAGAATTGGCTTCATTGAAGATACTGAACTTTTTATACATGGGATCAGATTAATATACACAATCTCCAATCAAATAACAACATAAAATTACGGAAGGGTTTGTGGATTTCTTTCTAGCAGAGAGGAGAAATTTATCATGCCAACTTTATACTTGATACCACATTATGAAATTATGTGATGCCATTGTAAAAAATAACTACAGTCCTAACTGATTAGCAAAACGTGTTTAAAAATTATACGGTTACACGTCACTCTATCAGCAAGAAAGAAAAGAAATAAAAACTGATTAAGTATATTAATTTAATTTTTTTGAGATTTCATATTACAGGTATAAATCTAGTGTATACTATAGAAACAGCTTCTTTTTATTGAGTAGTAATCTAGTAGTGGTACAACTCCACTGCTACATAAAAAGATTGAAATGTAAAACTCAGTTTCAGGCCTCCCTTCTTTCTTTCAGGACAGGTTACAATTACTTCAGAGGCCATCTGCTTGGACAAAAGGAATGGAAATCATACACCACAGATAAGGCATAAAGCTGTATCTAGGTTTCCTGGGTAATAATGTTAACATCTAAACCATGTATGGAGAACAAAAGTGATAAAAACTTGACCTGAAGACTGTTGCCTGGTTTAAAGTAGGAGAAAAACAATCTGAATAAATATTTTGTCTTCGAATGAAGAACACATCCTCTTTAGTAAAACTGTATATCCTAGATTTCAAGCCACCTTCCACCATTTTATGCTTATATTCTAATCTGGGTTCACTGAGTTCACATGATACTTTCCTTACCATTTTATGTTCTAGGAAACACTTATACAGGACATAAATTGAGAGTAAAGCTACAGTGGCACTCTTCGTCTCAGCAAAATAGGACAGTCAAGAGGAATATACATTGCAAAATGTGAAAGAGGACAGATTAATGAAAACAAAACAAAACAAACCCACACCTTAGTCTCAATACTTATAAAGCATTACACTGGAATTCCCAGGCTCTTTGTATACCACATAACAGAGAGCGCCTAGTTATCCCAAATGCCTTGGCCTGATGTCTAAGTACCAGCTGACAATAAGAAGTAGTTTCTGACAACACAGGAACACAAATCAGGCATTTACTAATACATAATTATTATTATTTACTAATACATAATAATCATTATTATTTATAATATTAATAATATTCCAATAAAATTTGTCACATTATCAATTAATAAGAAATATCACATGACCTGTAAGCATCCTTTCATAACATTTTTCACTTCCAAACTTCCAAAAAGAAAAATCCTTCAGTGAATTTGTTATAACTGTGTCAAGGCATTTCAAAGAAAATAGTGGGAATCGGACTGAAACTATCCATGATAACATCTGACAATTCAAAAAAATCCCACCCCACACCTACTTTTCTGCCAATCCCTCCAACAGCACTGCATTTAGTTTTAGTAAGGAAAGCTGGTCACAGACAAAACAGATTTCAGACAGATAAATAAATGGAAAAAAAAAAACATGAGGAAACTAACACCTAGGAAAAAAAGGTAAATGATTATTCTGTAGTTCTGAAGATTTGTTAAGTATGCTTCATGGCTAAATTAAGAAGTATGCTTTATGGCTAAAGCTGGAATACCAACTCAAGGTGTAAAATAAAGGCTACATAAACACCAGTGCAACCCAATATAGAAGTGGCTATAGAGTGAAACAGTTGGTCAGAGAGTCCAACATCCACACCGTATGTGTTTCAGGGTATTTATTTTGGACTAGCTCCTGTCTGGTCTTATGGAACAAAAGCCTACTGGCAGCTGGAGAAAATCTCCTGGCATAGTTTCATCCAAAAGGGACCTAGTTCGTATGCTTAACCACCACTTTGAAATGTGAATCAAAGAGCAGAAAAGGGTGTTTAAAGAGATTTGCTCCAGAAGTGAATTCTTGATCAGAATTAAAACATTATTATGAGACACATGCTAGTAGAAAGGAGGTACTTCTGTTTAAGCATTGGTCTCTTGCAAGGGAACTTAAAGGTTTTATTTTCGGGTTAATAAAGTAAATCTAGTAAGAAAGGCTCAATGATTAGAAGTTTGTACATAGAAAATTTCCCGATTTTAGAAAGACATATAATTAACAGACATTATAAAACTGGAGATACCTGATTAGCAGGAAGACAGCTGCTGGAACAACGAATAGGAGGCAAGTTATCTTGTCTTTCATGCAGTGTGTCTGTTCCCAGGAACTGTGGTTTCTTATCATCTTCATTCATTTCTGTCACCCAGCTCTGAAAATAAATAAATAATATATCTGTACCTTAAAGCAGTAGAGCAGATATACTTCATAGTCTACAATGACTCTAACAGCTATCCTTATAATGCACTGCTCTTAATGGGGAAAAGCAATTAAGACAAAAAGCAATTGTGCTTTTTTGAATAAAGAGTAAACTACAAAAAAATCTGTAAAGTTAAAACGGGGATTAAAGATTCAGTGACATTAATTCAATAAAATAAGAAAAAACCTCAACATAATCCTTTGATCATTTCCTCATTTAATCAAATAATTGCATTCTACTTATACACAAGAGGAAGACTGATCAAAGTGATTACGTTACTGACCATTATAAATTATACTGTACCATCAGTTCACTGCTAATTGTTTTCCATTCTTCAGCTGTGAAATCAGAAGCTGTGGCTGCAGGCTTATCTTTTCTGAGAGCTCTGCTCCCTGGATCTAAATGCTTAATACGCTTTTCACAAAACAATGTAAGTTCAGGATAATATCCCTCTTCACCAGACCTTTAAAAATGCAAAGATATAAAAGTTACAAAAAAGAACTAAACTGCATTGCGTCCTCCATATTTCTCTGCATGTGTAGTCTCTGTATAGTCACCACAGTGACTGCAGAGGACTGTTCTTCTGTTACAAGTGAATTCTACTATCACCTAATAACATTTTGATCAGAAAATTCCAGTGAGTTAACCTTCAACCACTTTCCAATGGACACACATACAGAGTTCAAACTTATCATCACGGTACTCATAAAAAAATGCTCTTGTCATTTTCAGCAAAAGTTAAACATGCACGGCATCTGAAATTACCACAAACAGTCAGGCAGGATGGCTTCATAACAGAACCAAAATCCAGCAGCAGCATTTGAGAAAAACCTGGCATTGAGTTACTCAGACCTTTTGGACGGTTAAAACAGGATTTGGATTTCCAGCGTTATCATTTAGACACTTTTAAGATGATTACTTTAACTTTGTCTTTTAATTTTTAAATTAGAAAGTCACAAAGAGGTTCAAGACAAATAGACTATTTAGGTACAGGTTCCTTTTAATTTTACAGAACAGGAATATAATTAATAATGAAGTTAAGAAAATATGTTTACCTTAACACCCTGAGAATCTTTTCCAGGTGTTTAACATCTGTGCATTTTTCAATGAACTTGTAGTCCAGGTGAGCAATAGGTATTTGATATGTTTTAGTGGTTCCTTGGTCCAGCAAAAATGGTACTGACTCATCACCCATAACTAAATATTAAAAGAAAAAAAAAAATGTAGTGATTCTGCAGGCACTCACTTATATTTTGAAGCAATGCTAATTTAAGGAATAACCCTGCTCATGTTCCGAAGTACTGCTCTGTTATGCAAGCGGACCCATTGCCACAAAAGAAAAATTTCAGATTTGAAGACCTGATCACACAAACTGTTCTTGACAGAGGTTTACTGACAGAAGTATGGTTATATATATTTTGGAAAAAGAATATGTACAACTCTACTGCTTCTGCAAGGCAGAACAAGTCAGAAAGACTGCTTAAAGAAAAATTGCCAATTTTTGCCTATCACATTCTCTGTTTTTCTTTAAACACAATATGGTATTACCTATTTTAAGCAAGTGTGGTGGGGATGAAGGATAAGATGGTGCAGGACCCTCTCTTTTTTTCAGAGGGAAGATGTTAACTAACTCAGAGTATCTAATGGAATTATAACCTTTGCCTTCTCTGTAGCCAAAATAAATCCAGTTGCTTGTCTTTCCTCACTAACTGCATTTTCTGGGCCTCTGCTGATATTACTGTACCAATCTGAATCTTTTCCAGCAAGGCTGTAAGTGATGAAGTGAGGGGTTCAAATTGGACTCTTCCCGTCTCCCTGTGCCTTCGATCCGCATCTTTTTCTATTTTGAGTCCAAGCTCTAGGGAGCAGAAATTCATCTTTGCCCCCATGTTATATAGTGCCTAAAGCGATCAGTTATTTTTAACAAGTACAATAAGGGCAGCTAGCTAGATGTGATAACAACTATGCATGGATATAAACCCAATTAAAATAATTGTGTTTTAATGGCTAGCATAATTACCCATATTAATTTGTAGTTGCACAAAAATGTTTACGATACAGTATCGCTTAAATACTAACTGGTCATAATTAGGTACTGCAGAAAGACAGGATTCCGCCCCAAGAATTTACAGTTTCAGTACAGGAAAAGAAACAACATGCACGGAGAGAGAGACGAGTAGAGGAAAGAATTAGACAGGAGTAAGAAGCAAGAGAGGCACTCATCACAAAACCGCAGCATTTTCTCCCGTTCCAGCATTTCCATAAGCGTCAGGACTAGGGAGCTCCCTCGAGTGCCCGGCGCAGCCCTCAGGCGATCCGGTAACAGGGAGGCCTCGGCTGCACGGGGGCGCGGCACCGCCACAGCCAAACGCGCTCCCCTCCCCCGGCCGGCTGCGGGCAGCCCCCCGAAGCCGCAGCGCCGTGCCCTGCCCCGCAGCCGCCGACAGTACGGCTTTCACCCCTCGGGCCAGGAATTTACCTCCACATCCCACACCGAGGGCTCCCCTCACACCGCCGCCGGGGCGGCGCGGCCGGCCCGTGCCTAGCAACTGTTGCTATGTACAACATGGCGGCCGGCGGCGCCCAGGGACGCGCCCGGGCGAGCGGCAGGGAAGCGCGGTGGACGGTGCGGACACGGGGCTGCCCTCCCCAGTGACCCCCCGGCGAGGCCCCCACGGAGCCCCGCCGGGCTCCAGCAGCGACGCTGGCGTTCACACTCACCTGCCCGGTGCCGCGCTGCCACCGGGAGACAGACGCGACCCGGCCCTCGCCGCAGCCGGGGGACGCCCGCCGCCCGCTCGCCGCCGCGCACGCGCAGCCGAGCCGTGGCGGAGGCGGCGCTGGGCGCCCCCTTCCTCCGCTGGGCTGAGGGGAGCGGCCGGAGGGGGACAGCAGCACAGCGGCTGGGGGCGTCGCTTTATCAAACATCGCCTGGTTGCTTTCAGCGTAGTGTTTTATTCCGCTTAGAACAGCCAGTCCCCCTCCCAGCGCCAGCCGCCCCCACTATTGCCCATTAGCCCTCCAGTCCCCCGGCACTGTTTCCTAAAGCAGGCCCGCTCCCCTTCCCGATGGCAGCAGATCATAGAATCGCTAAGGTTGGAGAAGACCCTGAAGATAATCGAGTCCAACCATTAACCTAGCACTGCCAAGTCCACCACTAAACCATGTCCTCAAGCACCACATCCATCCGTCCTTTAAATACCTCCAGGGATGGAGACTCAACCACTTCCCTGGGCAGCCTGTGCCAGTGCCTCACTAACCTTTTGGTGAAGAAGTTTTTCCTAATATCCAGCCTAAACTTCCCCTGGCGCAGCTTGAGGCTGTTTCCTCTCGTCCTATCACTTGTTACTTGGTAGAAGAGACCGACCCCCACCTTGCTACAACCTCCTTTCAGGTAGCTGTAGAGAGCAATCAGGTCTCCCCTCAGCCTCCTCTTCTCCAGGCTAAACACCCCCAGCTCCCTCAGCCGCTCCTCATAAGACTTGTGCTCCAGACCCTTCCCCAGCTTCGTTGCCCTTCTCTGGACACGCTCCAGCACCTCCATGTCCTTCTGGTAGCGAGGGGCCCAAAACTGAACACGGTACTCGAGGTGCGGCCTCACCAGTGCCGAGTACAGGGGCACAATCACCTCCCTGGTCCTGCTGGCCACACTATTCCTGATACAAGCCAGGATGCCATTGGCCCTCTTGGCCACCTGAGCACACTGCTGGCTCATGGTCAGGCGGCTGTCAACCAACACCCCCAGGTCCTTTTCTGCCAGACAGCTCTCCAGCCACTCCTCCCCCAGCCTGTAGCGTTGCATGGGGTTGTTGTGACCTAAGTACAGGACCCAGCACTGAGCCTTGTTGAACCTCATACAGTTGGCCTTGGCCCATCGATCCAGCCTGTCCAGGTCCCTCTGCAGCGCCTTCCTACCCTCCAGCAGGTCAAAACTCCTGCCCAGATGCTCTTCTCTACATTGGTCTGGCAGGAAGAGGTGCCACCCCTTGCTCCCACCAGACCTTTTGTGACGCTGGTACTGCCCTCGCTTTGCTGGGCAACTCTGGAGCTCACCCTTCTGAGCAGCCCTGTCGATAGCTGATGCCCTGTTTCCGTTGTGCAGGCATAAGGACCACACTATGCATGCCGATCTGGTGAACAAACTGATAGCAATTGTGTAGTAAAAATGTTATCATTTATACTCGGGTGTATCTGGCCTCCAAGGAAAAACCTAGGTAAGAAATGTCTTAACAGCTAAGATCAGATCAGATACCTAAGAAAATCTTAACCAAACAGCTCCAAAACAAAATCTCAAGAATGCTTTTTTATCCCCCAAAACAACCCACTGTAGTTCATTTATGAGTCAGTACATGGTCATGCAGTCTGCAACAAAGATACCTTACTATACTGATGAGAATTAAACACACAGGATAGTTTAGTATTACTTAACACACATTCCAAATAGACAGATGCAAAAAGTTTTGGCTCGTCAATACAAAACAACCAGTTTGATCTTTTTAGTACAGACTGAGAAGTCATCTGAAAAGCAAAACAAGATGCTATTTTAGTTTTGGGACACTACCCTAATTATCTTTATAGCACAGACCTAATTCTTTCCTTGAGTAACAAGGGGACAACTAAGTCAAGATGTACTTTAGGAATTGCTGTTTACACATTGCTTGTTAATGTCTACCTTGCCTCCCTCCCCTCTTTTTTTCCCCGAGAGATGATTTTTTTGACACTTCCTCCACACCTGGGTACCTGACTTGGGTGGTCTCAAGTCCTTTGAGATTTGTTCTTTTGAAATCCAGGTCCCTGTTTCAGACCAAGCCTTGTGTAGCCTTCTATTTATTTTCAGTAGAATTCATTCAAGCCACAGTTATGCAGTTCATAGGAGTCCAAAGAACATTTTAACAAAGTAAAAATGCAAATAAAGTTTAGATGAGAGTAATGAAAACAAGGTTAATTCAAGAAGAATACAATACCACTGAACTTAGATTACTACATACTGTGACTACAATTTAAACGACAGCTTTAGAAATCTATTGCTGGAAGACAGTACAGACAAAACTTAGTATCACAGTAAACTTTAATAGTTCAATACCTTAAAACACAAATAAGAGTGTGCATTTGTACACCAATGGATTCACAGAGCAAAGTTATCAGAAAGATTAAACTGCAGCATAAAGTCACTATATCTTCAGCAGAAATCATCGGGCATCAAAAACCACCACTGGAATAGTGCAGTTAAAGGAAAAAAATGTGTTGTTGTTGAAAAAAAGATTGGGGAGAAGAAGAGTGGAGTGGGCAAGGAAAAAAACAAACAAACAAATGAAAAGAGACTGCCTAAATCTCAAGTCACGACTAACTACATAAAAGCATTTCAAAACTCATCTTTAATTAACCCCACAGCACTTACCTTTTGTTAAAAGCCTGACTAATATCAACTGTTCATAGTATGTCACTCAGCAGACTATCACAGCTTATTATATTTTGCATAGAAAATGGAAAAAAGAGAGAAAGCGCCAGGAATGAAAAGAAGATACCCAGTCACACTGCGATTTCCCTATGGTACTTTGCTCTACTGTATTGATTTTTGGCCTTGAAGGATTCTTACGTAATTACTCAAAACTTCCATTCGGTTTCCCTTATATACCTTGTCTCCATCCACAGCTTCCCAAATGCATTCAAGTGCCCATGTAAAAGGATACATCTTTTTGTCCTTTTCTTGTACATTATTCTGTAGCCACATTCTCTGCATCTGATAGGATCTCTCGCCTTTATTTCATTTTCTGTATGACATTCTGATGTGATGGAGGAAGAGAAAGAGAGTGGATAAACAAAAACAGCATTGTTAATGCATAGGTAACTTACAAAAGTCATAATAGTCAAATTCCTATTTGTAGTAAACAAAACATAATGAAAATTATTGTAGTGAATTTGTATCAAGAGCTGAAGGATATGAAGATACTGTGCAAAAAAAAAATTAGCAAACTTCACTTATATTAACAAAGAGGATCTTGCTGAAAATCATCAAATTATTACTGCACAGAACACATTCCACTCTTGACACAACTAGATTGTCTACTAATGAAAACTTCAGCTCAGCCCTCCAAAGCCCCAAGTTTATTTTCTTAAATGATGAAATATTCCAGGGATTCCTGAAGTGATGACTCAAAATCACCAATTTTTAAGACTTATGTAAGAGAGAATTTGACTACTGCACTTCAATAAAAGCTGAGTGACCATACAGCATTTTTGAAAAAAACTCTGAGATGCACTAAATAGAAGGTCCACTATCTGCACCACAAGTGGACACTTAGAGAAAGCGTCCTCTGGAGAGGGAGGACCTCCACATAGCAACACAAGCTCTAAAGAATTACTTCCACATCACTACCCATATATACCACGTGTATGTGGTAGCATCAGCATCTAAAGCTTTAAAGAACATCAGGATCCACACTGCAACTATTTGTATTTATGTACTCTTCAGTATAATGATTATGCATTCTTCATTATTAAAACACCAAATCTCCAGTAACAAGTAGAAAAAATTCACTGATGTCTTTTCTTTACCTCCACAAATGTAAATCATTGGCTGCTGCTTTGGAGGCTGAACATCCTTCTGCGAATCCATGTTCTAAACAAGAAACAAACAACATGCACACCAGGTTTGGGTTTTTTTAAATTATTTTTTCAAGGCATACACAATCATTTCAATATCTCAATCTAAAGCTAACAGAAGATTAAAAACTTCCTTAAAAGTAAATACAAACAAATTCAATCTGTATTTGATAGATAAGACATTGGATAATTCAGGTTGAATGATTTCAGTAAGTCACCTAGTTCAGCTTCTCAAAAGCAGAGTAATATAAGGTTTCTCAGAGCTTTACCAATGTGGTATAGAAAACCTCCAAAGATGGAGATGGCACATTTTCTGTTAAACAGGATTTTAAATTTTAAAGCCCAATGAATAATATTTTCTTTCCTCCCTCCTGCCTATGATAAGAATTTCCTTGCTGGAAACATAAAAATGAACCATTTTTTATGTATCAGTCATGTAACAACAGTGCTATCATAAACAAAATAAGCCTTGTTATATTTTTTCCCCTCTGATACAACACTAGCTAACCTAATCTGCCTTTTTATTGATCTAAGGGATTAGAAATCCTGGGAACAGACTATAGGTAGAAGAGTAATAGCAATTTAAAAAAAAAAAACCCAAACAACAACAAAAAAAACCCAAAACAACCAGGGGCCAGAGAGAAGAAATTCCACCCTCAAAATCCTAACATAGGTGTGTATGATTACCAACCTGACCAAGAGTTTGATAACTTAGTGGTACTCTTCAAACACCTCTTAATGCCCTCTAAGTTTTGATTGTTCAGACTTATTTGGAGACAAATGTTCCTTCACAGTATCAGACTAAATAGCTACATATATTTCACAAACATTCTACCAAGCTTTAAGTAATCCTATCCTAACATGTAAATATGGTTGCAACCATAAATTTTAAGGTCGTTGCTGTAACCACTAGAGATAGTAAACAATTTTTTCCACCCAGTGCAAGTCTAGACTAGGACGTGAATATCTCCTTGTAGTTTTTTCGAGGTTGCCGTTTTCTGTGTTGCTGTTCTGCCTGACATAAAAGACAAGAATTCCTAACCCTTATGCCAGTGGATAGCCTTCATGATACTTCTTTATGAGCATGACTCGGATGCTTTTGCTTAATATTACACTAAGGATTATTTCCCTGATCTTCAGAGTTTGTTTCAGTATAAATTCAACTAGGAAAACTAGGGTCTTGAAAACAGAAGGATAGGCTTGACACAAACAGTTCCTCCTTTGTTTAAGAAAGCCTGATCAGCACTTGACAAACCACCTTGTTAAAACCCCCATTATATCGCTCCATTCGAGAGAACTGGAGATAGTTCATTAAACTCGATAGCTTTCAAGTAGGGTTTTGCTCTACCATAACCATAGTGGCACCTTAATCCCCATGTGTTACAGTCTTTTTCTGTCAATACGTTATAGTAAGATATAAGCAGTCGCCCAGTAGCACTTGAAAACAGAAGCATCTTCTAAAACAGAGAGCTGAACTAAGGAGGACCACAGTTACGGCTAAATAACTTGAGCTGGTGCTGCTCATGCAGCAAAATAATACCGCTGCTAAAGACAGCGGTGGCCTACAGCTATGGATTTTACAGGGAGGGGCCACGGTTTAGCCGGCCTTCGCGAACCCCGCAGCTGTACGTGCTGCCAAGCCGACCCAGCCAGCAGGCAGGCGGATGCACCTGCGTGCCTTGGGGTGCAACCCTACCCTGCCGCGAAGACGGGGAGCACCGGCCACGCTACCGGTGCCAAGAGGGCGCCCCATGTACCTGTGAGAGAGGCAAACCGGCTCCTTCGCGTCCCTCTCAGAGCCCACGAAGGAGGGCGGGCCGCCTTCCTCACAGCCCACCGGCCCCTCAGCCCCAGGCACCCCAGCCCGCCCCATTCCGCAGCAGGGCCTCCCACACCGCACCGCGGGGCTTCTACGCAGGAGGGAGGCCCATGAGGCCGGGCCGCACTCCCCCGCCGCGACGGGGACCACCGGCTCCGCAGGGAGGAGCCCAAAACCCCCAAGGGAGCCCCGACCCACACCCACCTGCACAAGCAACTCCGCCGGCCGCGCCGTCTCCTCGGCGCCGGCTGATGACGACACACCGGGCGCCGGCGGAGGCGGGGCCGGTGCCGCCGACGCCATCCCCGCGGCCCGCCCAGCGGCGACCGGTGCCGCCTACAGCCACGACGGCGGCCGCGCGAGCCGGCGGTACGCAGCGTGCGGGGGGCGCGCGGCCCGGCCCGGCCCCGCGAGCGAGACACGGAGGGCGGGCGGGAGCCCCGGCGGGTCCGGCGGGTCCGTCCCCAGCAGCGAGCCGCCGGCAGCTCCGGCCGCCTCCCCGCTGCGTAATTAGGTGGAGAAAGTAATCAGTACTTCGCTACCACTTTGAAAAAAAGCACAGAACGTTCGGTGGCGCTTTTTGACGTATAACCCGTCCTACGAGCGGCAGCGTCAGCCTCCTAAGCAGAGAGTGGGCAGCCGCGCGGTTAGGTGAAACGCGGAACGGACGTGCTCGGTGTTTTCGGCTTGGCTGTGCCCGGCCTGCCGCACGTGCTCGGAGGAAGGGGTGCTCCGGGACGGAGCGGGCTGATGGTGCGGCTGCGGGGTTTTAAACCGCCCAGGTGTTTCACCTCAGGGTCCCTTCTGCTTTCGGGAGCGCTTTATCTAAGACCCGAGGATAAAAAAACACGTCTCGATATTTTCGTCTGGGGGGCGGTACCATACGTACCCGTATTAAACCAAACTTACAAGCTGCGGTGCTGCGTATTTTAAGCGTAAGGTCGTATTCTGAAAGAAGTTGTACTGTCGGCGATTCCCGGAGGTACTAAACCGAAACCACTGGCGGTGTGAATTTTGAGCCTTCGGCAGGCATTTCGTAGAATTAGCCATCTTCGCTTTATTCCTGGAAAAATGCTTAACAAATATTGTGTTTTGTGAATATGCCGATTTAAATGACTTCATCGTTCAAGTGGTTCCCTGGTTTAAGGAAAGGTCTTTCTTATTCTGAATACGGAATAAAAATTGTTTCCTAAGCACCCAAGTGCATTGATATGTTTTGTCAGTTGTAGTCTATCGATGTTGTTTTCATACCTTAATACATAACCTATAGCTTATTCAAAGTACACTTGTGGAATAATAAATAGTTGCGGATTTCCTAATTTTGTATTTGAGTTAAACGTAATGAAAACACAGTAATGATTTTAGACAGGTCACCTGTTTCTCCATACTGCGGCGTATGAATAAAGTTAAATATAAGTTTTTGAGTGCCAGAACAAAGCACATGCAAGAAAAACGATAGGCGAGAGGCAGAGCTGTTCACCTCGATTCCGATTTCCCCGTCCCATCACTGCCTGCGCCTCCTCGCCTCCCCCAGGGTCTTCCTCGGTGTGGGTTTGAAGCGGGGGGGGGGGGGGGAAAGGCTGAACCCTGGTAAATGCACACTGAGTAAGTGCCATCTAATAAATAAACAAATAACAAACAACTGGTGTTATTTCCCCGGACTCGTTTCGTATTTAAAATGCGTTTGCCAAACCGGTATTTTAAAAAGGATTTGCTAATACCGCCGTGACAGTCAGTTAAAGTTAATTCTGCGAAAAGAAGGGCTCCACTATTCGGAAAGAAATCATGTAATTGCTTGATAATTGGCATCCTTTAACTCTTCCCTTGGAAAAATAGGAGGCGTGCGGGGCGGGCGCCTTGCCGCGTCTGTTTCTGTGGCAGCAACGCTCTCGGGTCCTGTTTCTTTGCGTGGGGTTTGGTTTGGTTTGGGGTTGTTTTGTTTGGTTGGGTTTTGTTGGTTTGGTTTGGGGTTTTTTTTGTGACGCTTTTTGGTGTGATGCCTCTTTGCGTTGCATTAAATGCCGCGATTCCAACTCGTTACATTTCTTGGCTGTTTTTGATCCAAGCCACAGAAGCCCATCCGGGCTGGAGTGACAGAGACACGCAGCTGCTGTGCCCCGCTGTAAGGAGCTAGCAAGCTGCCAGTTTCACAGAAAAGGTAATTTATTTTATAAATAAACACGATTATTTTGAAAATAATTTCTTCTGATTCATGTGAAATAGATGATGCTGCAGAAAGCACTTTCGGAAAAGCTGTATTACATTTCTGAACGTTTCTAATGATTTCTTCCTCTAAAAAGGAAGGGGGAGATATTCCAAGAGCCTTTCTATTTTTACCGATAGCCGCTACCTTGTAGTCACATAAAACAATATCCTTTATCTAAAAATGTCACAGTTTCCCCCGGCTCTGGATAGGTAACGCTTAAATCCGATTTTCCTCAGGCCCCCCTCGGCCCGGGTCGGCTCTGCAAGGCTGGAGGAGCGGAGGTCGCCAAAGGGGAAGGCTGCAAACCCGCCAAACCTCACGTCCAGGAATTAGTGCCGTTACTTAATTCCGACGTTTCTTTGGAAAGCCTCTACTTTGCTTCGTTGGCTGTAGGTGTTGCTTTTAGACTCACTCGCGACGATTTCACATCTCTTGTTCAGATCTGACATTGGTGGAGGGAGAAAACTGGAAGTGTAAGCAGGGGAAGAAACAGAAAAATTAGAGACCACCCGGGCTAAATGTTATATCACGAGGTGAAGGAGAGAACTAGGCAGCAGCGGGAGAAGACAACGCTGATTTATTTGGCCTTTCCCCGTCCCTGCGTGGCAGGCGCCTGCTCCCCCGCCGGGGCGGCTGCTGCACGGCCGCCGGCAGCTCCCCCGCCTCAGCCTGTGT
Source organism: Nipponia nippon (assembly GCF_047370975.1). Lineage (NCBI taxonomy): Eukaryota > Metazoa > Chordata > Aves > Pelecaniformes > Threskiornithidae > Nipponia > Nipponia nippon. The sequence goes on from NW_028262290.1 coordinate 23,724,071, forward strand.
AGCGCCGCGTTAGCCCTGCCGGGCTCAGGAGAAACAGGCACCCAAGTATTAGGTTTGTTTGTTTGTTTGTGTGTTTTTTGTTTGTTTGTTTGTTTTTTAATGTACAGATTAACCAAAACCACGGCAAAACCTAGGCGACGTCAGCGGGCATCTCCCACCCGACTGACAGCTGATCTAAAGGAGATGGCGCTTGACAAGCGCTCTGTGATTGTTTGGTTCCTGCACTAATTAACTCGAATTAGCACCCTCATAACTCAAGCTTAAAGGTCGTGGTGCAGATAAGGCTCATCGTCTGTGAAAGCCTTTGGCTGGCTGCGATCGACCAGCGCCTCTGCAGCCGCCCCTCAGCCCCGGCGCCCCCTGGCAGGGAGCTGAGAGGGCTCCCGGCGAGGCGGGAAAGCCTCACCCTCGCCAGGCACCTGCGAAGAAGCAGAGCAGAGGGGGAACGAGGCAGGGGCGCATTTAACGGTGGGCTGGGTGCGGCGGGGGCCGCGGGGCTGGGGTATAAAGTGTGAGGAAACGGGCGAGCCCCGCCGGTATCTTCCCGTGTTCCTGAGGAGCTCGCTCGCCCGTTCGGCGCAGCCGTTCTGCTCGGCCTCCCGTCCCGCCGACGCCCTGCCCTCACCCTAGGGCGGCGCCGCTCTCCCGAGGGCCGCAGCGCGGAGGGGGCGGGGGAGGCAGCGCGGCAGCGGTTGGTAAGGGCGGGTAGTTCAAATCCAAGCGAGGGAAAGCAGCGGTAGCCGCCCGCGAGGAGCCGGCGCGGGTGGAGGGAAGCGAAGCGGCTCCTCACTAAGGGCAACGGGCCCCAGAGCCGGGCGGCGAGCTGCGGAGGCGGCAGGATTCCCGTTCTCTCCAGCCGGGCGGGGAGGGGGGTTCCTCGCCTTCGCCCCTTCTCAGGGAGCCCCGCCGACCGCCTCAGCTGTCGGTGGCAGGGGGCTCTGGGCTCTGCTTCCTTCGCCCAGCGATTTGCCGGATGGGGGGGTGAAGCTGTTGCTTTGCTGGTGTCCGGCATCCCAGGTGACTGAGAGACCCTCGGGTGCCGGCCCCTAGGTAGCCCTCAATAATCTTCATCTCTGGGTAATTAGACGTTGCAGTGAACGCATATATAGACCAACTGAAAACTGTGTCTCAGCTGGGTAATGTTTCTCTTACATTTCTCTCTTTTCTCTCCGCATCCTCTCTCACTTTCAGTTATCAGTAGGGGTAAGCGATACTTTGAATACAGCACCTTTGCTTTGGAAGATTTTGAGTTGCTTCACAAATTAGGGTAAGTGACCCACAACTTACAGATAGGATTTAGCTATGCCATCTTCAATATTAATATCACTGAAGGTATTAATGACTTCTCTGTTTTTAGATCTGGATGCTCAAAGAGCAGAGTCTTCTGATAAAGTCAATTTTACTGCAGATATGATATCTGTTTAAATAACAGAAAATATTCTTGTACCACCAAAACTTTGCCTTTATCTGTTTTGTTAACAGTGGTGAATGGTGACAAACATGGACAGAAAACATCTTGTTTGAGGCATAAATGTTCAATGTGTGTTACTGGGGAATGTAAATTAGTATCAGGAACAGGCGTGACTCAATTCTAGAACTCACGTCTAAGTTATAGGCACCATTTACATTGCCTTCTAGTAACCAACATTTTTACCTCTTTAGGACGCTTTGGAAGACTAAGCTTATCGGAAATTGTTCCTTGTCTAAATGTCTGAATCCTGTTCTTAATTTAGTTTGGGTCTCTGAATATGAAACATTTTGTTCCGTAAACTGCCAGAAAGTTTGCAGTTGACTTGTAGATCAATTTGAGAACTACAAAATTAATATTAGATATGAGAAATGTACAGAGCATAAGAATACACTTAACAGATATGGATTTTATTCCTTGCTCTGTAACTGACTTGCCATGTGACCAGTCTTCTCTTCCTTGCACATCTATTTTATGATGTCTAACACAAGGTCAACAATACTTTGGGAAATTACTTCAAGATCCCCAAATGAAAAGGGCTTGATGTTATGTGTCAAATCTAGTAGATGAAACTTTTGACACCAGACAAGTCATAAGAGGTTTTATTAGTCATCTCTTATGCATATAAGTAGTGTCTCGTTCTATTATGAGAGATTTTCAGCACCTCTGAAAGGCTTTCCCTTCTGTACTGTATTTGTAAAATGAGACCTCGTGTTAAATTAAATCTTAACTTGTACAAGTAATAGGTTTTGAAAAAAATTAATGTGTATACAAAACTGAGGTGTATACTAGGATTTGCTGTAAAGAAGTATAACCCACATTCTTCACTCAATGCCTGTATTGCAGCGGCTTCCCTGTTATTTTCTCAAACTTGTTCTCTCAAAATCAATATAGTAAGCTCACAGGCTCCTCCTGCTGGACATTGGCGTATTTACAGCATATTTTTGGCTTTTACTTGAGTTGTCAACGTTCCTTTAACTCTGCTATTCTGATCTCTCCTACAGCTGCAAAAACTTGTTTTTTCTGTGATTTTATGTTACTTGAAACACAGGTTTGCTTAAATTCTTTTATACTATAATATTTTTAAAATTTCCGCTACTCTCAGTTGTTCATAAGATTAGATAATTTCTCCCATGGAATGTCTGAGAATGAAACTGCAAGCGTGAGTTTTCCTCTTGTTGTTTCTTCAGCATGTTGCCTGAACATTAATTTTCTAAACCTGCATTCCTGTGCACTTTTGTTAAATGTGTGGTTATTTTGACTGTGTTTATGGAAAATATTAATATTTTTAAAGGTAAGTGTGGGTATGTGATTTTTTTTTTTTTGGGCGGGGGGGGGAAATTAAGATTTTGAATAGCTGTCTCCAAATAGCATTCAAAATTTAAACCTCTGTCCATCACCATGTTTGGTAGGAATATCTCCTGGCAATGTTTGCTAACTAACTGCAGTTCACCAAAATTCAGCATAGAAAATGAAACCTCTGTTCTTTTTGTAGATTACACAAAGATAATGCCCTATTGTTACTGCAGGTCTCTTATAGGTCTCCCTCCTTTTACAAAAAGAGCAGCTATGCTGATGTGGTCCTCCGCTGATAGTGTGAATAATCAACTGAAGAGCAGCACTGCATTACACAGAGACTCTTTATACCCTTTTCCTATCTTTTACAAGTTATTTTCTAGTTCATGACACAGCACTTTTAGCCTATTGCCTAAAATGTTGACAAGTGATGCAGATGAAACATGAGACACTGCTTGGAGTTCGTTCTGCACTGGTCGAGGAAGTTATCCCTAATTCATGTAATAACTAGCTTAAAGTTATGCCCTCACGTTTCTTATTTGTGCTGTCATTTATTTCACCAAGTAAAAACAGGGAATGAGGAAAAAGCAGTGAGGGAAAACAAATGTGAAAGTAAGGTACTTGCAGAGGTAAATGGGAGAGGGAAAGGAAGCAGGCCAGACTTCAGAGTTTGTCGTCGCCTTGGAATTATTTTCACATACATTTCTCTCCTGGAAGAATTTTTCTCAATTATGTGGATTTTTTTTGTTTGTTTGTTTTAAGTCCGTTTGATTTCATACTGATATTAGCATGATTCTATAGGCCTTTATGCCAAGTTCTCACAGACTGCTCTTTAATATCCTGTTCCTTTTGAACTTCTATATGTTGCTGTCTCCTCACAGTAGAAAACAAAACAAAGCACTTTATAAGATCATTGCAATATAGAAAGTGCCTTCAGTATGGGTCAAAAAATGCTAATTAAGTGACCCAAGATCATCAAAGAATGATTTGCCCCCCAGGCAATTTGGGTTCCCACTGCTCATATTTGGTGGCCTAGGGGTTGACTAAGTCAGGACTGTTGGGATATTAGCAGTGTCTTAATACTTGGTGTTTAAGCAACCTTTAAAGATTCCTGTTTTTGTCTGTTCTGAACAGTCAATGACTATTTCCAGACTTTTGTTCCAAAATACCAGTTCTAGAGGCCAGTAACATACCCCAGTAAAAGGTGCTGATTCAAACTTTGTAAGTCTTAAAACGTTGATGTGAACTACTATGGTTTCTGTGAGACCAGCCCTCACGTGGGCATTATTCATAACACCTTTTATACGATTACCATGTCTCGTGTGTAGAAAGCAGTGACCTATTGCCACTCTGGTTAGGGTGGAGAAACTCTGCCATGTATGAATGCCAAAAAAGTAAGTCTATATTCTTACATCTCTTACTTAAATGGCTACATCAGCCACTTGTAACTTTTCTAGGAAAATCTATAGTAACTTTTGAAGGCTTTTATACTTAGTAAGTTTAAAAGAAACTTTCTTTCTATGTACATGGTGAGAGGATGTATAGTCAGTCCATCAGTTTCTTTAAAGTGTAAAGCTTCAGAACACTCAGTTTACCCACAGAGCTGAGCAAAAGCAGAAAGCTTCTTTACAAAATAACATTTACTTGTTAAGGCAGATAAGAATGCACTGTTCACTTTGTAACTAGAGGTCAAATTTTATTCTCTCCAGGGACCGTAGAGATCTAAATAATAGGGAGACCTGTAGACTTGTGACTTCATAATTAATCCTCTCATTTTTCTTAAAGAGAAAATGCCTTTTATCTAAACTCATCTATGACCAGAGCTTCTGCTAGTTCTTGAGGACTGAACCGTTAGTGGTTGGATGAACCAATAACACAGTGCTAATAAAAATCTTGGTCCTATTGGAATGAGAGGGAGTTTTGTCACTGAATTCAGCACAAATGAGATTCTAGTTGCTGTGTCGCTTATTTGAAGTGTTTTTCCTTGGATGAGGACTGGCAGATCAGTTAGCTAACTGCATGTATTTCGCCTCAGTTACAGTATACTATGCATTTTAATCACTCATTCGAACCATCTACTTGATTGTAATTTATCTTTGTGTTAATGTATAAGCACTGTTTCTACTAAGACTAATGAAAATACTTTTGCCATGGCTGCTAGCTTGACAGACTTATACAAGGCATTCTCAGTAATCTGAGGGTGTTTTGGTGACTACTTTTATCATTTGTTTCAGAAATAACACTGGTATCTTCATTTACAAAGTCAAAGTGCCAAGCAGAAGATGTCAGACAGACACTCAGTGATGTTCAATATTCTTAAAAGAAATAGAGTAACATCTCCCAGCAGCAATTTTAAATATTCCAATTTCAAAGACGCATGTTGCACTCCAGTATTTCTGGACAGCAGAAGCAATGAGTCAGTAAAAGATCCTGATGTAGAACATAAAGAAGCACTGAGTATAAAAAGTTTATCATTGCTACAGGAGCATTCTGAGCACATTCATCCAAATGCCCTCTTTCCTGTATCACCATCTATTGAAAATGAAATGAATTCTATTTCCTTATTAGAAAGAAGAGAAGAAAATAGAAGTGCAGATTTTTTTGAAACTCCTAAAGTGAGCAGAAAAGGCTCCTCAATACGCAGGAGGCTGCTTTTACCTAGGACTGTTCCAGCTGGCACAACTGTAGGATGCTGTGAACAACAAGCTAGTACTTCAGGAAGCAGCAGGAAAAAAACATTCTCTTGTGTTTTGAGCTCTGAAGAAAAACTTTCACAAACAGCTTCAGATTCTCCAGAGGATAAAAGTTACAAATCTCTGACAGCTAGCACCTCAAAAACTGAGGACTCTAATCCCAATTGCCCAAAACGGAGACTTTCCTTTTCACAACAAAGGACTTCTACGCTAGATGAGTCCAAATGTAAGGACCCCTTATTGCTAGAACCAGAATGTTTATCTCCAATTCAGTGTAAGGATGTTATTGTTAGTAATGCTAATGAGTTCAGTGAAAGTCTCCTTATCAGTGTTAGTGATGAGTTGCTTAGGACTTCTACTTACAGTGTGTTACCTGAGGCCAATGAGGGTAAGTTCCTGACTTCTATCAACAGTCTTGTAGAGAACTTTAACTTTGAAAGATGTGATATAAGCTCTCCCTGTGTTAAGCTGGCAAGTTACCCAGATCTTTCCGTACCTGAGGATAGTGGATATAATTCACTTCATTTGGACAAATCAGAAGACTCATTGTCTGATCATGAGGGATCTTTCCAAGAGTTCTTCCAAAAATGTAAAGAAGGTACCAGAATTCTGGGTAGTAAAAGAAAGACAAGAAAACTTGAACGAGTTAGAAGGTTATCCACTCTTCGGGAGCAAGGCTCACAGTCAGAGACAGAAGATCATCATGGCAGCACTTCTACTTCAGCATCTATGTTAACAGAAGAAAGAAGCTTTGTCAGTGAAGACCATGCATTAGTTTTAGAGGAACAGCCTAGTGGAGACCTAGTTGTAAGTCACGGAGATCTGTCAAGGACTCCAGCCCTGAAAATAGTTTATGAAATTTGCTCGCAAAGACAAAAATCAGACCAAAATCAAATATCAGAGAATATTGATGGAACAGAAATATTTGCATTAGAACATATTCTTGCTGGACTTATTGGCAAGAAAATGGGCATTGAAAAATTAGATATTTTAACAGAATTAAAATACAGAAATTTAAAACATGTTCTTGCTATAGTTTTAGATGCTTTGACAGTGGAAAGTCTATGCAGGTAAGTACTACAGCATTTTTTTTAACTTCTCTCCCAGAAAAAGTGAAAATATGTGTTTCTGGAAATAAATTAACTTCTGGAATAGCAGGTCTTGTCAATAGAATTTGTTTCTAGGGAAATTAAAAAGTTTTATCACCACTAACCAAGTGGCTCTTTCTGTGTAGTTCTAAAAATACATTATATGGGGTAACTAAAAACCAACCAAACAAGAAGTCAAGCACAGGAATTAGTAAACTTAAAACTAAATCACAGTACTTGTAAATTTTAAAATATATTAAAAATTTCTTTAAGCCTAGAAAGTAATTTCTTTTCATTATAAGTTCTCCAGTAATGCATAGTACTCAAAACACATTTTCTAGACTTCTTCCTTTATTTAATGTGTGTATTTAATTTCCTCAGTTATTTCTAAGCACAAAGATGCTCAAAGAATTTTGCTTCATGAGTAATGTTCTAGATTAGTTTTTAATCAATAGAAACTCACTTCTTTCAAAGAACTCAAGTGCCATATGTATTATTAGTTAAAAGGGAATGGGAGAACAGGTGGAAGTATATGGGCACGGATGTTCTCAGAACACTTGACACAAAAATGTGACTTTAGAAACAAACTTGGTAAATGGCTTACGTGGAAGGAAGAAACTTATTCAATTTTGTAAGTCAAAGATATGCTGTGTTATTTATATTGCAGATGTTCTCTAGACTCTTCTACTATTCTATACAGTGGTGCATAAGAGTACATGAGATCTATGTTTCATAACAATACAGTGAACTCTTGAAGTATATAGCAGTGGTCTGTGAAATGACCAACAGTATATGAAATCATGCAAAAATCTTTAAAAGGTAGTCTTAATATCATGACCTCTGTACTACTCGGCAAAAATGTGAAAGTGGATAACTTTTGTCATTCATTTGTTCCAGCATTTGGAAAGTAAGCAAAAACTGGCGTGAAATTATTGTACAAGATAAAAGTGCAGATAAGAGGAGAAAGTTGTACATAAAACACCTGAAAGAAGAAGCTGGGGTAAGGTTCGTCTCAAAGGTAATGTTTTTTTCAAGTGTGAAAGACGACAGGTCAGAGGAAAGAGGAAACATCTTGTAAAGCTACAGAAAGGTAATTGATAGAGACAGTTCCAACATGAGTACGTGGAGGATTCTAACAGGAGAATGTAATTGCTTTTATTGCTTTTCAACTGTCCACAGTTTGAGTATTAGTCTTTCAGCCATGTGATACTCTTTTTAATGTCTGTCTTTTTTTTTATCCCGCCCCCCCCCCCGCCTTGAGAATCCTGTAGGATCTCTTCCTCAACTAATTCTGTCTTTGGATTTTAAACCCTGTTCATACCTTGGTGCCATGCTCTTCCTCATTTTCAGTTTCACTCTAGTCTGCAGTGCAGTAGGACCCACTCTAGACTACTTCCTGATTACTTTCAGGACTACTTGTCCCTAAGCTTCTTCATGGTGTACTTGTGAACATCAGAAGGATATATAGAAGTTTTTTAAGGGCTATCTAGAAAAGTAAGCATATTAATAGCAGTATAATTTTTTTAGATCCTCTATGTATGTGTACACACACACTTCAGTGTAACCTTCCTCTAATTGTGACAAAACTTCTATTTACTGTTTCCATGCTTGTTGTTGAGATGTCTCCTAATTCAGAAACAGGAGGACCAGTAGAGAGTGCTAAAAGACAGTTGGCTTTTTACCCTACTCATGGGACTTTGTATTTAATGGTTCCTGTCTCTTGTTCCCTTACTAAATATAAACATTTAATTGGAAATACATGCACTATACATGATTTCCTCTTCTAATGTGTTGTTGCACAGGAAAAACAAAAAAAAAGGCAAAAACCAGCTGCAAATTCCAAATGAAATAAAACCCTGATTTGCTTCCTTTTGTGTTTTTCTTTTCCTTTCTTTATAATTATAAACTTTAACAGGAATTTTTCTTGAAAGCTGAAGATGCTGCCACAAGACTTAATGTTCTCAATAGATCTGCTCTAAGGCCCGTTCAAGCTCAAGCCAGAACTCCTGTAGTACAAATACCACCTTTATACACTGAACTTACACCCAGGAGATGCAGTTCTGTTCCCCATTCAACTAGTAGACAGGAAGAATACATAAAAGTATGTAGCTAAAAAACTCTTTACTTTCAGTTTTTAGAAAATTTTCATTTACAAGAACTAAGTAGCTCTTCTCTCCCTCCTCTTGCTACAGGTTGCTAAATCTCTGCTCACTGACGAAGCTCTAAAACCCTGTCCAAGATGTCAATATCCTGCTAAATATCAATTGGTAAAGAAACGGGGACTATGTAGCAGACAGGCATGTGCATTTGAGTTCTGTATCTTATGTCTGCATTCTTTCCATGGGTCAAAAGAATGTAATAGTTTATCTGCAAAACGGAAGAACAAAAAAGATGCTCCTCCAGGAAGTGCCCAAAGTAAAAGAAATTTAAAAAGACTCTAAATTTGTAAGGCATGTGAGTCCTTACATCTAATTCCTTTCCCCTTCTCCCAAATTCCTAATCTTGTTCATATTCTTCCTAAATATATGGATTTTGAAAGTCTCATTTAATGTGTTTTTGCTGACTTATCTTGATAACTTCTCATGTATATATCTTAATCAATTTAATATATTTTTGTTTTTGAAAAAAGTGAACATTTTAAAACATTTTATGTTGCGTTTTACCTGTTGTGTAGTAGATAGGCACTTACTAACATCTTAAATTTTTTAATAAAGTATCTTAAATGTAGTCTTCAATATCTAGCTTACAGGACCTCATAGATGTTTAAAAATGTGGTTCTTGTCTTAATGACAAATTAAAGAAAATTATTTTTCTAAAAAAATCTTTTTTAATGGCATTTATTTATTGTTCACTTTAAATTACAGTAAATGTTTTAAAAATATCTTAAAGTGGGGCACTAGGTACATATGCAAAAAATACTTCTGCCTATATAAATGATGATGCCTCAAAAGCAATATACTGTCTTAATTTTATATCAGAATAATTTGTTGTTCTCTTAGCCACTGTAATGCAAGTCAATAGAATAGTAATTTCTAAATCAAGCTGATGCTGTGTGGATATTCTGTTGTACTGGTTTTTACAGAGTTTTTGTCTTTACCTGAAAATTTAAGGTGATACAGTATATATTCACCTCTCTAAATATGCTGTTGCATTACCCTTGTTGTTGTGAACTTACCTTTATACTTAGTCTGACTTTACTTCAGCTCCCAGGTACTGGATCATCTTCATACTTCTGCTTGAATTAAAGGATTATCTACTGCTAGAAATCATCCTTTCTCTATCTGTAGGTTTAATTAAGGCGATTCACTGATTTTGTTCTTGAACTAAATATGCTGATCCTTTACTGAAAAATAACATAATCTGCCTCTCAGACCTCAAATAATTTTTTTTTAAACTCCTAGCAATTGTAAAAACACCTTGAAATATAGGTGACAGAAGTGGACACAGTACTTGCTCTATGAGATAATATCAATGTACTTCTCTAATTGATATTGTCCTAATTGTCCTTTCAAGGAGTTAATTTGTCACAAGCATCTTGCAGAACACTTGTAGTCAGCTGGTGTTTCTTCCTCACTCTCCCTCTGATTTTGTCCTATGTGTTACATTTGTAATGTTGTAATTTTACTGTGTGTATTTGTAGGTAAGCCTTATCATTGAGCTACTTAAAAAGTAGTCTGATAAAAAAAAAAGAGCTTTCAACTAAGCAATAAGCTGTGTATTTGCCTCTATTAATATTTATTCACATATCCCTTTATTTTTATTGTCTGAAAATTACAATTAACTTCTGAGACTTTCTTCTTTCCACACAACCTGCAGATGTTTAAGACAAATGGACCAGGATAATTCACTTCAGGATGTTCTGGAAACATCACTTCCTATTTCTCATCTCTAACTGTTGTGATTTGTAATTTGGTTAGTACTTTTAGCATACTTGATTTCTGGGATAGCAGCTCCACGTAGCATTTGGAAGAATGAGGAACAACATGGTTAGTAAAATGGCATAGAAGTTTTAATACTAACTTTATTAACCAAACATGGTATCACTAAAGAAGGTATAAACCCAATATATTGGCCAGAAAATCGTGTTTATTGCATGAATAAAATTATCAACACTTTTATTCTATACTTATTTGTATTTTCTAAGCCCTTGCATTACTTTTGTCTAGGGTTAGACTGGTAGCACTTGAACTGGAAGACTGGAAGAGGAGGGAACAATTGAGGGGAAGGATTTTTGGGACAAGCTGGGGAATATAGAGATATGTGTGTGTGTCTATAGTTTTGGTTTAGGAAGAATGGCAAGTCATTACAGAGGAGGAGACAACTGCAAGCTGAAAAATTGCTAAATTATTTGATTTGTTTAATATTTGCATTTCCTTAATTGTTTGGAACTTTAATTGTTCAAGGTCTACTTAAAAGTTGATTTAGTTCAGAGAACTACTGGACTGGTTCTTTTATTCTTAGGTATAAAGTAACTAATTATACATTTTTAGAAATATTTACTAGTTTCTATTAAAGGTTAAACTGACATGATGAAGTGGTACTTTCTAGGTAGGAAATTATATTACACAAGAATCTGAATGCATATAGTTTGTAATTTTATAATAACTAATTTGGATTAGTTTTGTTTCTTGTCATTGAACTCTCAAATAAAATAGGGGATGGTAGAATGTAGAATAAGTACAGCATGTCTAAATACCAATGTGGTTCACATCTCTAATATAAAAAAAAATAAAGCTTTAAATACATCCTTTAAATTGATGGGAGAGTTATGAGAGACAGTGAGCTAAATCCTCTCACTCTCTGATGTGCGGTATTGCAGTCCAGTCCAGAAATACATGAGGTACAAGCCTTGAAAACTTTAGCAATAGTTCTGAAAGTATTTCTGAAACAGGTGCACCTTTGGATGGAAAGCCATATGGGAAATCAGTTTAAGAATCAGTTGTTAAGTATCCTTTCCCTTTAAGGAAAAAATTCTGGTAAGAGATGTGTGACCTTATCCAAAAAGTTTGCTTTTGCTAACATCTGAATAATTTGGGGAGAATGGGGTGGTAAATTGGTTCTGGTATAGACATTATTTGTTTTTAAAGGTAATAACTTTGACATCTACAGTGTCCATCCAACAAGGAGTAGCTTGAGAGGAAAAAATACTTGAACCCTATTTCACAATTTTAAACACTTGCCCCCCCCCCCCCCCATGTTTAAAACTTTTTTTTTTTTTCCTTCTAAATCTGCCTCACAAAAATCTCTTCTTGAATCAAATGTCTCTTGTTCAGTTAGGTCTATCATGAATGTAACTATGTTCTGGTGTTTGGGCGAAATGAGTTCTCTGCTGTTGTCCGCTGCTACACCAGAGGTGGGGGAAAGTGAGAAAGCCAGACTTCTCGTCTATGGGTAATGCTCCTCTCTGACAGTGATTTTTTTTTTTTTTTTAATAAAATTAATTTTATGTCTTGACATAAGGGAGATATAAAAGTGATGTATTTAATGTGTGGGTAAAGGATAACATACCTAATAGAACACAAGGTATGTTATAGTTATCTAATAGTTTGGGTGAAAGGAATTGAAATGCTTTCATGATATTTGATTGTGTTATTGACAGAAATTAAGTCTTTGGGGTAGGAGTATGGAAGTAACTTCTTCTGAGTCCCTGTTAGAATGCTTTTTTCTGTATACTGTATCCCTTAATTAGTCTCCATCAGGTACCACTAAGTTATATGAGTCTGGACTTGAATGAAACAGCAAAGGAGAACATAGGTTCCTACTTTGTCAAAAAAAAAAAAAAACAAAACCAAACCCAAACCAAAGCAAAAAAACCCCAAGAAACAACCCAACAAAAAACCCCACCCAAAACAAACAAAAAAACCCCCCAACACCACCACACTCCCCCAACAAAACCAAACAAAAAAACAGTTCATGAGTGCCAGGGAGTCTAGGGATTCACGTCTGGCATCTTTCTACTGGGCTGGATTAATTCTCAGATACCTGAGGTCAGATACTAACACTTCTAGCTAGCACTGAGAAGGATGCAGAAGTGGTGCTTGGGTAGAAATGACAATGGTCAAGAGTTTCCTAAAATATCCTGCCCATGATTATTCTCCAGCTCAATAATTTTTCTTACGATTGACAACAGATTGTTGGAAAGGGAGGAGTGAATTCTTTCACACTGGAATATGGGGATAATGAGATTAAAATTAATGTTCAAGATAATATTGGGTTTATTTGCTGCTGAAAACCTTATTTTTGCAATCCTTATTTCCCTTCAGACAGGCATGATCTATAGTGGGAGGAGTAATAGTGCCTACAGAGGATGCCCAGAGAATGCATTTAGATTGCTGAAGATGATGGTTTGAGCCAGAGCTGTGGGTTTAAATTTTAAAAAAGAATTCTTAGAAGTAACCTTGTGCTGCTGACAGATGTTGCTGCAAGAATTGTACTTCATAAATTTTTTTTTGGAGCGGCAACCATAAAAACCTCAAGTGGTCTGTGAGAAGAAAATTGAAATTACTTCAGTCTCTGATCATTCTTTCCTTGGTGACAAGTATGGAAGAGCTTAGGCAAAATTTTCTTATAAATATTTTGAATTGTTTATAGGATAGAGAATGTTAGTATGTTCTATCACTAACTAAAAATGATTAAAAAAAATTGTTCATTAAATTAAGGAGCTCATCAACATTTGTCAGATTATTTTTCCTATTCCATGTATTAGTTATTCATTAGTATCCCTTAGGCAATTTAGGCCACTTAGGTTAATTTTAATACAAGAAGTAATTCCTTTTCTTTCTGTTTTCATAGGCACATGAAGAAATACAGGAGTGTCAGATTAGAAAGGGACTCCTGGAGTCTAGTGTCAACTCTTATGTCAACTCATCAAGTTCTGTCTTAAAAGTGGATAGAATACTATATCATGACCTTTATGTTGGAGACCTATTCCAGATTGCTCTACTATTCAGTTAACCAGTTGCCTTTTTTTTCCAGCGTTGCTATTAAAATAGCTATTCTATACATCTGTTCCTCCCCTTAGAGTTTTCTCCCCAATGTTATGATTGTGTAGTATAAATACCCCCTCACTATTTCATTGACAAAAAATTCTGAACTTAGTCTCATCTCTTCGATACAACCTCTGCTTCATGGATTGTCTTAACGGCTCTTCACTGTTTCCATTGGAATCAATTCTTTGAATCTATGCAGCCAGTATTCCAGGTAAAACTTCCTCAAGACCTTGAATAATGTTAGGGCTTTCCTTTCTCTACCAGAAATACTTTGACCGATGCATACTAAGATTAGCATTTCTTTTATATGTCTTCTGCACACTCGCAGGTTAGTCACTAGGTGTAGTACTCCCACATTCTTCTCTCACAAATTTTGAAAAAGATCCCAATTTTTTCCATAAATTCTTACTGAACCATAAGTGCATAACCTCATACTTTGTACTACTAAGTTTCAGCCTTTTTTTCCTCTACTTCAGTCTCGTGGTGATTTAGTATTTGGTGTGATTATATTATATTTTTATAAGTACAAATTCTTTGTCTGTAGTGAATCTTACAGGATTTTTTGATGCAAAACATCTAGCAGATTCTGTTATCACTTGTCAGATGCCCCAACAAAATCTGACTGCTTCTTGGGAATGATGTGTTTATTTTCAGTTAAAAAAAAGCTTTTTACTTTCTGACTTCCTGAGCTCTGATTAGTTGAAATTCTCATTACAAACAAACACAGTGTTAGTACTTTTAGCATAGCTGATTTCTGGGATAGTAGCTCCACGTAGCACTAACACAGTATTAGTACCTGCCCGAACTTGTTGGAAGCCTAAATGCTAGTAAGGCCTTATTGAGCTGGGTGCTAATGGATGAGTAGTAAAGAAACCAACTCATCAGCTGAAAATATGGATGGCATGGTGTTCTGAATGAACTCATAAACACTGATGTTGAATACTAGAAGCTTCATATAAAAATAGATCTCTGACTTGGAGAGTGGAGTTCATGTGTTAAAAGCCCCTCTAATTTTTCCCCTCTGCATTCTAAAACTCACTCTGAAAACAGTTCTGCAAGGGTGGTTGTGTCTTAATTATGTGGGTACCTTCAGTCTCTGGCAAATGGGATGTGGAAACTGTGCCTGTATTTCAGCTGCTTCTTTTCAGTCCTGAATCATAGTGAAAAACCTATTTCCGTAAGCTGTTTAAACTTAGACATTGTGTCATGACTAGAACCAGCTGAAGTGGTAGGAGGATAGTAAATTCTGGCAAAAGAGCGACAGCTAGCTGGGAAGCAGTAGTACCCTAGATAAATATAGTAACACTTGCTAAAAGTTATCATTTGGAACTGCAAGGTTATTGCAGAATTAGTCAGCAGTTGTGCAGTGGTCTTCCACTTCAGCAAAAATGTTAATTATCGTCCTAAAGTGCTGCTGTTGCCTAAATGGAGGACTCATCTCGTGTTCACTGAGCAGACACTGAAGTTCCCTAAGTACTGAATTGTGTGTAATACACTATTTGAGGCCCGAAGAACACATCTTCTAGAAATGCCTTGTTCTGCCGGGACTCAGTAGCCCAGTACCTAGCCTATACATAGACCATTGGGATACAAAATGAAGTTTTCCTCTGGTATGAATCCATCACATTTTCCTGGTGCATGTTTCGATAGATTAGGTGCTCCCCAGATTGTGGCAATAGCAACATCTTTGGCTTTTAAACAGCAATTCTGGTTGTGTTGAGAACATTCTCCAGTCTTTGGAAAAATTTTGTACAAAAGAAGCACTCCCACAAAATATTGGAATTTCAGGTTCTACTTTCCTTTATCTTTTTCGCATTGTGTACTGTGTTGTGGTGTACAAAAACTATTATTGGGATGCAGTTATTCTCCAGCCTTGCTGTTGGAAGTGTTTCTGTCAATAAATTGTTCCAAGACTCTGTATCCCAAAGGGGCATAGTAAGAGGGAGCATGATTTTTTTGTGAAGGGCAAGATATGGGTCCTGTTTTCTGCTCCAAACAGAAATGCTCACTGGTGCACTGTTTAAGTTCCTGTTCTGGACTTTTTCCTTGGTTTAAATAATTGTCATAGAGTAGTCCAGGGAGAATGTCATACAACACAGAATGGATCACAAGAAAACTAATTCTTGAAATGCTCAATTAACTAACTTAAATGTGAAACTATCTTAAGGGTTGAACTGCTTTCCTCGCTGAAAATACTCCTTGATTTCAAATGCATACATTCTGTTGATAAAAATATTTTATCACAAGGGGGCACCAAAGATTTTTCTTACAGAACAGAACTTTAGTTGTTTTTCTTCTTGCTTTAACCCTTACACACTAACTCAACGTTACAAATGCAAAATGTTTTGAATAGCTTAAAGCAAGGGTGGCCATAATTCCTGCCCCCAGGAGCCGCATACTAAAATCTTTAAAAGAGTGGCATCCTGGAAAGCAATTCAGATGGTATTACTTCTCCAGGGCCCCCTTTACAGGGTGAAGCTGTGCTGGGCCCACAGCCAGGTCCTACAGCAACCAGGCAAGATCATAGATTGGCCTAAACAGTGCCTGCTGGCTCAGTTCCTCTCTCAGCCATGGACTTGGATTATCTGGCAGTCTCCATGCCAGCGTGGTGCTGGCTACAAAATGTAACTCCCATGGAAGTGTTGCAGCTGAAGTATTTGAGAATTGATAATTTCAGGAGCTGCATGCTCTGGACTTTAATTTCCCAACTACAGAAAATGTATTTGATAATAAAATCCAATATAGTTTTACAAAGTATGTACAAGTGCCTCCTCACTCTATCATGATTTAAAATGATCACAGGAGAAATATCTTATTGTATGCATTTTATGCATACTTAATTGATGTTCTGATGGCTTTAGTGAACAAGAAAGGGAAAACACTAACTTTTTTAAACTCAAATTTGGGAAAGGGCTAAGTATTCCCATGTAAGATATTTTAAACAATATCAGAATCACAGCATTTTTTTTAGTTTTAGTCTGTTAAATGAAGACTGGGTGAGAATTTGGGAACTTAATGTGTTTTTTATTCTTTAACTAGGTACTTCTGGAGCCCAGGAGAGCAATAGGTAGGAAAGTAGAATACCTACAAAATAAGAAGGCTGTAATTTTGTATGCTTTTCTGAAGCATTACTGAAATCTTACAGAGGACCTATTAGTTATAGATTCTTATACCATTCTTAACACCTGTTGTGTTGACACTGCTGTGTTCTGGAAGCTGATGTACATGAAACCTTTTTCTTCTTTCCTCCTGATTTTTTTTTTTTTTCTTAGCTGGATCAGTCTCCCAGTCTGCTTCATTATACAGTTACACAAGCAGCCATGGCAGTATAACACAGCAAGGTGGGAACTGACGGTCAGTGGGATGTGCTGTTTCAAACAGCACTGCTGCTATCCACTGGCTCGATGCATCAGTAATATCCCACATGGGTAACTTAGCCCTCAGCTGGGGAATCCTGGGTTTGGGGACTGTTGTTGCCATCTGTTTGATTGTAACAGCAAGACTGGAAAGACACACATGAATTTATTGTTTCTTGTTGGGTATATACCACCTACTACCAGGAGACGATCTTGTTAAAGGATGTGGTTAGCATTACTGGAATATTTTATTCCTATCTGATGAAGCTTCTTCATATGCCTCTTGTGTTGGGCCCTTAGTTGGCTAGGACATCTGTTAAGTCAAGATCAAGGAATTGACCTGAGGTTAACAAAACTACAAGTAACCCCAGAAAAAAAAAAAATGTCATGAAATTTGCTTGCATAACTAAGAAGTGGTGGTAAACCTGCAAAGCTTAAATTAGCACAGCCAAAATGTATTACAAAACATGACTCCAGTTTATCTGCATGAAAAATAGAGAATACAGTGACAATGCAATCTTTTGTACATAGTGCCAAAATTTCTGATACATCCCCTGATAGTGAAATCTCTGTGACAAATAACTGTCATAGTTCCTTCTGATCTGTATCTTATGTTTCAGTTGAAAGCTATGCTACGTTAACTGTAGTAGGGCTGCTAGCAACAAACTCACTCTGCCTTGCTGTAAACTTTAGCACCATGCCATTTTTTGTATCTTGCATGTGGTTTGATAGTTGTGGGTCTAGTAGTTCTTTCCTGATTTTCATATTGTCTTCACCAAATGACTTTATTTCTAATACATTTCTTCAAACTGCCCCAATCTTGCTGAAGAGTTTTTTCAATTAAATCTTAATGCTCCTTTCCAAAATTAGAAAAGATAGTGTGATATTTTCCTAAAGTTCTAGCAGTTACCTCTTAAGACACTAATACAAATTTCTGAAGGGATCAGATTATTGCGGGTATGAAGTAGGTAGCTGGCATGTATGAGGTAGCAAGAGTACAAATGTATATCACAAATTGCTAAGTGGTCCTTCCAAAATCTGATTCCCTTTCCAGGTATGCCTCTATATTACCTTTATCTTTTCGAAGACCCGTATTAAGCAAAGGGAAATCAAACTTTACTTAAAGCCTTTAAACTTGATAAAACATGTCTACCTTGTCCTGGTAGAATAAGATTGTTATAGGAATCCTTGGGCCATGGGCGACATGGACAGGTCAAGGAATATTCTCCAGTGACTATCCAAATAGAGATTTTTGTAGAGTTCAAGCTCTTTGGACCTGCATTCCCTCTGACAGTCTCCTCCACTAGTAAAAGGTTTCTAATGATGATGATAGACCAAAGCTATGTTGCATCTCTTCCTTTACTATTTAGCCCTTCCTATTTTATTTTTAAGCACTTTCTTTTTTCTCTTCACCTAGACTATCTTCAGGAATGTTTGTTTTTTTTTTTTTTTTTCTCCTTTCAGAATTCTTTTGCGTGCTCATGTTCCCAATAATTGTTTCCTCAGGTGTCTGCATTAACTTTTTCTGACAGCCACAGAATTGCATTAAACTGCTGTAAACTAGAACTATCAGATTCAACACACAGAAGCTGTACCACCACAACAGGCAGCTTCTGCCACTTTGCCAACAGAAAAATTTAAGGCATTTAATGGCCAGCTACCTGATGATCAATTTGTGCTTTCCTCTCAGGATCTGACTCCCATTTTGGCAGTTCTGCAGTCAGTGTTTAAATAGGTTTCCTAGCACCTGTATTCAGTTTGAGATTGCTGCTTTCAGATGCAAAAGCTAAAATGTATGTGGCAATCATCCAAAGAAGATAGACTAGTTACATTTAACTAAAGTTGGATTTCTGTAAATATATTTATGTATTGAAGATATCACAGGATGAAATGCCCACCTGTATCCGAAATAGGGAATTTCTATTAAAAATTGATGGAAATTAGTTCCTGGCTGCCCTTGGAGATCCCTCTAGATGCCTATCTGCATTTTTTAATAGTATTTGCTACTTTTTGAATGAGTAATTAATTATGGGGATGTTCATGACTTCACTGTGACCACTGCCACGAATCAAATACAGGTCAGCACCTAAAAACACAAGTGTGCATTTGGATTTAATAAAGCAACCCAATTTACGTCTTTACTTGAGCAAGTCACAAGGAGGAGACTCGTTCACCCAGCAAGCTGGCATCACTTACATGCTTGTTTCTTCGAGTGCAAAGTTGTCTCGGCAGTTTTCATCTGATTTGCTTGGGTGATTCTTTGAAACACTTTCCCTGGTAAATGCTTGAAAGCATAAATTTCTGACAAGTGTGGAGGAAAGGGGCAATGACAGATTAAACTCTTGACTGAAAGTTCACCTCTTCGAATAGCTCTTCAGTAGTAAGCAGAGGAGGGAGATGCCAGCAGGGATGGAGAGGACCAATTTATGTTTTCCTCCCATTTTCCTTCCTGTGCAGATCTCTTCCTGTGCTGGCCTTCTGCTAGCATTTTCTCCATCCCGCCTAGCCATTCATCTTTTCTACAAGATCAGATGCTTTCTGGGATAGATCATGGCTTTGACTATATTTATGAAACATTTTTCCGTTCTGCTAAGATAAATAATTATCAAAATGAAAATAAGAGAACAACGTGGAAAGAGGAAAAATGTGGAAAAGGAGGAAAATGAGCTTAATCTTTATATCTCAGCTTCACTAGCTGGTGAAATTTAACACTCAATATAAAATCAGTACTGAAATGCACACACATAAAATATTTGATCCAAATGTGTGTTGTTAACTAAGATAATGAGAAAGTGATAATGACTGCTAATAGTTTCTCCATGAGAGAATACAGTATTTCCTGATGAGCTTAATCCAAAATGCAATCTTTGAAGCACACCACAAAGAAAACAAAGACCTAAGAGTTTTATACCAAAATATACCAAATGACAGAAGGAGAGAAAAAGGACTTTTGGTTTTTTATTGACTCATTTCCAAACTTCAGTTCTATCTAAGCTGACTTGTGGCTTCCACTTCTAATTTTAAAAAAGATGCATTTGTCATGTTTCTGTTGTTTTTGCTTCAAAAATTACAAGCAACTAGGGAAGCTCAGGAGAATGTTATACACCAAAGACTATGTCTAAACCTACGTCAGAAAGAAAAAGGGGCAGGGGGAGAAGGAGTGGAATGAACATTAGCTTAAACATTTGAAATCATATTAAGTAGTTTGGTTATGAGATAATGTAGTGCAATTCTTCTACCTGTTGGAAAGGTTTCCCTTTACATTTTATGGGCTATCTTGTTATGCATATTTCCCTTACATATACATTAGATATACCTATTTGAAATCTTTCATAATCACAATAGAACACGTCCTGACACGTGGCACTAAGAAATCGCATGTTTAAATGTGTGCCATTCAGTGTTAACCTACTGTTTGTCATGTCTTATTGAATAGAATTTGCATACAGAGAACTTAAGGGTAGTAAGTACTTCATCAGAATACTGATCATGCTATTTAAATTGTCCAAGGCTCACTTAAGTTTGAATTTTTTTATTTTATTCTTTGCTTCTGTTGAATATGCTTTACAACTGATCCCAGTGGGATTTATGCCAAGCTACTGAAATCAGTGCTGTTCTGGAAATAAGCAGCAGTAGAACCTTTGAGAGAACTTTCATGCCAAAACACCTGAAGGTGCCTGAAGAATTAATGTAGTTCTAGGATCAGATATGTGCTAGGTAGGATGTTGTTGGATCCCCATTATGGAACACCTGAACTCCACTGAAATCCTCATATAGGAGCCTGAATCCCTTCTCTGTGCACAGCTTTCGCTGACCATACCAGAAATGTGACTTTTTCTTATATTCTGGAGTACCCCCTTGAGCCAAGGAAGAAACTAACATTCTGGGAGTAGACTCTATTCTATGTCTCTTAATGTCGTTTCTCCTTCCACCTATGCTATTTATAAACTTGTCCCTAACTGGGGGAAAATGCAGGTGCCTTGGGATTTCTGCTAGGTCCGGGCCCTGGCAGCAGGAGGAAGCAGGGAAGGCTGTTACCAAGGCTGCAGGCTGTGTTTCTGGCACACCACAATGGAGCCATTTGTACCTGTTAGGAAATAGCCCAGGTTTCATCTCAGCCTTAGCAATATGAAGCTCCTCACCTTTTCTTACTTGGCTGCAGTGGAAGTTCTCTACCATAGATAGGATTGATGTAAATCTGTTGGTCATTAGTCATATGGTACGAGATTTTTTTTAAGGCAAAATCCCACATGGCTGAAGGGTTTTGCTAACGTAGGAGAAGGTAGAGTATCATTTTGGACTAAGAACTGCCTAGGTCAGCTGAGAAAAGAGCGTTTAATTTCTTGCTGCAAGTACCCTCCAATTCCTAGTTCACAGGCATCTCTTTTGGGACCGTATCACCCGTGTGCCTGATATCCGAGTCTGCTTCAGGGAGCTTTGCATCAGCAGTAGAAGTATTTGCTTACCGCTCAGCTCATCCCCTGCATTGTTTGCAGTGCCATAGCAACCCCGCTTGCTGTGAGCCATGCAGCAGAGCCAGCCTGCCCGGCTGCAGACCAGCGGTCCCCAGCCAGGCCCAGGGACTCAGCAGCTTCTATTTCTAGTCTGCAGTCAAGGATTTCACCTTTGCTAATAAGGTTGTAAGCTTGGAGGTGTGGGTGTCGGCCCTTATGTATGTAGACCCAGGATGCAGCCGAAGAGGCTTACCACTGGTACGTAGTGCTTTCCACACAGGGTGAGGGACTGACTCTGTGTCAGACGGGGGTCTGACCCCAGGGTAATACAAAAGTGGGAGATTTTGAACCGCTAGGTTTAAACTTGCCTAGCAAAATTCATCAATCTGAAGAGAGAACTTTACTCCCTTCAAATGGCATCACAGAAGATGGGATATTCTCCTGGAATGAGTAAGATTTGGTTATCTGGGAACACCCACAATTATGGTTTTTTGAATTTTATCATATGATTCATAATATTTGCTGTTCAAAGCTCCCAGAGTCTCACACAAATCTGTATTTTCATTAAAACCAGCAAGCTTCTAGTAATCAATTTTGCAGAGGGAAGCTGAAAAGAAGTTAACTGATATGTATGAGAATAATCTAGTTAAATGATTCTTTCATTATATTTAAGTCATTCTTGTGATATTCAACCTTTTTATGCGTGGGTCAACATTACCGCATGTTCTTAGAGTTTATTTTCTTTCCTCAGGCTAAGTTATTTTATTTCAGAATATCCAGGAAGGTTGTCATGCCTCACTACTTTTTGTTTCTGTTCAGTAATCATAGTTGAACAAGCTTGATTGTGTTGCTTGGATAACATATGATACTTCATTTTTGTGTTTCAGAGCCTCCATGTATAACAGAAGAAGTGTTTGTAAGTATGCCTTATAAGGCTTGATCATTCATTTTGTCATGCAACTGTAGAGAAAAAGGGCAAAAAAACTTTTTGGAAACTATTGTCTAATTTCTCATTTCTTTCCTTTGTCTACATATGAAGTACTGAGTAATTTCTTACAATTTTATCAGACACAAAAAAACTTAGTTTGAAAATAATTAGAAAAAAAAAAGAAACAGGAAACTCTGGAGAATAAGGATGGAAATGGAAATGGAAAGGAAAGTGAAATA
The DNA here is from genome assembly GCF_047370975.1 of Nipponia nippon. Taxonomy (NCBI): domain Eukaryota; kingdom Metazoa; phylum Chordata; class Aves; order Pelecaniformes; family Threskiornithidae; genus Nipponia; species Nipponia nippon. Next base: position 23,746,582 of record NW_028262290.1, read on the forward strand.
GGATGAAGGAAGGAAAAATCAACTAAAAGGTTCAACTTGACAGGTTTAACAATCTTCTTACTTTACCTTTTCTGCCCTTTGCTCATAGCTAATTGCAGGTTTCCATGATGTTTTTCTTCTTATTTGAAAGGTACATATGTTTACTTGTTACCTCATATGAAATGACACCTTAAATCTTGCAGCTTAGGTAATGTTTGTCTCTTCCCCATTTTAGATGCCTTTGTTACTGTGTATTTTAAAGTATAAATGTATTGCTATTCCTTTTGGTAGCCTCTAGATACTAATATATTATCATAAACAGAATCAAGACTGAATTCAGCTAGAGATAAATGATATATATAGCAGATATTTAGCATATATAAATATGTACATGAGAACAAACACATATATATGAAAATATCTCTCAGCTGCGCATTTACATCGCATTAAACCTTGATTCTGCAGGCTACTTAATGTGACTAGACATGTCTGACTCCAGGTGAACTTCACACGAGGACATGAAGCTGTCAGAGTTCTATGCAGGATTGAGGTTTTGTACTAACTTTAACTTTTGACATTTAAAGATGCCATTTATTATATATTTTTCAAGAGTAGAGAGGTATTTATCATTTTAGTGGGTGCTGCAATGTGCAATGCAAACCTTCCCAGGTGGTGCCACTTTTACCCACGTTCAGCTTCTCCTTTGGTGTCTAATAACATTTCTGTGTTTCTGTGCTTTTTCATCATGGTAGTAATAGGCAAAGTTATCAAATACTATAGATAGAAAGTCATTAGTTTTTTTCCCACAAAATATCTAAGAAATGGTTGTATACCATTGCCAAAATGATTTTAAAATTCCTTTCAATGTTAAAAGAGTGATAGAAATCAGGCACAGGATATTCCTATTAGCACACAAATTGCATGAAGGCAAAACTGCAGTTTTGGACCAATTTTTAGCACACCTTGACCTCCAGTTGCAATTGTAAGGCAGATTTTTCTTGTCATAATTTGGACTGTGCAGCAGGAAAGATGGCATGGGAAGAAATGAAACAAAATACTTCCTAACACAAAAATCTAAGCTATAGTATTGTATATGCAACTTCATAACCTGTAATGTGCAAATGTGGAATTGCAACTATGCTTTCAAATGAAAGTAAGACTGATCACAAAAAACCCTCCAAAAACCAGAGTAGTTTATATTTATATTTTATTACAGTTTATATCTATATTGTGTATAGATGCAGTAAGATCAGTCAGTAGTAAAGCTTGCATTAATAAGATCATAAACATTTTATTGATTAATCAACCACTGCGTTTACATTTCTTGCTGTTATATGGGACTACAGAGAATTATATCCTTGGCAAATTAAAAACACATGTTACCTGCATATTCTTAAAGAGCTTATACTTCAGCCGGTAATAAATGAATTGTTTTGAATAAGTCCTTTGAAACAATAAAATATTTACATGGGGTATTATCATATCTAGCTGTCTTCAGATTCATCCTTATCAGTGTCAAATCTAATTGTGCATTACCCAAACCAAACATGAGGCAGACTGCAGCTTGTTTCTACTGAATTTTTTTGTTAATTGTGTTATCACTTGCTGAATTGAGATTTCTGCACCTGATTGATTGCCTAGCGACATTAGCAAGCGGATTTTCTGTTGACTTCAAAATGCTTTGGATTAGACACTTTGGTAAATTCTCCTATTTAATCAGTGCCCTAACATCTCTAGGTCCATGGTACTGCAACTGCATTGGACCATGGGCCTGTGATCCAAATAAAGCACGATCTCTGTAATGCAGAAAGCCTTGCTTTCAGTGTTGCTAGCGTTTTCCAGGAACGAGCGTGAGCTAACCTGCCTGTCCTGTATCAGTCACAGCAGCAATCACAAGTGCTAAGGAATAAATGTTGGCAGAGTAAGGGCAGACAAACACCATCAGGTCTTGTCATGCAGCACAGAGGGGCCTTCCTGAGTTCATATTAAAGTAGATTAGCTCAAGATTTCTTCCTTACCTAAGTACAAGCTGTCTCTATTTAGGTTAGACACTGTGAAGTTTGGATCAAGATGCTGCCCGCCTACAAGTGATACCACATACACTGTGCATAACCTCTCTTTAACACTATTTCTCACTAGCACATTTCAATGCTATGAACTTAAGAAAGAGAAAAAAGATTTGTGTCACAAGACCTTTGCTGATATCAGCAAATACATTTGATTTAGGTGCATTCTTGCGTTGCAAGGCAGAAATAATAGAATATTCAAGCAACTGAAACTGTTCAGCAGTCTTCATTATACTGAAGACGGATTTCTAAAGACCAATGGAATACTGTTCTGCTTTTACTTTCTGTTGAATTGAAATGCGGGTGGTGGTGATATTGAGTGCATTAGAAGTAAGATTGGGATCCATACTTATTGATGTCAACAGCAAAAAAATTTAATTTCTATTCTACAGTTTTGAGTCTTGTTAGCAGGATTTAAAACGCAGGGGTCAGAAAGGGTACAAAAACACCTGCAGATGCAGTCTTCACTTCTGATGAAGTCAACAGGAAGCCTAACAGTTCTGTGATTCCAAGTATGCCATATACTGCTTGCTTGGTGAGCCAAATTATAGGTCAGTGAACTCCCTTTTATTCCCCAAAGATCCCCAAGCAGCAATGTGGGAGCAGAAGCAGGCTCCGGTGAACTTTTATACTCCCCTGCTTCCCAGATGTGAGAGAGAGGTATAATGTGGGGAATTTCTAGACTGTTAGCTTATGCACATTTTTTCAAAAGTAAACATGCAGATTTCCAGCATTTAGAAGCTGTTGGGTTTATGAAGGCTTTATCTGTAAATTTCTTGGCAAAGGATTTACCTTCACATGTGCTTTTTAAATTGGTAAGGACCTCAGCAGTATGCAATGGCTAGAATATAACAATGATGCAATGATTATATTGTCAAAAATGGGAAATAATGTTTTGCCAAAGTTTGCATGTCATATCTCACAGAAAAATCATTGTTTGAGGCAACAGTGCATTCAAACCGTGTTAGTGCAGATTAGTACAAGCCTTACTTTGTGGTTTTGTCTCTCTGTAGGAAGAATGCTTAGCCACAGATGATATGCTTGTGGACTACTTTAACGAATTTTTGAGTCTTCCGGTAAGTACCTTACAGAAATCCCTTGCAAAATACAAGAAACACCTTACTAAAATTAGTAGTAAGGTAATCCAGTTTAGAACATTCTGCATTTTGCCACTGGGAAATTAAATGTCTTTCACAATACATCTGTATTTTAATGGTAGCAACTCTTATTGTTCAATGTTATTATCTGTCAGGAAAAATAAGTTTCTGGACTTCCGGAGACAGATCTTCTCTTGCAAATTCACATATTTAAATCACAGTGCACCAAAATAATATCAACAAGAAATTAAAAAGAAATGTAAATACTTATTTAAAAAGCATAAGAAGTTCACTTTTATTCCAGTATCATGACATGCTGACATAACAACTGTTCGTCCTTTCACATTCTTCTGGCCATGTACTCAGTGACTGATAACCACTTTTCCTCAGGAACCAATTCTGTTTCTCTTCATGGCTGTGAAGACCTCAAAGTTGGCACTCCCCTCCTTCTCTCCTCCCATCTGCAGCTAGAAGGATGCAGCCTTACACTGTATTCTGTGTGCTGACCCAGCTGCAGTTAGACCACCATACCCAATGCCCCATATTTAACCACTTGCCCTACATTTTGCTCCTTTTCCCCATCATCTACCCTGCCTCCTCACACTCTCATGGGAGTCACATGTACTGTTCTGCTCCCTCAATGCAGCACCCTCACCCAACTTCATCTTAGGAGTCTTGGCCTTGACTATCCCCATTCTCTCCATCCCTACACCTCACACCCATACTCCCCTGCAAGGTGGCACAGACTTTCCCACACTGTCACTCATGGCTCCTGTGGGGTCTCCCAGCCAATCTACCCCAGAGCTGCCTCGCAGCCTGCCCCCTCCTAAAGCATTGCAGCCCAACAGGCTGCACTATGAGAACATATACCCATTTCTGCAGCTTGCTTGGTAGGAACCACCACCAGCATTAGGAAGGAGTAGAATATTTTTTGATGCTCCTTGGACCTAAGACTATGGTGCAACCACTATTGGAATAAATTCAGTTATGATTCAGGCTTACCAAACACAACTAGACTTAGATGTGCTCTCTAAACCACTGATTTGTCTAAAAGTACACATAATGGGAGCTGTAGAACTAAGGACAGTAGGACGGAGTCCCCTATGCCAATTTTTGATCTTAAAATAGAATCTGGAGGTATTAAAACAAGTCTGTATCAGAGTGTGGGTTTTGTGCACAGCAGTGATACTGACTTCTCTCAGGAGCTCAGCCTTTACATGCTTTCACCACACTGCAAGATTCCTAAGAATAATTTTTACAAAGCTAGGGAGTCACTGATGGAAGAAAAAAAACCAGAAGGCTGTTTTTTTTCTCTTTCTCCCCAGCCCTCACCCCCCCCCCCCCCCCCTTGCAGCTGCTTTAGGATATCTGCCTAAATACAAGCCTAATTATGTAGCTTTTAAACCCAGGCCTCCTTCCATGTGCCAGATTGTTCTTAGCACAGGAATACCATCCTCCACGCCTTCGCTGCTTATTTGGAAACTATGCTTCAAGTTTTCCCCAAATCACAGAGGATGAAGCGGGTAAGAAGTTCAGCCTGCTTAGTCTCTGGGTCTCCTTGGACATGCACAGATTTCAGGACATCTATTAGAGGCCAAAATTCTCCTTGTCCTCAGAGGGCTCCTCAGCCTGCAGTCCTGGCACAGCTCAGCAGCTCTGAACCGCAGCGATTGTCCAGGCACTCCTGACTGCTCTGGAAGCCACAGAAAAGAGTTCACAGACACTCCTGAGTAAACACTGTTTTACGCTGGTAATCTTGGTAGGTTTCTAAGATGACACATGGTCTCTCTTCTATATATTTACATATTTTCATGAAAACAGATGCTCCATTAGCTATTTTTATCTGTAATGTTCTCCTAATTGGTTTTACTTTGACCTTTTCCTGAGGATTTACCCTCTTCAGGATTAAGTTCTATTAATGCCTTGAGTTCTGTGGTTTGAATACCTTATATTCCCCATTTCCCTCTCCTTCTCTTCTACTAAAACACCGCATTGAAATTTCCATTGCTTTATTCTTGTTATGCTTATACACTGTTGCCTGGGAACAGTATTACCCAGGTGTGCCAGTAGTTAGGCAACAAGTTAAACTGAAAATGTTGTGTGACTTGATACAAGAAATCAGGGATAGCATATGCTTATTTTAAGAGACTGCCTCTGTGTTGATTTCAATGCACCACTAGTGTACGGAAAATTGTATCACTGGGGACTTGCTATAGCAGCAGCAGGTTTTCTTTTTCTTTGATTTACAGCATATCCTTTAAGTGATTCTGTGGTTATAATAATATTCAGTACAATCTCACACAAATATCTAGGTACTCCAAAGATCTATATACTGTAATGAAGGATAGTTTGTAAGGAAAATATTTCTAAAAGACAAAATAATGCAAAAAACCCCATGAGGGCACTTGTTGCCAGTAGTACAGTGATTTCACAGTAGCAGAAACCAATTACATGACATACAAATGAGTTACACCTTCTTTAGTAACTAATGTAAAATGAAAGATTTAAGAGAAACCTTGGCCTGGATGCATTTCCATTTCTAGCTGGTCAGGCATCCCTAGAATTTGAATCTTTGATCCATGTATTTAAAACAGCCAAGAATATGTTTAGCCAGGAATGAAAATTCAGAAGTCAGAAACCACCATCCAGCTCAGTGCTGGAGGTCTCAGTAAGATAGCTCAGTAATGCCAACTTGTTTCTTCTGCACTCTACAAGCTGCCTGTTACTTGTTCCACCCCAAGTCCATGCTGGGGCCTTACCCCTCATTTTCCAGTGACCAGTGATCCTGATGAAGACACATTCCTCCTCTTTGCGACCTCAAAGAGTTGCACTAGAGACAAAAGAGCTAACTGCACCTCAGTTGAAGCATATTCAGGAGGTGGCTGTCTTGGTGGCAAGTCCCTGGCTGTGGGTTTCTCTTGCAGCAGAAAGGTACCAAGTGACCACAGTCTCATCAACTTCAGATTTGAAGACTACTTCTTTTGAAAGTTGTTCTCATTACAAAAGCTCTCCGCTCATAAAAAAAAAAAAAGAGAGAATGAAGCAATTACTTCATGCCTTTTATCACATTACACACATTCTCCTTTCCTTGGTTAGGAGCACAGAGATATATTAATAGTGCCACACAGAAAGAAGAGGCAGCATACTGTAGGTAGATTGCTTGACATAATTTTCATGCTAGTACAAACTATTGTGGTGTGATTAAAAAAATTATGCTAAATGGTCTAGGAAGACAGATATGGGCCAATATGCAACTAACAGTTTTAACTTAAACATGACTCTGCTGAGTAGTCTGGGATCCAGGATTTGATGTAGGTGATGATTCTGAAAACAATTAAAGCATAAGTAACAAAGTTTGGGCCAATTGGTCTTTCTGAAAATAGAATGGTCCTGAAAACCTGGTATGTCAAGAGTAAAAACAGGCCTGATCTATGAGTAGCAGGTGACAGAAAGGGCAGAAAGCAAAGAGCAATCCACTCTGCTGCACAGTTCAGGCCCTTCTCTGTTTTGAAGATGGTTGTGAATAATTCGATGCATCAATGCATCAATTCAAGGCACCAATCCATGCTCATTAGTTTCCTCTTGTCTTTTCCAGGACTGTGGAGGGAGGCTGCAGGTGCCAACACTATCTCCCTTAAAAAGGCTTTTACATCAGTAAGGCCCTACATGCATGTTATGTTGAGTCTTACCCAGGACTAAAACTTGTTTGCTATCTTTGATATTCAAAGAAGCAAAAGAAGCTCTCCTGACCTTTTTTTCTTATTGAAAGCAGGTTTACTCAAAATGCCGTTCTCTTATCTCTTAATTAGATTGTGGTATATGATTGCGACTTGTGTCTTACTCATCAACGGAAGGGAAATCCTGGACTTATTAAAGTCAATGGGAAATTTGCCATTGACCATGTGCAGTGTGAATTTTCCAGGCACTTCCTAGAGCTGCTCATATTGTCTTCTGGTCTGAACTCTCACTGACATTTATTTTTGATACACACATACCCGTCTTAAGGAAGTTTTGGCAAAGCTCCTGGATGAGGTCTCTATTCATTCCCACCCTTTCAGGGCCTTAACCTAAGAGGCAGCCAAGCAGTGGTCATTCTGTTTCTCTTGGGATCAAACTACATTACTCGGGGTGGGATGTGGTGAGCATATTTACACATTTGTTAAGTGTATCTGAAGTGAAGTGTATCTGAAAACTGTTAAGGCAGAGAACAGTGAGATTTTTATGTCTGATATCCTGGCAACATGGTGATGGATGCTGTTTTGGTTTCTGTTTTGGGAGGAGTGAAAGAAATTTGCCTTCCCTTCAGTTAAGTATGTAACTTCAGGTTTCAGAAATATGTATTCTACTTATTCTTCAGCTGAAACCATATTCAATGTGCATTCGACAGCTAAGAAATTTCTTTGCTGTAAAAAATGTACATGCAATTGTTTATTTAATAGTATGGCTGTACCACAGTCTGAAAACAGCTTTTTGTTGTTTGCTTGGAGATTTTTCTGAAGCTGAGATGACTACACTGAGTTACATTGGCCATACTGGGTTCAAGGGGAAAATTGCCTGTTAGTGAAACAGTTTGCAAAGTCTGTAGACTTCTTATTTGTTGGTATTCTCAACGCCTTGTTGATCCTATTTATTGTGCTAAATTGATAATGTATGAATCCAAGCTTCAAGGCTCCTACCAAACCCGATTTACTTTTTCTTAACTTCTTGAGGTATAATTTGGCTCTGGAGCTTTCCCTCTCTATCTTCAAAGGATCAAAAATTGGCTCCAACTAGAGAGAGAACGTAGGGAAGGATGCACTGATACTCTTAGTCTTTCGTTAAAGTATTTTACTTGTGTGTAAAAAGCCAGAACACTTGCCAAATGTGGGGTAAGAAAGACATTTCTTAGTATATTAGATTGGCATGGATAATTTTTTCCCTTTCCTTTATACTGTAGGCTATCTCCCACTCCTTAACATAGGCATCTTCACTGAAGAGATTCCTTGTTATTGCAATGACCTAGAATATTGGTGGTGCCATAAACCTCTTTCATTATTGTCCTGTGAAACATTGTAGGATTTTACAGCACTTGGTTTCTGTGGGAAAGGTTTTAAGTTCGCTACAGGGTATTGAGCAGGGCTTTTTTTGTGGCTTGTAATGTGTGGGAATGGTTAGATTGTGTGTTTTGCTCCAAAGTTTTTCACATACTGAGAGGGAAATGGATTGACTGATCCTCTCTGTCCTGTACTGTAACTGGGAAAATGTTTCCTACAAGAAATTGGGTTAAATTTTTTTTGTGTGTGTTCCCACTTGATTTTTGTCATAACATTATCACTTTTATTTTTGTGTTGGGGATGACTTAAGATGGTCAGGACTTACCTCTTCCTTTATTATGCTTACAAAAACATTCTGATTTATCATTCTGGTTTTCTTAAGGAAGCAAGTGAAATACGCTGCTGCTCCAGAAAGGCTTAAACTGTTCTAAAATGCTTTTATACAATACTTTGATGAGATGCTCTATCTGGTAGAATTTGGGATGTGTATAGAATCATAGATGACTCATGCTGGAAGGGGCTTTGGGCAGGTCTGTAGTCCAGCCTCCAGCCCAAAACAGAGTCAATGCTTTAGTGTTGACAGCAAGTTGCTCGACACTTTCTTCAGTTGGTCTTGAAAATCCCCAACAACTGATTCCATTGTCATTCTGGGCAGTCTGTTCCAATGTTAATTGTCCCACAGTTACCTTTTTTCTTATATACAGTTGAAAACTCTACTCTTTCAATGTAAGACCATGGTCTCTTGTCCTCCCACCAGGCACCTCTGTGAAAAGCCTGGCTCTATCTTCCTAGTAACCTCCTTGTAAGTACTCCAAGACTGCTGGTAGATCCTTCCAGAGTTGTCTCTTCTTCAGGCTAAACAAGCCTTGTTCCCTCAGCCTCTCCTCACAGGGCAAGTGCTCCAGCCTCCAACCATCTCAGAGGCTGTCTGCTCGACTTACTTACTCAAATTTATGAACATCCTTCTTGTACTGGGGACCCAAAACTGGATGCAGTATTCCAGATGTAGTCTTACTAGTGTCAAGTAAGGGGGATCTACTCTGATTACTCTCTGATTGATACAAGAAGTATGCTTGTTCCTGGGGATAGATAACTACACTTTGGTGCAAAACCCAAAAGTCTGGACTAGAACCACATTTTTCAGTCAAGTATGTATGTATGAAGTCTTAATCTTCTTATCCCATGAGTGTATGTTCTTTTGTTCCATTAGTATATTTGTCTTACAAATGATTTGTAGTCAGACTCCCAAAATAGCAATACATTTTACATTTTAAAGATTTTAAAACACTAGCATCTGTTTCACTACATTAAAGTTGCCGTGTGTTTTCTGTTCAGTTAATTAGAATGTGTATTGAAAAACCTAGATCTAGAGTGAGTTACAAAGGATTAAGTAAAAGTAGATGTATGTGATAAACTAATGTTGTCTTTGCTTAGTTTTCAAGTTGAATAACATGGAACTAAAATAATTTGGTCATGTCTAGTCACGTAGCCCTATATTATGGAATTTGCACTTTGTTTGCTTTTTTTCTGCAAGCAAGAGCATTTCAAATCCTGAGAGACTGAAGCACCTTTTTTCTTAGTGTACTTTCTTCTGTTTCCTTTTTAAAAACATGAAAAGATAAATAAGGAAGAATACATTTGAAAGTTATTAAGGTTGCACAGTTAGTCACTTAAAAGCTGGTAGCAGCCCAAATTAGGTTTGAAAGTAAATGAAATGTACACATAGCAAATTGGGAGGAGGTCTGAATGAAGTATGGAGAAATATACTATGCATAAAAGCCTCTTTAAAATGCTGTTCAGTACATCTGGAGCAAAAACACTAAAACCTGCAGAGTACCCTGGAGAAAATTAATGCCAAAAGAGGCACAAGGTGTCAGAGAACAAAAACCAAGCCATGATTTCAACTGAAGTCAGGTAACTAAACAGACTAATGCAATTCAATGCATGGCTCTGAGCAGTGACAGTCTGATGTCATAGGCACTAATCACACACTTAAAGCTCTCACACGCTACGTGCTTTGCCAGGCTGAGCCTCCACAGTGAGACATTATGGGATAAGTAGGGAATGTTGTAACCACATGTTGCAGCCACATGGTTCGATCTTGGGCATTGCTCTACAAGACGTTGATCAACAAGGGCGCTTCAAACAGAAGTAACAAAATACCTGACACTGACATGGTTACTTTGGACTTATATAGGTGTGAAGAAGAATAAAATTGGTCTGTAATATATTTCTATATTATATGCAGCATGTATTTAGTATACGTAGTATGTACATGAATTATGCCTATGTGCGTATATATGTGATATATGAAAAAGTTCAAGGAAATGAAAAATACAGTGCTTGAAAAAATAAAATAATCTTATTAAGTGCAGGGGAATGACAACTGTACAAACACCAGGTGGGATCCTGTCTGGAATGAAGCCAAAAAGAATTTTGGCACTGGATATGGATACGGCCAGGATTTTCTTCAGTTCTTAAATACAACATGCTTTCTTGTCCTCCAGCTCAGCACGGAGATGCTTATATGCTCTGATTGTATATAATCTCATATTCATAACTGTCTTGGGTATCCCCCATTACTGCTGTAAAATCCATCCATATTTTCCCTCTTCACTTCAAGTACCAGAATTTGAAAGATAGTATTTTAGGGAAATACCTAATACCAGAGCTCAAAAGATGAAAGATGGCTCTGTTTTAATGTGTACACATGCTTTTTGGAGTTGACTAAAGTTACAATTACATAGCTGATGTTGAAGTTTGGTCTACCTCATGTATTATACAGTATCTGACTGAACTAGTGATGCATAATAAAACTTACTACAAGCCATAGGTTTTGGTAGGTGTTTGACCTACAAGTAACAATATGGTGAAAAGCCTTTCCTACATATGGAAATCTTCAGATTCATCCTCCTCAAATGCATCTCACATTTGAAAGGTCAGCTTCATTGCTAATCTTTTCAAGCCTTGATTGTTTGTGGTAATGAATGGGAGAATAACACTGGAGATCTGATCCTAAAGGTAAGTAGTCTTCTGCAGAACAGTTAATACAGTCACTGTGAATTATATATTCTAGGCATCTGTGTACTGGATCTATTATTTACATGTGAAAAAGAATGGTCTGTGGTCTAGAATGAGTTAAATTATTGACACTTAAGCATAGCTGAGACAAAAAGTAGGAATGCTTTGGAAAGCTATACAGTGAAGAGACTAAAGAACAAGAATGCAGAAAAATTACTATTCTGGGCCCTAAACATAAACTACAGCAGGCAAAAGAAAGAAGTCTCATAATACCAGCTTGCATTCCGTAGGACGCTTCTATACTATAAAAAGTAATGTTCTTAAATGAAAGAGTTCCCTTATTACAACGTTATAAACCCTCCAAACTTCTTTTGCAGACTTTTGCCCAGCCAGTTAAGTTTAACTCTGACTTTGGGGTTTTTGAAGTAGTTAATGATGCCCCACAACGCCTGGAAAGCCAGCTGAAAAAAATTCTACATGATCAGAAACCTCCAAACCCCATTTATGATGTTCTAAGGAAAGCAAAGAATGACGGGCAGCTCTCCAAAATGCGCAGCGCTTCTCCAACCTTCAATATTGATCCAAATTACAACACTATGGTAAGCATCTTATAGCCCCTGCGTTTATATTTAGATCTTACTGTAGAGATACTGGCAGTAGTTATTGTTGTGTTTGGCTTGGTAGCTTGGGAAAAATGTTAATTTATGTTAGGAAAACATAATGATGGGCCAAATTACGCCCTGCAACACACATGTGTCTAGCAGACAAGTGAATGGAGTTACACATGTACATCCTGTAGCACAGAATTTTGAAGATTCTGTAGGGCAGGATTCAGTTGTGTGGTCTGAATACTTTTTAATATTAAAAGAAAAAATATTATGAAAACAGTTACTTTACTAGTGATCCCTGGAATGTGCAAATTGACTGAAACTAATGCATCTCAGTCTTTCCTTATTAATTAATTTCCTTGTGTGGCTATGAGCTCATCTGTGGTCTGGCAACACATAAGTCTCTCTTCCATTAATTCCCAAAGGATTTACATGGTTAGCATCAATTGAAATGGCCAGAGAAAATAATCTTTGGCAACAAGAAGGCTAAATTCATGGAAAGATAGGTTGGATTTTAGAAAAAAAATTCTTGTTTCAGACTTGCTCAGACACTGTCAATTTTGGTATTCTTACCTGTTTACTTTCAGGGCTTTCTTCAGCACCAAATTAGGGAGGTTAAAATCGGGAATTGAAGCATCATATGCACCTGAGAGACTACAAGACAGTATAATTAGTTGTGGGAGACTACCTTTAAACAATAGCTTTGGAGGAGAAAAAAATATTTCACTGGGATACTTGGTTTATTCCTTTCTTGCTTACTTTGCATTGGTGTGACTGATGTGACTTCAGTTCATTTCATTCAAGGCCAGTCTAAGGTCTTGCTACATTTTTAGAGGCGGCTGCTCTAAATTATGTCATAGCTGGAAAGCTGAGAGAAAATCAGGGAGTTGTAACAGTCTGCTGCTTTGCCCAGTATAAGCTTAATGATTTTCAGAAAAGAAAACAGTGTTGAGAGAGGTCAAAAGGCAATGATGTTTAACAAAATGATAGTAATGTGGGATTACAATTACCTGCATCTAAACTGGACAAATGCTACAATAGGACAAGGCTCACAGACATCCCTACCACGTTAAATAATTATTTTCACAAATACTTTGCTTGAGAGCACAAAAGCAGAAGAGCTATTCTTAATTCCTTATTTGCTCTCAGGATTCAACTGAGGAAACGTTGCGTGCTTGTGCAAGTGTGGCTAACGTTGCTCTCTGGGATAACTTTGCACCACTGAAACGGTGGATGTCCTTTCTTGACAAATTCAAAGCCATTTCACTGTTACTTACATCTTTCATGTGGTTTCGAGCAACAGGGCTCCTGTATTATTTAAGAATACATTTCTTTCTCTGGGCCATTTTCCATAGATGGGAAGCATTATGGCCTTTTGAGGAGCAGTATGCCTCAGTACACTTTCTTCTCCTTTTTGGGGGAAAGGGTGATGTTTCTTCTTATTTTTGACTCCTCCTTTACTGGACAGGTAACCTAGATGCTTCATCCAGTTCAGCTTGGCATCTCAAGGCTGAGCTGGAACAAAATGGCCTACAAAACAGCATGCCAAAAATTGTTACTGCAACTACACAAGGTGAAAGACATCAGCTTCATTCATTTTACTATACTATGACTGAACCAGAAGATGTCATCCCAGACCAACTGCATCAAGTAGTTCAGTTCAAATCAGATGGGATTTGATCATTCAGGCATTGGGTGATGCTGCCTCCTTTGCTTTGACTGTTTTCTTCACACTGACTGAGGGGATTGACAGTTGCTTTGAATGTTGCATTGCTACAAAAAGTCACCTTGAGTGGCCAACACTGGCACATTATTAATGAAAGTGAGCTATGGTTGGAGAATCCTATTAGGCCTTTCAGGCTACAGCCTGACTTTAAACACATCTTGCCTAAGAAATACACCCAGTGGTATTTTTCTCTGTATTTTACTTCCCTCTCAGACTGTTACAAATTTACAGATAAGCAAAAGTTCTCTGCATGTGTGCATGTACCCTTGCAAATTATTGATATGGAGGTATCTTCTTATCAATAGTCAAAATCAACTTGGCATAAAATATATTAAGAAAAAAAACCTGTGGAGTTGGGTAGAATTGATCACAACTATGGAAAGAAACTGGCTGGCATCCCACATACCTTAGTTCAGAGAAACCCCAGTTCAGCAAAGCACTCAAGTATGTGTTTAACTTTAATCAAGGGAAGTTAAACACATGCTTAAACTTAAACACGTGCTAAAAGCTTTGCTGGATTGGGTCCCAGCAAGGCCTAAGGCTGACTTGGTAAGGAAGCTAACCAAGGTAACAAACCCCATCAGATTAAATGTAGCATCTTTCTCTGGGGAAGGGGAAAAAGTAGCGGTTCTTTCCTTCTGATGGTATATATAATTTTGTGTACCAGCCATGTACAGACATGGACATGTTATGAATCACTCAGATAAAAAACTGGTTTGTGAGTCAGTAAATACATAAATATTAAATGCAAAAATAAAGAGACCATCTTCTGTATTTTGAAAAAGCTTGTCAGTTACCAAAAAGAGGCATACACTGTATGGTTGGGAGTAATTAGTCTCCATCTCCACAAATTACATTGTATGAGCCACTGCCAACATAAGCTTTCCATATTTTGAAATATTTTCTTCTCTCTAAATGAAACCACCCACTTTCTGAGTAATTCAGATTTTTTTAATCTCCTACAGATATATATGAGGCAGAAATAACCCTTGTCCCTAATGGAATATTAGCTCATGGAAAGAAAATTTAAAATGTAGTCTACATGAACTGATTATTTGATATAGCAAGTAGCATCCATGCCCAAATTTCACCTGGTTTTATGGACAAGTGGAGTTACTGCATTCTTCCAAATCATCAGTCTCACCTTCACTAAAAGGAAAAATGCACCTTCGATAAATAAAACAGGTCATTCCCTAAGAGTGGAAAAAAGCACACTCTTAAAAAAAATATTAAAAAGTGTACCGTGTGTCATTTCTAAGGGAAAGAGCTATGGATCACTGTGGCCCATAGACAGAGAGCTTGCACTCTGTAAGACTCTAGGCATAGGTTTTTGGTTAGCTGGCTCTGTGTAACTCGCTGCTCAACACCTCCCTTCCACCCCTCAAACCAATCTTTGGAGGCACCTCCCTTTCTGCTTTGATGAGGCACTGAGGCTTAGACTGCATTAGCAGAAATCTGTTATGGGCCTGATTCATAACGCACTTAGGTTTCCACTACAAGAGTTACTGTGTGCAATGCAGTTATGCAATGCTCCGAGATAAAAGCGGGAAAGGTGATAACTGATTGGCTTTTTATTTGTTTGATTTTGTTTTTAATATCCACAGCTCTCCCATTCTGGGAGTATAATTTAAGTTAAGAGTTTCTTACTCCTCAAATTCTTGAGGAAAAATGTAATAGTGGTTATTTATAAAATGTGATAAAATCAGAAAAATTAGCAGTTTCCTATTGCAGAAAATTTATGAGCATCTAAGCTGCATTTGGAATTGTACAGTAAAAGCATGATTCATACACACTTTATTTCTGAAGAAAAAACACCCATGATTTCTTTAAAAAGTGGCATTCTTATAGGTGAAATCAGATTTAGACCTTGTTAGCTGTTAATCAGAAAGTAAAGTAACTCAATTGTCCCAGCACTATTAAGACTAAACTGGATAACAAAGGTGATGTTCATCGCGTATTTGTCTTCCTGAGACAATGCTTCTGTAGAAGGGGAATGGAGAGAATCAGTTACATGGCAAACAAAACAAGAAAATCAAGACTTCTGCACATCTTTGGCATTTCTTTTTTCATAGTGTCTTGATCGAGAACAAGCAATTCAGTGGATTAAGAAAGAAAGGCTTCCAGCATTTCTAGAAAGTGACTGTTACTTTGAATACAGGTACTGCAATCTTTTATGCTGTCTCTCAGTTTTAAATTTGTACATTTTTCTCTTCTGTCTTATTCATCTTGACGGTACCCTTAATATGTTTTCTCCTACCTCTTGTCCTGTTTAATTTTAGCATTTTAGTGACCTGGATAAAGTAAAATCAGTGAATTTTTTCACTCATCATTCTGTAATTTTCCTTGACCATGAATTACATATTACATTACACCATTACAGAGAGAGTAAGAGTGGGGTTTTCTGATTTCTGAATCTCTGTTCCACTGAGATATGATGATAGCAATGCATCTTTCTCTAATCAATATGGAGGCCATATAAGTGAAAGATATGAATCTATGAAATCTATTTGGAAAAAACAGCAAGTCCTTTTAATTTCAATTATTAGTTTTGTATCTTTGGGCCTACGGTCAGACTTCCTTTTGCAAAGTTCTCTGGGGGATGCTGTGGCATAGTTGGATGATTTACAGTTATACACTTGCTATAGTTTCCCAGATGTCCTTTCAGCAGATGTTCAGGAGGTTTAGCATGCTTTTTGGAAGGATCTGCCTCTACATCCCTTCTTAAGGTTGTGTCTAGATGCTGATAATTGTAGTGTGTTTTAGGGGTCCTACAAGGAGAGGCAGCCTGCCGTTAGGGTTGAAAAAAGTCATGTGTGGCGACTGTAATGACAGACTAGTTACTGGGGTATGGACTTCTTGAAAAATTTCAAAATATTTTTAACTTTCAATATCCCAAAGACTGCACCTCAATTCAAGGAGAAAACTGTGCAAAGAATAAACAAACCATGAAAGAGTGCTTCATTTTACCTTTAATAGCAGCCTGCTTTACATGTATCTGGGTCTTGTGAAACACTAAACATTTGATCTTCTGCTATAGCAAAGTATTTCCTCAATCAAGCCCAGTTACCCAAGAGAATTACATAAAACTAACCTTAAACATGTGCCTAATTTCCATTGACAACAGTATTTTAAGTTGCTTTCCTGAATCAGGATCAAGATAGGCTGACATGCTAAAGGGGAAACTTGCATTTAAAGATGAAGATACCCCAACCCTAGAATGAAATCCTATTTGTCCTCAAATAGTGGGGACAAATGAAACTGGGCATTCAGCTTATGGTTATAGGCTCAGGCATAGGTGGCTTCTTCCCTTCACATGCACCTTGGTTGGTTTTGTACTGCTTTCTAACATAACTGAGTAAGTTCTGCCACAGTTCTTGAGCCCAGAGCATCCTCATTATTGCCACGAGGTTCTAGGATTGCATATCCTGAACATCGCAAGGTTCACACTAACACAAGGTAGCACTGCAGTGCTGTTCAGTACTATGAACTCCTCATATAGCAGCCAGCTGAACATGGTAGCGCCAGCTGTCTTGTTATAATCTGAAAGTTCAATTAGTATGATGGCTGCTGTGGCATTGCTGCTGGAAGCTTGCTTGTATCAGGACCAGGAAACGTAGTGTCTGGGAGAATAGTTCCATTTTATCAATCAAAACGTTCAAGGGCTTCTTGGCAGGGCTTGGGACTGCGTAGATACATGCAAGATCATCCTGACAGAAATCAGTTTTACTGATAAAGCTTGATAATGCAAAGCAGGCCACCAACTGTAAAGCTGGTGGGTTATGGAATGGCAGTATTGGTGTTTATATATGTGACAGCAGGTGAGGGGTGAAATAATAAAGCAGGTCATGAAGTTCCTTGTAGCAATTTATTTTTAGAGTGATCATGTTTTTTATTGCCTATTCTAGGAAAAAATCAACTGTTTCTCTGCTAAAAGCTAAAATTAACTATTTTCTTGTCACAATGTTTAATTTCAGGCTAGCTAAATTGATATCACAGGTAGAATGGAGCAAGACTGGCATTAATTTCATTATAGATAGTGACTACTATCCCTGGATAAGGAAGCAAGATCCAAGTCCTCCCCCTCCTGAGGAGGATGACACTTCATTGACTATGAAGAAGTTCTACGTATCGCTTGGCCAGGTAAAATAAACATGTTTAGTGTGTGTAACATCAAGCTAGATTGAATGCATTGGGTTAAATTATTGTAACCGAGGTCACAACCTAATTGGACAACTGATTCTCTGAATATCCCTTATTTTCGAAGCTCTTTGTACTAAAGAAGGTTGATAGGTTGTAACATAGCTTAAACAGAAGCTCTGTTACAAGTACACTCAGCCACTGTCATACAGCTCTCTTCACTGGGAACTATCGTTACTGAAATCTACACAAACAGACTGTGTAAAATGACTACAGACAGTAAGCCCTCTGCTCTCAGAAACAGTGCAATAAATAGAGAAATTTGAATTATTCTATGACATTTCTTTTCCTAGGCTACAGTTTCTCAGACAAAGGATTGGTTTACATTAGCAAAACGAAGTGAATCCATGAAAACTACAGATTCATTTATGCATCCTGTAGCTTCTAGTGAAATTCAAGATATTCAGTGTTTGCCTGGGCAGCATGAAAGGGACGATTCATTAAGTGAAAAAGACCTTCTGGGTAAGTAACAGGGGCTCAGCCATAGTATTTATAACACAACTCTGACTAGGTGGCAAGAAAAGGCATTCCAAAGAATTGCTGCTAACTCCACTTATTACCTTCTGAGTATCACATAGTATCTTAGGCCTCAGACAGGGATTTGTTTCTTTCCATAGCCACAACATTAAATGAAAATTTGAGCTAGTAGCCAAGTAATTTTGTGACAGTAGAAGCCTCTTTTCTTAGATATTTCTGTCTCATATATGTCTGTAAGTTTCAGCTGAGGGTTTGGTTTTTTCCATTTGATATGTTTTGAAAGACTTTCTTGTCTGGATTCTTTGGGTATTTGATAATGTATGATTTATGTTGCAGCCATCTTCTTAGGGTATTTATGTTGGGCACTTAAAGGCCTTTTGGCTGCCAATTTTTATGAATCTTATAGAATGTAATAATTTGTGACACTCCTGTCTATTTGTCAAATTTAACTGAAATCGTTCAGCAGGTTTCAAAGGTACTGGGAGAGAACATACAGATGCACATATGGACATACCTGATTGCATAGCCTTGCTTCTGCTGTGTAGGTAGTAGCAAGATGAACAGAGAAGTCTCAGCTCATGTGCTAGGAGTTCTCTCCCCCCCATTCTCAGAGGAAAAAGCAGCCATTCTACTTTGAGACTTGCACTGCTGGGACCACCAAGTCCAATGGCTGAATGGAAAACTGGAAGACATGATAACTCCAGAAGTCTGTCTTCTTCCCCAAACCCATGAGGATCACCCCAAGAAATACATTGCTGATACAAAGATTATTAATGAAGTTATTCAAGTTGCACTTGTTTGCAGCTCATGACTCTACCACTAATTTTTGCAGTGCTTTGAGCAGAGACTTCACAAGTGCACCATTCTTGTAGAGCATCGTAATGTAGTGTAGCTCTGTGTTGCAGTGAGCTGGCCTATGGAAAGCCTCTCTGTCTCTTCTTTTGCTGCAGTTGTCCTGCAGTCAACAGCAGTTTGCCTCAATGAGTATTTTACATCTTCTCACTGAAAACTTTATTTTATAACATAGCTTCATTTTACGTGTGCTTATGACTTTTTTTTATGCTTATTTCATGGGAAATCCAGCATTCTTTCAGTCAGAAAACTTTCTTTAGGCACAGTATTCACCTGGTGTAGGGGTCAGGCGCTGGAAGCAACAAAGGGCATCAGCTAAGTTTCTCAGAGCCAGCCTGCAATTAGAAAGAGTTTGATAGCTAAAGGTATTTCCTTGGACAATCCAGTTTGAATTCCTTGCTCACTGCTTCAGTCGAATCAGGGTTAACAATTAATGTCTTGAGCAAAACCCTGAGCCACTTGGCTTTTGATGACTCAAGAGCTGTGTATCTCTCTCCCTAGCCCCCTCAGGTCCTGTGAAATCATTCCTCGTGTTTCAGTTTCACAGAACTGTGTTGAGAAGCTATAATTTTTCTTTTTCAAGCAAAACCATTTGAAATAGTTTAGAAATAAGAAAAGATTTTAAATGACACTGATTTTTATATTAATGTCAACTTATTGTGCCACATGTACGTACACACAAAATTATCTAAGTGCAGAGCAGGGAACCTCTATGCCATGTTCCTAACCCAAGTGTCTGTCTGTGACAGTGGCCTGCACTGGTTAGACGTGGCTTATTTTCAGAGAAAGACGGAAGGAATGTCTAACTGCCATTACCATTTATTGACTAGGCCACCACAGGGGGTTACACAGGCTGATAACATTACAAATGTGAATTCAGTGGATCTGAGAGATTTAGCCTCTTTCTATCACTGACTGATGTAATGCATGTGCTCAGAGGTTGTAGCAGTCTCCTCACTGACAATGTTTTTGCCTTAGAGATACAATAGAGTATGAAAGCCTACATCTTAGCTTTAGGGAAATACAGAAGATATTGTTTATTCTATAGTTTAACCACTGGATTGATATGAAGATATTGTAGAGCCACAAGTGAATCATGACTTTGTTTTTTTTTACTTTCACTTAGATTGTGCTGCTGTTCACAATATCTGTAGTTATTCTGCTCAGTTTTACAGGGTTGACTTGTACAGCATGAACCTAGCTAAGCAGTATGTATAGTCAAGGTCATCTTTGCTAATATGCTCCAGAAGTACACGATTTGCTGAAAGTCTGGCAGAAGTAGAAAAGATATTTGAGCAAGTTAAAGCAGTAAGTTTCTTTCTCAGCAGACCAGGATGGCAGGGCATGCTTAACAGCATTGGAACGACAAGGAGCTGGGTAAAAGGAACTAAGTAGAAAAGTGTAGACCAAAAAACCAGGGCTGGTCACTGTTCTGAACTTGTCAGTTATGAAACATCTCTAAATGGAAAGGAGCCATTTCTGGGTGGTAGACCGGACTGCAGGATTGTTAAATGTTTCCAGAGCTCTTGACAAAATAATTTGTTTTATAATATACGTATATATATTTTATAATATATGTATGTCAAGATTTTACCCAACTGACAGAGGCCCGTTCGATGTTTTAGTCTTTTGCAATAATCAACGTAAGCAGACAAAGAATTATCACTTACTAACTTCCTCAAGCCTAAACAAAACCCAATCCTGCTACATACTGTGACTTTGATCAAACTATGACCAAATGCTCAGGAAGAAACCAGGCCTTGCAGCACAACAAGGTGGTTTAACAAGTGCTGAGGAGCTGGGATGCTCAGCTGAGTAAACAAGACAATTGGCTCCAGTGGGAGTTGTTCCTGAACTCTGCTGCTCTGCTGGAATTCAACAGGGAATGAGTTCATGAGTCATGGGGCTGAGTTTCTAGCCAGATAACAACAGCAGAAGCACCTCTCCTATTCCCTGCTTTGCAGCGTGACGTGGTCTGACTGTTCTGCAGCAGCACAATATAAATATGCTGCAATTTTTAACTTGGAAATGTTGATATGCAAGAGAACGGTCCTGAATCAAAAGGTGTTCAATGGTTTTTTTCTGATTTAATGCAGAAGCAGGTTCCCTGCCTAAGGAATGCCACCAACGGAGTTTCCTTTCCCCTTCAAGGACAGCATCAGCAAAAGCAGACATTATTAGGGAGAGATCCAGAGAGGCTGAGAAGGGTTCTTCTGTGGCTATTGCTGAACCTCCTTCCCACACTCAGTTAAGAGTTTATCTAGACCCGAAATGGGACAGTGCAGCAAAAGAAGAAAATGGACAGGAAAGCGCAACTTTTCAGACACCAGAAGAACTCATACCAGCTTATAGTCAATTTGTAATGAAGGAACCTATTTCAGAACTGACCTGCCAGACAGCTGCTGACATTGAGAGTGATGTGGATTTCCACAAACAGCCTGAAGTGTTTATACACGAGTTAGCAAATAATGAATTTGCCCACGGTACTGCGGAGTCACTCTTTTCCCAAAGTTCTTCTCCATTTACTGTCTTGGACTCCAAGGGAGATGTAAGAGAACGAGATACTGAAGAAGTAAGCTTAAGATCAAGTTCTGAAAGTGGTGGGGCAGACAGTAGGGCTGCCTGGTGTATTAGTCACAGGACTTACGACACCGGCAACAGACACGAGTTTGAAAGATTCAAGAAGTTCATTAAAGGAACACTGGGGGAGAGGTACTGGTGGCTTTGGATGGATATTGAAAGACTAAAGGCTCTTAAGGACACTACAAGGCAGCAAAGGTACTTCCCATTATTTAACAGTTATTCACATTTTAATACTTGTAACCCTGCCAGACCAACACAGGTTTTGAGATTTCAGAATAAATTGTCATGTTTGAATAGAACAGACACAATTAAAGTAATCATGAGTGTCCTGACAAGGTAAGTCAGGAATGACTCTGCTGAAGCTAATAAAACTCTTTTTGCAGAGTCATGTTTGCAAAGCTTACATGAAGTCAGAATCACTATAGGATTAAGGCTTTGTTAGAAAGAGATTTGGAAAACAGATGGCAGCAGAAAGAAAAAAAAAGAAAATAATTTAAATTCACAAGTAGGGCATTCAGTATGACAAGCTACTTTAGTGAAAAGCGCTGCTGGATTCAGATTGTCTATTCTAAGGCACTGCACATTTTATCTTATACACAACCTGTCTCTAATTTGTGGAAAAATTGTTTTGGCTTCTGCCACTTGCAATTAAAAACATGTTGCATGACAGTAGTTTAACCAGTAGGATGAACTGTACTTAGTTCTGTATAGCATCTGATACATGCTTATATGACTATTTTTATTGACTCAAGGCAACTCAGTAAGATGAAAAAACTCTATCTGCTGAGCAGTGGAGACTATTTCCTCAGTTGGGAAGTGTTACTCAGACTTGATCTACTGCATGGACATCAGTGGAATATAAGGCATTTAAGACGGATTCAGCCTGAAGTAGTGAAACCTCTACTTCTTTACTGGTATGAAAAAATGAACATGAACTAAGATTCTGTTGTTTAACAAATTTCCATTTTCTTTGATAAGCCTATTAGGTTTATTTCATCTCAATTATGGGAAGCAATATCATTGTAAATACTAGCAGACGTTGCCTCTGAATTTTTAGTTGAGCCTAAACTACACTGCAATCTGCTGAGAAGCCAGGTAGATCTGCCTTACTGAGCCCTTGTTCTTTTACTGCCAGAGCATCTGAGCTACTTTGTGTATAGCTGCCTTGGATACCATTCAACTAAACTTTAGGCTGCAGGGTAGGGAAATCCCTCCAGGCACAGAAGGTTAATTCTGTCCTAACCTGTTCCCCATATTGCCCTTCTCAAGTTTCTGAGGATGCTCTGTGTATACATCTATGTGGAATTTGAGGCTTTACTGTTCAATGTCTGTCATACAAAATGCCTTTTACATATTGACAGCTTAAGCGAGGATAAAAATTCTCACCTGTTTCCAAAACATAAGCTAAATTTTTGAAGGTCTCTCCTCCACAAGGGGAATCAACAAATTGCAGGCATAAACAAATACGTGCAATTGTGAACTTCGCTGTGGAGCCTCATGAGAGTTGTGGTCTGTGTCCTGTGACCTACAATCCTTAACCATTCTTTGCTGTAGGATGGATGGGGCATATCCTACTGCAGACTCATACAAAGGCAACTATGTAATGGTGCAGAATTTGCAACCTAAGTTTATGAGTAGCTTGGTTTTAGATTTGGAAGAGTGTAATAAACGTATCTTTAACACTAACTGATTTTTAATTCTAGGTGCATACAGCACCATATCTTGATACAGTAAACACCATCATGGGGAAAAAAAAAAGAAGCCAAATAACTCAGTATTTCATATTTTGGGAAAGTTCTACTTATTAGCTTTTTTTTTCCTAGGGGTCCCAGATTTTGTGTCACTCATTCAACAGAAATAGAAACTGCCAGTGCAAAACTGAAGCTCTGGCACACATGCCAAGAGAGACCAAGGGTGGATATTGATCCCTTTCCGCAAATGGTATCATTGCTACCATTGACACCTAAGTCTTGCATGCCCAGGATACCACCTTCCCTTCCTCAGGTAGGTAGGATTACAACACTGAAAACCAAAGCCTTGTCCCGTCAAAAATAATGATAAAACTCCTTGAATTCAGTGAGACAAGAATATGGTACTTGGTTGTTAGGAAATCAAGATTTAGCAAACTGGTCTGTTGCAGATGATTATGTATAAAAAATGCAACAAAATTTTACTATACGTTATGCAACAGTAAATTGAGTCAAATTATCTCCTCAGTTACATCCTGGCTATTTCATAAGTCTTTTGGATAGATACTTTAGCTCAAAATTCCAAGAACTGCAAAATTAAGGATCTAGCAGTGCAGATTCCGCCCTTCAACCAGCCTTATCTTAACTGAGAGTATTTCGTACAACTTCACTGCAGTTACCCTGAATCTACCCACATGTTTGTAAAAAGGGCAGAGTTCTGCTCATTTTCTATCACCACAGACCTTCAATCAGCTACTCCTGATCTTTGCTTTCTATGGAGGGCCATGAGCCACGCAACAGAGACCTTTTCACAGCATGTAGTTTGCAGGTGGCCAGTTCAGTTTTGACTCTGTTCTTCCTTGAAAGCCTAAATTTGAGAGGTAACTGCAATGAAAGCTGCAGGTTTTCAGCAACACAGTGTTAAGCCTCAGGACAGACGGTTCTTGGAGAATGTGAATTGAGACTGTGGTTATCAAGAAGACTGTGGTTATCAAGAAATGGATGGTCTATGCCACGGGTCTGTTCACACACACCTCTGTGACTTTGAGTTGGATAGTTTTAGACTACAATTATATTTTTTAAAAAGCTAATTCATGGATATAATGGAGGAAAAACAGTGGGACAGATTTCCTGTTCAGAAGAAGCTGGGTTCAGGAGCCAGATTCCTGCTGATCACAGCAGGAATGGGAGCCAGAAGCAGCTGCCTCTTACAGAGACCAGTTCTGGATTCACAAGGTGTGTTAATGTCCCAGGACTAGCTGTAGGTCAGGGAGACAGGATCCTAACTCTGCAGGTTTTCCAGCCCCTGTTGAGTTCAGCACTTGAGGAAAACTATGATCTGGCACCCATGAACCTCACAGAATCAGCTGATGGACCTTTTCTTGCTGCTTTTTTCTCTTTTTTTTTTTTTTTTTTCTGTGAGAAATCTGGACTTTTAAATCTTCCAGCTCCACTGTGCTTGCAAGAGCTTAGAACGAGCAGCAACTCTGGGTGAATTTCTGAGGGCACTCTGAATGCAGCTGGCCTCTCCAAGAAATCATAGCATGATTTTGTTCAAAATAAGTCAGTGATGGTGTGGCAGAATGCCCCCTTTCTCTCTTAGTTTGAGTGATTGTTATCTGTCTTACAGCCCTGGTTTATAGTGAGCTACTTAAGGTAATCTTTTAGTAAAGATTCACAAAACATGTTCACGTGCTTTTCACCTGACATCCTCTGTAGTTCTATGCAAAGTGCACGTAACATATTTCTACCTGTTAAAAATGTAATTTTAAAGTTATAGTGGTTATTAAGGTGTGCTGAAAAATCTTGGAAGATATTCAGAGAAGCTTTTTGCAATTTGCAGTGTTACATATTGTGATTGACAAGGAAAAATGGTCCTGAAAACTCTTGAATGTTTTTGAGTAGTTAATGAGAACACGTTAAGAAAACACAAAGGTGGAAAAATAATCAGAATTGCCTTATTTTTCTTTTATGTCTTTTAGAAAAGTAGAACAAGCTCACCAACAACTTTATTAAAACTAGCTACACCAAATTTCTCTTTGAAGAGATCATTAAGATTATCATCTACCCTGTCATCAAGTCAGAGCCCCCAAAGGGATGACATTTCTAGCAGCAGAAAGTGGTAAGTACAAAAGTCCCTTGTACATCTTTCTGCACACCAATATATCTCAAATATTTATGAAAGGCTTTTAGATCCTACTGTTTTCACGAAAACTTATCTTTATATATAATAATCTGCTTAGTGAAGGTACAGATTGCGTGCATGGAGAATTCCTCCCTGGCTGATTAGTTTCTCATTTATTTGTGCCACAACACAAAAGGCACACAAACACAAAGTGTTTTACCAACACAAAGTGTTGGTAACACTCCAAACACAAACACAAGTGTTTTACCCTCTCTTGTATAATCGTTGATATTCTATACATATATTTACGTTGTTTTAACCTCTCTCAAGTGCTTGCCCTCAAAGATATGCTGTGTCAGGGATTTCCACAGGGCCACATGAAAAAGTATTCCTCTAGATTTTTTACATTTATCATAAATTTGAACTTCATGTACGTTTTCCTCTACTGTTCTCTATGTCATTCTACCTCTTTCATGTCCCTTCTTAGTTGTATATTTTATAAGCAGTCCTAGTTTTTTCTTAAATAGGTATTGAAAATTTTCTTTGTTTGTGAATCCAGGCCAAAGTCAGTGAGCAGAGACATGATTCATTGCTTAGCTTTGGATGGAACTGCAGACTCCAAATACCAGGGTCACAGAAAGTACACCTATGCTGAGCTTCTCCCGGTAAGTAGTGCTTTAAAATTTTAGTTGTCTTGAATCATGGGTTAAACCACTTTATTCTGTAGTATCAAAGGGAAAATAGCCAATGATGGGGAGAAATTGGTTTGATTATGTGAATGTCAATGCCGTATGCAGAGGTATAATTAGAATGTCAGCATTTTCTGTGTGGTATCTGTCACCTATTTGATAGGAAATCATGGCACATACAGAGGTTTATTTTCACTAGAAAGTGTTGATCTTCTCCATGGTGACCATGTGTTCAGTAGGCTATTATGGAAAACTCACTGGATAAATGCTTTAGCGGAATCGTTGCCTAGGAAAGTATACCAGACTTAGAGTGAAAACTGAATCTGCCCTAGAAAGTCATTAAAATAGTAAAATTCATAAGAGGAAAATGCTTCACTTATACAATTCCTCTTTATTGCTTGTGTACTTCATTCTTTTCTTCGTTGAATTATTGCCTGCTAAGCAGGCCCTCAATCCAACAAACCTCAGGAGGGACAGGCTGCACGTAGGAGCCTTTTCTCAGTAACTTTTAAAATGCTGACAAATCGAACACGTGAACTGCCAAGATTTGGCAATTTAAAATATATCTGAAACTTTTCAGGTTTGTGGAATGTGGAATGGTCTTGAAACAGCCTGCTGTTTCATGGCAGTATTGATACTCTATGGCCTCACAACTAAAAAAAACAAAAAACATATTATGAGATCTGGGCCTGTTTACATATGCATGGAATTTGCTGATCACTTGAGCACACGATTGATTGTTTTTCACATCAAAATCATACTTTGTTTATTACTTCACTGCAGTCATTTTACTACTTTGTTAATTTTGACAGAAGAAAAGGCTAGTCTTTGCAATTAGGGGACATTTGCAGTTAGAAACTTGTATTCAGGAAATGTTCATACCATGAACTATTAGTTTTTATACAGCTTCATCATGCAGAGTTTCCTTCTGGCTGAGGGAGGAAAATACTAATCCATTTACACTTACAGGGCTAGACTGGAGCCTACAGTCAGGACCCCACAATTTGCCATCACAAACATGATGCAAAGGGGAATGCAGGGATTCATAATTTAACTTCATACTGGGGAGTGGGATCTTCTTGCTCTGCTTCAGAAGTCTGGCTTCCTCCTGCCCTTCTCCATCCCTGTTACTATTTGGAAAGAAGCTGGTTGTCAGCCACCACACTCATCTGCTCCCATTTCTGCTATCAGAGACGGCAAGTCAGCCAAAGTTTCTCTCTTGTGATCATCAGAAGCTAATTTACTAGTTTCTACCCTCCTCTGGCTTCTCTGCGAGTGTTGTCAAAATGGATGTATTCTTCCTGAAATGCATCAGGAGCTAGTCACAGTAAAGGGCATGGATTTCCTCTCCCCTAAAATGTTCATGATTTTGGTGCTGATGTCAGTGGTGTAACCCCAAGAGACATATCTTTTGTTCCATGATAGTTAATCATTTGAGGCTTGACCAAATAACCACCTGTTAACTTCTGTTGGTTCAAAACACAGTAGCCTGAGCTGAGGCAACTTTTGACAGCAAAGTGATATGGTTTAGTATAATTAGCTCCAGACTCGGAGCTAAAGAGTTAATGACAGAACTACGGCCAGGTTTGTTTTCCTGTTTCAAGTATTGAGGAACTACCTAAGGGATGCTATGGTGATTTTGGTACTCTGCATGTCTTCAGCCATCAGACTTATTCCATTGGATGTGAATATTTAGTGGGAAAATGGTATGGAGAGCTATGATCAATTGCATATATAGTAGAAAACGGAGTCTGGTTTCTTGGGATGAAGATACTAATTGAACACACTGCATGGCCCTCCATTGCAATGTACTGACATTTGAAAGTAATGAAAGCCTATTATTCCTTGCTGTATAACTATATTTTATTTGTCCAGGGGAAAAGTGCTGCTGGCAGTGTTGTCTTAGGGGGATCAAGAATGGAAAGCATGCTACAGTCTCTTTATTTGGAGAACAGAGCAGGCTACTACTTCACACACTTCTGTGAGAAGTCAGGGAATAAGGTATGAACATTTTCCTACCCTGTGATAATTTAGTCCACAATTGACTGAATGCCAAGTTATAGAGGGCAGCCAGACTGAAAAAAAAATGGAGAAAGAAAGATTGATGACTGGATGAATTATTACTTGTGAGACTCCAATCCCTCAACAGCAATAAACTGTTCATGTGTATATTCAAACTAATGACAGGTCTTAACCAAGCTGTCAGATCCTAACTGTCTCAAACCTATTGGAAATCTGATTGTACCATCAGGGATAAAAAAAGACTAATCATCTTTAAAAACTAGCCTTTAACTTGGCAGAAAAAAATGAGGTCTTAACCCACAAAAACATTTTAAAAAAAGATGGAAAATCTGCTATGCTATTACTCATGATAATCTGCCTCCTTCTTACTTGTCGGGTTAGTGATGTCCAAAATCTCCAATGATTTAAAAACGTTCTTCTGCTTCCACGAAGCTTCTTGGATTTCTGAGAAACATAACACTATTTCTTCTCTGCAGTCAGCAGATCCATCATTCATTGCTGGGTGTAAATTGAGGATTGGTTGGAACAAGTTATGAATCTGAGTCAGTGTTTAGTGGCTTTGCAGAAAAACTGAGTCTTTAGGGGAGATTTGAATGCAATCAAGATGGACATCTGTTTCACCGCTGGCACAACCCAGAATCCAGCAGCAGTAGCTAGAAATGCCTTTGGCTACCAGAAAGCAAGAGGCAATGTTTCCAAAGCTCAATACCTTCAGTTAAAAATGTTAAATGTGTATAGATAGAAATCTAAATAAAAGTAACTTTTTTTTTTCATGGGAGAGAGGCACCCACCCACATCTCCTCTAGCCTTTGCAGGTGCCAGACTTCTTTGAAAATTATTTCCTGAAGGTTTTGTCTACAACTGTGGAGCCGATTGCATTCATATGCCAAGTCTGGCAGGCTAGAGTATGTGGAGCGAAAAGTTCCCTGCCCCTATCTTTTTGGAACATTTTCTTTACTGTCCAGTGATGGGGGTTTCAGGGTATTTTTAAGATCCAAACCCCATAAGCACATCATTAAAAGAGACGGCTTGGGGAAAGATCTAGACTCCTTCTTCTGAAAGATCTTCTGATGTTTCAATTTATGAAATGAGGCCAAGACTCTGTGCCTCAGAAATGCATATAATAAAAATGTAATGACAGTCACAGTACCATATGTCAAGTACACAATATTTAATTGTTTTGATTATTGCTGCAAAATGCTATTTCACCATGGCACAAATTCTGCATGTCCATTATCAGCATTTCTTCTTTAATACTGGCATTATGCCACTGAAATGTGGTTACTCTTCAAATGTTAACTACAATGTTAATAATTTTAATGGCCAATTATGCATATAGGATACAATAAAAGATATAGTATCACAGTAACAATGCCATTAAATATGTTGTCTGTCTGCCAGTATGCAACAGAAGATTAAATTCATCTTAAATTGAACTTGATTTATAATGACCTCAAGGAGCTAAATAATTACTTGCATTGGAAAGTCAACCTTTTATAAAGCTGTGATATTTGGGTAGCAATAACTTACAGTATTTTTCATCTCTAGTTGTGGAAGAACAGCGCATACTTTTGGTTTGACCTACAGGCTTATCATGAGCTTTTCTACCAAGAAACTCTTCATCCTTTTAAAATATGCAAGCAAGCTCAAGTAAGTTGTAAATAATGTGTTTTCCCTTCACAAATACATTTGTTCATTCCCTTCACAAATACATTTGTTCAGTGTAAAGACTGAAAAAAAGATAGAAAGTAGAAAAGTTTCCAAATCTTGACAACCCACACCAAAGTAAATCTGGTTTGTGGACAATAAAAGAAACTCTTTGGATTGTTTCCATGCAATTTCTTGATTTAAATGTTAAGCATGCATAGTTTGATTTCTAGGCTCTGCTGTCTGTTCCTAGTTTTATCTATTGTATTCTGTTTACCTAATCTCCCCTTTGCTACTCTGTGTCATATTTGGAAACTGTCTGCTTAGTGTTAACATCAGAGATAACATTTTTTCTAAATCATCTAATTGTGCTGTACCTTTCCTTCCATCTTCTCTGTGGGTTAGAATTGCAGGTCTCACAGTCCAGACCTCAGATAATGACTTTAGTCATGAAAATAGATCTTTCAGTTGTCAGTCCTGTTTTTCCTTTTCTGATTGTCAGGGCATCATGTTCTTTCCTCAGTCATCATTCCCCCCATTTGATGTTTAGACCCTCATTTACTATCAAGTGGAACTGATATTTCCTATAAATGAGTATTCTTAATTAAGCATGCACTTTAAGTCAGGGAATAAAGCAAACATGAACTGGTTCACCACGTGGGTGCGGATAGCTGTCACCAACTGCAGAATAGTCTGATACTGCCAGGGAATGAGGCTGCAGCAGTGTGATATCATTAGAAGGACTCCAAGCAACTTTTAAAATCGCTTCGTGAAACTTCAGTCTGTTTTTCCTCTGTAAACCTCGTGTAGGAGTATATCCTATCTGCATATTTCAATATATGCTGTAATAGAGCAAAGATACTTCACATGTTGTTGGAACAAATATCTGTAGAGAGCAGCAGAGAATAACCTCTTTGTATGGCTTATGTTACTGAGCATCTGGACTTCCTTGAATTTGTCTTTTTCTCCTACTTGGAGGTTTTACTGGGGCAAATGACAGAATTTTGCATATTTGTCCAGAATTCTCACCTGCATCAGTGTTATTTGTACAGAACTCCAAGCAGAGGCTGAGGCACAGATTTCTTCATCTCTCCTGTCACACACTGGCTAACTTGAACTGCTACCCTATTTAGTTTTTTCCTCTCCAGCTCTACTTATGGCCTGAGGCTGAGGGCAACTGGCTGTACCCCTAAGACTGTCTGTCTCCCGTATCTGCCCAGGCCTGTGTGTGGCTAGGGACCCCGCTCACAACAGGCGTGCAAGTTAACCGTATCTAGACTGTGTCTTCATTTTCCTATATGTTTTGTTACAGGCCAAATCTTAGGTTATGGTCCATGCTGATTTTCAATTTGGTTTCATTTCACACCAGCTTACACTCTTTCTGCAGTGGTTGCATGGCTGAAAATTAAGGCCCCGGTCTTTTTTACTTATCTTATTTCCAGTGCTGGCCTGGTGGTGACAGCAGAACATTGTACAATCAGCGTTACCAGGCAATTGCAGAGAGCTACATAGACATAGCCATTAAAGTAAATACATCAAAACGAAATATGTGAAGCTGTTCCATTAGCATAACTAACAGCTGAAATGTAACATAACAAATCAACACATGTGCTGCAACATTTGGTATCATTCTCAAGCTTGCCTTTTAAGGCTGCACAAAAATTATTCTTGTTTTCATTGGAACACGGTAAAGAGGCAAGCTGCATCCAATCTACAGGGTCTGCTTATGGAAGAGATGCCTTCCCAAATTCTGCGCTCACCTTTGGCACAGTAAGATAGTCATTCCAAGTACTCCTAAGAGAATGTGGATCAGATTCACACAACACATCGTCATATGTATTTTACTATTTATTACAGAAAGAGACATCCAGAGTGTTCTGTATGTGTTCTGCCTGCTTCTGCTGAAACAAGGTTCTGCATGCTTCTGCTGAAACAAGAGCAAACCTGGATTGCTGTGTATCTGCTACTCATTGTTTCCTTTGTTAGGCATTGTTATCTCAGCTTTATGATAGAGTAAGAAAATGCATTCCAAGGTGTATATTCATTCATCCAGGGAAAGAAACTACAGTGAGAGTGAAATTTGATGGATAAGAAAAATGATGAGTACCAGTAATCATCCAGGAACATATATGGTTATTCACTATAAACATAGGCACAGAAGTGTAAAATAAATTGGGAAAGAAAGGTAAGAAAGAAACACATATTGTAGTTTTCAATAAAAAAATAGTTATTTAGAGTTAGAAAATGTAATAGTTATGGGAAGTACAATATTTTTACACTAGAATGAATTTAGATAAAGGGAGTTATCATTACTGTGAACTTTTAGGGTCAGACACAAGATTATGTTAGTGGAAAGTGATGACAGGGGTTAAGGCAGTTTAGCCTTTCCGTTTAAGATTAGCCAGTGCATTGTATTCTTCCATCATATGATTCTGTCAAGCAGCTGCACAAGCCCCTTGTTTAGATCAGAGCAATATCCATGCCTTTGGGCAGCAATACAAAGCACTTGGACTTAAACCTTCTTTGTGTTTCTTGCTTCACTCTAGTCATTCTGAGATTGCTTACCAAAGCTTTCTCATCTGACGATGAATTCATACCAAAACCCAAGGCCTGAACAATCCCTGATTTGGAAAGTCATAAATGAGGCCAAAGTCTTAATCTGAATTTCCTAAGCATTTCATATATTCAGATGTGTGCCATTATAAGTAATTTCAAGATGCAAATTCTGACCAAATTTCCAGATAGTGTTTTGGGTTCAATCCATCACATATTCTAATACATTTATAGGATGAGGTATAGCTGGCAGGTAGGAAAACTCTTTGTGTTTTACAAAAGGAACAAAACATTAAATAAATGAAGTACGATGTGCACTTGATGTCACATGCTTCAGATTTTTGTATGAATTTGATAACCTTTAAGTTAATTTAATGTAATTTTTTCCTGTTGATCCTTTAGGAGATTGGGTGGTACAACAGTTTCACTATTCCACTGAGATGCAGAAAACCACAAGATTTCCATGACATGGGAGTCAAAAAAGGCTATGAATATTCTTTTTTAAAGGATACAATGTATTTTCCCCCTATATCTTGCTAACTTCATCGGCCAGTGTCGAAGGCTGTGAACACAGACACTTTTCCTCTTTTTTGGCATGTCTAGAACTCTTTGCAGTTGGTTTCCTTGCAGTCCTTGCATTGAAATCAGTGCAGATCTACAGATGCACCTGAACCCTCAGCAAGGGACACAGGGATGAAGGCTTCTCATTTCTCCTGTATCTGAAAGTGCATGCATTCACTTTGCCACTTTGTGATGCAGTCTTTTTACTTGGTGGGTCAAATCCCATAGCAATGGATTCTTACAAGAATTTAAGCAAAAAGATGGCACCATGCCAAATCCTCAGACACTGTAAATCTGCATCCTTCAAAAGTGAAGAGGTCATCCTGATTACAGCACTGAGGGTCTGGTCCTTTGAGTTTAGAAAAATGCACTCCTATAGCTAGCTTAACCACCTCTGAATTTCTGCTTCACATCTATTACCAGCCCTAACTATTGTTTCCAGAAAAAAATATCTCTCTTTACTGTGCTCCAGTTTTGCATGTGAAATTATACAGGACTGGGTGCAGGTCTGCAGGTAGAGCAGCCTGCAAAGGCAGTGCCTAATATGGCAATATATTATGACAGTGTTTATGTGAGCAGATTGTCAATAGTTTTTGGCCAAAGCTTCCTTAGTCTGGGCAATTTCTGACTCTGTATGCTGATATTTTTTGTCAGCTCTAAAGAAGACTAACAAATATACTCAAGTTAACCCATTTCATACAAAATCATGAGGGAAGGAATAGTTCTGCCCAAGCAAGTTGTGGAGTGTTTGTTTTGATTTTATTCTTAAAACTACGCTAAAAATGACCAGCCATTTAAGGAACCAGGTTAAATGTGTGTTAAAATATTGAGGACCTATTTTGGACCCTTTTCACCAATTTACAGATCCCTTGTGCGTGGTTTTACGAGTCATAACATGTGGAGCAATGTAACCCTAATGACGAATAAAATGGTTAACCCCTCTTTAAAACGTCTATTTTTAAAGATACCACATCTTTATATCATTGGACTGGTCCCTTCTAATTTGGCTATTTTATATGTCGAATATTTTGGATCAGACTAGAATATGATGTAACTGAAACTTTACTAGTGTTAGGGTTCTTCAAAATAACTTCCAACTTTTGAAATCACTATGAAATCTAGTTAATGATGTCTCTGTTAAATTTACATTTCTTTGGAGATTTTCTGAGAAGGGCATAATTTAGGATAAATGTGGTCTTGTTCTTCAGCTAGGACTCTTCCTGTGGACGCCCTCATTCTTTGACCTTACCTTTACACCTGGGGGTCTTTATTGTACTGATAACGTGGGCCACAGTAGCCACAAACCATCTTTGTTTTCAGTAATTAGATCTATGTAGAAAGGGGGTGGAATTCTGCATAGACAGTAAATATAGTAATCATAACAAGTTCTAACTGGGGGATGGATGTCAGCTATCATAGCCCTGTATTCCTCAGTGACCTGGTATCAGGAGAGTCTAAAGGGTCTGTTTCAAATTGTTAAGGTCCAAAATAATGGGGATGTAGTCTGGTACTGTTGCTGTTTGAAAGAAAGAGTCTAATAAATCAGAATTTCATTTAAAACAAACAAAAACATAATTATTTAATGTATTCAAACATTCTCCCACTGTGCTTGAAATCTAAACACAACAGTGTTTTATTACTGCTTGAACACAGAGTTAATGTGTTATTTTCTTCTTTTCTACTGCTTTGTACATCTGCTAGTTACAGCTGGATTTTAGTAACATAAGGAAAATGAGAATTATCAGAAACCTGCATTCTTCATTGTCAAAAATGTGTGATAATAAATAGTGAAGATGGGCTCCTCAGTGCCATCCTAGAGAGAAATTCTGATTTATGTTACTAATCTGATCCCCTGACCATATGTTTGAAAATTAGTTAGATTTTGACACTATGAAGAAGAGAAAACATTTATAAGTACATGAAATTTATTACGGCAGCATCTTTTTTCACTTGAGTTCCTAGCTGCAGTCAGAATCACGATGTATTAGAAAGTTATTCTGGAATATCTTCCTCTAAGATATTCCTGGAAGAAAGTGTTTTTCTCTGAGTCTTCAATGTTTTTTTTCATAGCAATTTATGAAACATTTAGAAAACGAAGAATTTGACTTACAGGACTATTTAGAAAAAAAAATCATTTGAAATAAATAAAAAAAAATTACTCTATGCTTCAAGAATGAGCTGCTAGTGAGAAGGAAACATTCTATAGGTTCAGCTTTCTTCTGTTGGTACATGTTGAATGGCAAACTTTGTGCTTCATAAAAAAGCATATTGTAATCCTTGTTTTGGTAAGGATATAGACCTCAGTTGTGCAGTGGTATCTGCTCTTACGGATCCTGTACTATGATGGAGCCTCACCAATGTCAAAGAACTGTGCAAGAGAATCTCCACACAGAATGAAATCTTGTAATTTTTCACTAATTTTAACCTTAAATTTACAAATTCCCTTCTATTCAGAAGAAGCAAGACTCCTTCACAAGTTGGCCCAGCACATATTCTGCAAAACAACAATGTGACCTCATGAAGAGTGCAGTTGCTGTAATGTTTCTGGTTATCTGAATCTAACTAAGAATTAGCCAAATATCTCCAAGCAAAAATTACGTTAAGCATTATTTTGTGATCTAAGCATTTTAACAAGTAGGAGTAAAAATGGCAGGGAGGTCAGTTATGGCAACAACTGAATTTTGGACAAAATAGTAATATTGGTAGAAACAAGGCAGATGTAATTAGATATATGTTCAGAATACACAGCAGGGCACTGGGGGACAAATATGCAGTAATTTTCTCCTTCAATGGACTGTGACCATTGGAATGAATGATGACTAAGAAACAGTTTTCTTCTGTTTTATTGTAGTTCCTTTATGCAACTTACATTGCCCCATCTGCCAGCATGGACATTGGACTTCATCAGAGTAAGAAGAACATGATTTATCAGAAAATTGACCCGGCCTTTGAGGATCTTTTTGACCCAGCAGAAGAATATATCCTCACTGTTCTGCTAGAACCATGGATGAAGATGGTGGAAGCAGATAAATACACTTATGGAAAGGTAACTGATCTGGATGACACCATGAAAAATTCTTACGATGTCGGGGAAGAAAATCGCAAGAGCCTTCATATGCAACCCTGTTACATTTATGGTCAGGAAGGGACAAGTATTACGGGATGTTTTGCTCACCCACTCCTTTCTACGCTGATGCGGGGAGCAGCCTGAACTTCCTGTGGAGAGCAGACTTCCCACCTGAAAGGAAGGCACAGGCTTCACAGACCCTTTGGTCTGTGAGTTAGGGAGGAATGCATCTTGCTATGGCAAAATTTCTCTTTGCACTCAGGAAGTGTCATGTTTCGGCAACCTTGCCATTGATCAAAAGTAATTTTCTTATGATGGATTGCCCACAAGCCTCCTATGTTTTTAATGGTAAGCACAAAATAAGCTGTGTTTCTAGAGTGTCAGTACAGTCATGCTAGGTCCATATTAATTGTATCAAGTATTTCTTGGTGTTTAGAATTAAAGTGCAGCTACTGCTTAGCATAAGAGGAAATGTGATACGATGATCCAAACACTTTTTAGACAGCTGCCCTGCTGTGTAAGAGCTAACTGTGCCCTGCAGGCTTCCTGAAGTAGGCAGCTCAGTGGTGTACTCAGTTCTAATCCCAGAAAGCCTCTGAAGGCTCGAATTGAGCAGGTTCATGCAGGTCAGAGGAGATGGCTGCAATCCTGACTCTGCTTTTGACAAATAAGAACAAGAAATGGTGGAGGCAGTGGTGGATGCTGTGGCTCTCTGCTCTTTGTAAACTTACCTACAAGTTACCAGCTGTAGGTCAAGCTTCTAATTCCAAGTCTTTAACATCTCTCTCTTGGATATGGAAGGAGAAACTTACAGTGGAGAATCAGTAGTTGGAGGGCAGGAAGTTAGTTCTCATTCCTGTTTTCTCCACTGTAACCTTAGATGAAGCATCTCCATTTTTATAGGATGTATCATTACTTGCTGCTGGTACTTCTGTCAGCCTGTAATGAGAACATGCATCCATTCCCCCCTGCAAAACATTCTGAAATCCTTTTGCGGAAATTTTGTAGTAGAGTGTATTTTTATTACTATATGGTGCACACATGTATGAACAACTAGGAGAACAGATACCTAAAATTAGAGTTGAGAATGGTCTTCTAAGCCGATTAGGTGGTGACCAGTATTAAACATTTAAGAATACAGTATAAGAACAGGAAAAAAACCATACAGCAGTATTGCCAGCTTCAGCACTTTGCAACTGAGGAGATTCATGAAGCAGAAGTCTTATCCACATTTTTGTGCTTAATAGTCTTTGATGATTCCCCCCCCCCCCCCCCCATGGGTTTATGTAAATGTGTCATTTTATATCTTCAGCCTCACTGTAGCAGTGGGTTCCAGGGTTTAATCATGCAATAGGAGAAAAAAATGCTTATCTTGGTTTGTTTGCAAACCCCTCCCTGATAATTTCACCTGGTGCCCTACTTTTGTATGTCATGAGGAACAGTGAACAATTGTTATCTTGTCATATTCTCAGTGCTGTTATGCTTTTACATGTTTCTGTTGCATCCCGCTTCAATTACATCTCTTTGAAACTCAAGAATCCTAGACTGTCCGACATCTCCTCTTACAGAAGGTGTTCCATACCTTTGTCGCACTTATCACCCCATCTATATCTGTTATTTTATATTCTTTTGATGACATGCAAGCAGTACTCAAGATCTGGATGCACTAAGGACTATCCAGTGGCAGAATCATGTTTTCTGTTTTGCTCTTTGTTCCTTTCCTAATTGTTCCTATGATTCTAATTGCCTTTTGACTCCTGGTGAACTTTGAGTGGATGTGCAAAATGTAAGCTAATAGCCATCTGCAATGATTCCAAGATCTTTTTACTAAGTAATAACAGCTAATGGAAAGCCCTAAGTTGGAGCTCACTGGAATGACTTAATGTTTATCGTTGTTGAATTCAGCTGCCCTTTTGTCATGCAGATGCTAAAGCGTCCTGAAATTCTGCACTTCTTCACAGTTAATTTCATTTTTTGGTCTGTGGAATCATTTTGCAAACTTTGTTGTCTCCTCACTCACCTCCTTTTTTTCCTGAATGTTTAAAAAAAACAAGCTCAGCACAGAACCCTGTGAGACTCCAATAGGAACCCCACCCCAGAACGAAAGTTATTTATTTCTTTATTTTGTACTTTCTACCTTCGAATTAATTCACAAGGGGACCTTCCCTCTCATCCTGTGATAACTTAATGTCCTTAAGAAACTTTGAAAGTTTGGACACTGAAAAAAGCTTACTAAAATGAAATATACTCATCCAAACACATCCACAAAATTTTCTTTGCTTTTCAGCATCTTTTCTAAGCTTTTGGATAAATTATTTTTTCTACGCTATTTCAGCTATAGTTGTTTATGACCTGGAGAACACCATGTAATTGATCAATGTTTTCATTAATATGAAATTTTATTTACTTTCTATCAGACTAGTTTTACAGTCTTTTGTAAATGTGTATTTTCCATGTGTATTATCAATACTAGTTGTCTAGTGTCTAGTGCCAGTCCTCACTGAGTCAAGTCATCAACTCAGCTGAGTATTATTATACATCATTTTTTGTATAAAAAGGACGCTGCTTTTGAGCACTCTGTGAATACAGCGTTTTCACTGCCTCTAGCAACGGAAGAATTCCTTCAAAGTAAGAACTGAAAATATAAACTTTTGCTTTAAGTTAAGTTAATGCGTGTGTCAGTTTATACCTCCTTGAATTAACCGAGGGATAATCTATTGCCCTTTCAGTTTAGATGATGCTTTGCTTTGCAAGTGTAGTTACGTGCAGACGTCTCAGTGCCCTAACACCACAAACATCTTAATCAGAGCACGAAAAACCAGAACTAAATCCTTTTGAGTGCACAATACATGCATTTGTGAAGAGTTATAATACACAGACATAAAATGACCTGTTCTAGGAGGCACTAGAGTCTCTTTGTACTAGGCGCAGGCTGATGCTTAGGCACACTCCTTCCCAGCACAAAGACAAGGTCTGCTTTGTATTTTGTTCAGTCCCTGGCTCTACTCTTCCCCTTTGTTCTACCACAAAGCAGGATATATTTGGCCCATAA
The DNA here is from genome assembly GCF_047370975.1 of Nipponia nippon. Taxonomy (NCBI): domain Eukaryota; kingdom Metazoa; phylum Chordata; class Aves; order Pelecaniformes; family Threskiornithidae; genus Nipponia; species Nipponia nippon. Next base: position 23,785,625 of record NW_028262290.1, read on the forward strand.
TGAAACAAGATATTTTATCAAGAATTAGGTGAGTCCAAAATTGTTTATTTGGGACATGGTCAGTATGTATCTACATTTTTATCTTTAAATGAAACATGAAAACAGGAGAGTTCCTTTTTATTGTTGACTCTCATCCTGCCTCTATCTGCTTTCTGTTTAAACTTTATAAAAATGTTCTGAATTATTTTCCTATTTACTTTTAAACTACATTTTCTTTTAAAGGAAAGAACACCCAAAAGCACTTTATAACAGTGGAATAGAGTTACACTGAGCCTGAAGGCATTCAGATAAGACGGTGATTAGTGTGGTATTCACATTTAGACAAAAGCGCAATCAATATTAATCTAAAAACTCTTTTCTCTCTCTTGCACATAAATTCTTGTACAAGATGACCACAGCTTTCTAATCTTTGTAATGGGTGTGTTAATCAGTATAACGCATTGGCTCAATTTTGCTAAATATCCTAAAACCTGCGTTTGAATAGTTTAGTCAGCCGAGAGGGTCACGAAACTATTCCTTATGCAGTTACTGATTGCTTGCACATAACATGGAGATCTGCTCTAGTTATATATATAAGGCTTCTAATTAAGTTAAAAAATGTCAATACTTCATGAGTTCTAATCATGCACAATTTAGTATTTTAAGGCATCACCTGGTATAAAACTAAGGAAGGGGACAAGACTGAAAGTCTGAAAGCTTTAAGATCTAAACAATCTTCATTGTTTAGATATTATAGCTATAGCATCTTTCTTGTCTTCATTTCCATTTCTGGAAATCTGTGGCACTCTCTATCTTTTTGACATTTCCCACTGAGAGTCATAGTTTTAAGACCTGTTTTTCTGCTTCTCAGTGGCACTTTGACATACAATTTGCTGGTATAGGCAATCAGGTAAGTCTGACACAATATAATATATACAAAATATACACAACATATTACATACACAATATAATTTAGCAATTATTTTAATACAAAGTTATTTTCTTAAAGATATACTTAGGTTATTTAGTGGTGTTCTTTAGAAATCTACATGTGATCCTGCAGAGATCTGAATATTTTGTTCTACCAGAGCTTTTAATTGATTATTTGTCACAAGGATGTGACTTCTAGTGTCTTCTAAATATCAATCTCATTACTGGCAAACATATTCTTTTCTATCCACTGTCACTGGCAAGGTGCCTGTCCAGTTCTCCATCTTTCTATAATGTGTACTGTAGGGATGACATAAGATATTATTTTTATTAGGTGGAGTTGGTGGAAGAAACTCGACAGCTGGACTCCGTGTACTTTAGAAAGCTCCAGGCTTTGCATCAAGAGAGTGGTTCCAAGAAGGATGAGGTAAGACAAGTACCTACTAACAAAAACAAACTCTTTTTCTATCAGAGAGGGTTAACACTTTGAGTATCAGCAATGAAAGACTGACTACACGCCATTTTGGAGACGCAAATAGTCTGATTTCTACCATTCGTTTTGGGGAATGATTGACAGCCGTTGTCTTAATTACAAATACAGGTCTTCTGTCAGTTACATCAAGATCAGACCACAGTATGATTGGAGTCAATGAGACAGTTTCCACTAAAGTCTGTGGAATGTATTTTGGTCCCTTAATCTTGAGTAAATACCTCGATTTCAAGTAAATTACAGGTATATATTCATTTATTTGATTATGGAATCTGCACACACTGGTATGTTTAAAGCAAACATAAAACTAAAGCTGATTAAGAGCTGGAGCCTTAACTCAATTTATTTTCTCAGCAATCAAAAAGCTGTTCTACAGGGACAGAAGCTATCTAAGGCAAGGATTATTAGACTGAGCAAAATATAGAGATGAAAAAAGCAGTTATGCAAGTGAAATAATTTCTTCCCTCAGAGTACTCTTGCTGACACTGGTCTGCCATCCTGCCCTGATGCTCTCAAAGAAAATCAGCACTTGCGTCAAGTTCCCAAAGAATTGGCAGGTCCTACTCTATCTGACCTGATCCATGACAAAGAGAAGTTAAAACAGTTCTGGGCTTTTCTTAATGAGCATTCTGCTGGGTACGTTTCTTTGTTATTATTATTTTACCCATTTCTAAGTTCAGAAGAAATCTTTGCTGGGGATCTTGGCTATCTAAATGTTCACAGATTTTAGTATTTTTTAAAAGTGTGTTTGTATATTTATGAAATACACATGCACATTGTTCAGACAACTGAATTGTCTTAACATTTTTGGGGTAAGAATTCTCCTGCCATATCATGTTTGTGTTACAGTTCTGCTTTCAGTTTCTGCTTTGATTAGTGGCAAACCCCTGAGTAGAGCAATTAGCCTATAATGAGTAAAAATTTCTCTTTTTTAGTACAGATTCAATTTAGTACATTTTAGAAATTAAAGATGGATGTTATAAAAATCTACAAATAGAAGACAGCTATGTTATTCTCACAGTGTGAGAGCAACCGCAGTTTTGTGTTTGCAATGATCTGAACAGAATTAAGTACCAGCTTGTAGCAAATACAGTTTATGCAGGGTTTTTGAAAAAGTGAGCCCATTTGTTTAAAAATGAAGATCTAACCAGAAGTTCTAGCAGAAGTAAATGTGAGTTTGCTACCTTTATTTTTTTTTCCCCAAGCTCCACACTGATGTCTATCCTGTTTTAGCAAAGGCAAATATACTTTTTAAGTAACTGCTAGCAAGTCCTTAAATTGTCACTTCCTTCCTTTAACCTGGGTTCCCATGAGCTGATGCTTTGCTTATTGCCTTTTGCTTCTAGTCAAGCACTGTTATCATTTTAGATTGGATATTGGTCAGCTTTTTCAAAAGTGTCCAGAGATGGACATCTAGCACAGGATTTCTCTGGCCAAGACTCAATGTCATCACTTCTGCTTATCATCATAGGTTCCCTTTGTAGTCAGAGAGAGAAATACACACTGCTGGACACAACTCTTAATTCTGAAGGTAACATCTAACACCAGTTTGCATGGATCATTACTAAAGATGGCTATTTCTGCTCACTGACTACAAAAAGACTGTAGGTAATGAGTTCAGATGGAGATTCTTATGCTGTGGGTGCCTATGGTCAAGTGACTTCTGAGTTAGTTGTCTAGACCAGTGGTCTCCAAATGTTTTTGATCGTGCTCCCCATCAGTAAAAAATGTTTGAGCATGCACCCTCAATATATGCATATTTATTTTTTTATAAATTGTATACATGTGCTACTGAAGTTCTAATATTTTCTTCCTGCCCCCCAATGAATCATCCTGCACACCCCCTGGGATGCGCACACCCCACTTTGGAGACGACTGGTCGAGAGTTCCTCTCTAACTGGGGAAATGGTAGGAATCGCCAGAGAATAGGTCACTGGTAAGGGTGGGGTCCTGGACAGGTATGCTGAATTGCCTCTGGGACTTCCTGCCACTCCGTTAATCACAGACAAGAAGTCCCATCTTAAGTGACAGAGCCAGATAGAGGAATGTTTAATTTACGGAGACATTTTCTTTTGTAAAAATTCATAATGAAGAAAAACATTTGAACAAGTCTCACAAAACAGTGTTTTAGAGCTGGGTCCAGACCTAGTAACTCTGAAGTCCAGCTGGCATGCTACAGTAAAGATGCTTAATGGTACTATAAGCTGAAGGGATCCTAGAACTAATTCAGTCTGGAAAATTTCAGCAAAAAACAACAAATGTGTCGTTTGCCTCTTCATCAAAATTTATGGTTCAGTTATTGCCCAATTGTAAGTGATCCAAGTTTCAGGAAGGACAGGCTGTTGAGTACCTGGGCACAAATTCTGATAAGAAACTAAACGAAGTTCCATTAATTAATATTTTGTTAAATATATAGGATATATTCACACAATTGCAGGACAATTTGTGTTATTTGGGTTACCACTTGTTAGTCTTGCCAGACTGACTATGCACATTCTCCTGATCCATTGAAAGGAAAAAGTAGAGTATGCTATGATAAGCCACCATTGTAAATGGCTTAACCTAACACACTTTAAAATTATATTTTTTGCTTTTTAAATAAGATGGACATATTTGATTCGTTGTCATAGACAGATGCCAAGGAGTAACTCCATAAACTACAGTAACTTGGATTACTTGCATTTGGGTGAACTTATTCATGTTGTGATGAACTAGCAAATGGAAGAATTTCAGTCTCAATAGACCTTAGGTCTGTAAGGGTCTCAAAATACTTTTGAAAGGGGGACATCTGTTCTTAAATCAGTTGGATGCTTTTGAAAGTCTTACTCATAGATTAATGCTTTGAAAAAGGCAGCTATTAACCGAATGGAAAAGTGAAACAGATTTGACTGCATTTAATGTTTCATATTTCCTGCTGCAAATACAGTGAATGTCCTCATTAAAATGCTCACAAAACTTCAGCTACCAAGACACTATCAGAAAACAGTCATATAAATTAAACTGAAACTGTAGGTATGTCACTTATTCTGTCCTCTGGTTTAAAGAACAAAACCAATGTATGTTCCATTAAAACAAACTTAAATTGATAGTATACATTCAAATGATTATGATTATAGATCAAAAATTGCATAGGGAGATTATTTGTCACTTATTATGAATAATGAAAAAAGTAGTAGAATCAGTAATTTATGAAAAGGCAGCCCACAAAAAGCCCTAGAAACAAAATTTACCATAAATTGTTTTTGTTTGCTTGACTGCGGACTGACTTAAGCTCTAGCACTTCACAAGGGGTAGGAAAGGGGTGATTTCTGGGGCTGACGTTCCCATCTGTCATCCCTGCTCATTTCTCAGGCGATCCGACGAGGAGGCAGAACAGGAGGTGTTGACTCGTCTCTCGGTGGCTCACAGCCTCAGTACTGCTTCAAATTCTCATCTGTTTCGTTTTTCATTCTCTCTGTGAGCTCTGCCCTATGGCTCTGGTTCACAGTCCCTGCTGGATTTAGTGGCGGCACATTGAGGAGGTTACTCCTTTCAGGGTACCCCAGAAGGGATCCTAAATGAGGTCCCTAAGAAGTGTTTGATCTGCCTGTTCAGCAAGTGCCATGGTCTCACCAGATGGTACTAGCAAAGAAAAAATGACATAAAATTTCAGTCCAATCTGACCTGGTATTTAGGACTTGAACACTTTGGTGGCTTGTGGTTAAACTAATAACTCCCTAGAATGTTGATGAAATTAACTCAATATTGAAATAACATTCTGTTTACATTTGTTTGTAGCATGGATCTCATGTGCTGGCTAGATATTGAACAGTTCAGAAAGATGCTCCACAAGGACAAATTAAAAAGGGAGGAAAAATCTAAGGACATTAAAAACAAGTACTTAAACAAAACATACTTCTTTGGGCCCAACAGCCCAGCTACCAGAGAACAACAAGAACAGGTACCAGTTACAAAACCGTTCATAAAGAACAATCACACTGAAGGTGACTGAGATAAAAGTCCATAAGTGGCTTTACTCCAGCTTTTCCCCAAGATATCTCCTCAAATCTTACCTATATTTTTGGCCAGAAATCTGATTCTGTTCTGGTTGTGGGGATCCCCTCTTTCCTGTTCGGGCTCTTCCTCCCCCATCCTTAGAGAACATCTCTCTTAAACCCTGATCTGAGGCCGCAGCCAGATCATGCACAACACAGCTCAGAAAAAGTGTAAAAATGGCTTTCAGGCAGAGTGACTTGTTCCAGCTTTCTATTTTAGCATGTCAGTAAAGCCACAGACAGCGAGTCTGAGCTGTGGTACTCCGATATATCTTGATACTTAGGAAATTCACTCGGTCAAGCTGGGGTATTTTTTGTCAGAGTCTGTATTCTATTATAGGTAGGGACAAATGTAATCTGTTCCCTTTTATGAAAAGTACATGTGAGCCTTGGGTAAGCATGCATTAAATGCTTTGCTTACAGTTAAGCTCATGCTTTGCTAAATCAAGGATGTAGAGAGATAAAGGACTTTTGGTATACACAAAAGTTTATGTCATGTGTTATTGTATTTGGATTGCTTAGCTAATACATTCAGGTGGAGGATGGGGACAAATACTTCATGATCGACTTTCAGCAGTGGTTCTGCTAGAAGTTCAGCAATGCGTCCAGAAGAGATTAGAAAAACAATGGCTGCCATTGTTCCTGGCAGATGAGCACCACGGGGCGGCGGGACAAGCAAAGGTAATTTTTTAACAACAGCAACACATCCAGGCATTGTTTTTTGTTTGGCTCATAATTTACCATTGGGATAAAATGGTTCAGAGGAAAAGCAGCCCACAGCTCACACTCAGTTTACATTGAAAGAGACGCTCTAGCATGTACAGGTTGAAGCATTTAGCTTGATAATTGTGAAGGCAGTTCCTCTGAAGGCTTAGTCTGGTGGGGACAGTATTATTGTTAGATCCTAAATCTGAAGGAGGTGGTGTTAGCTCTGCTGCCAGTCAGGCTGCCAGGGGAGTAAACTAATCTTTGCTCTAGTGCTGCACTCTCCATAAGCCAGTCTGCCCTAGCCATACACTTGCACACAGAAGAAATGCTGCTTTGTGTAAAGGATTTGCCCAAGAGGACATGAACACAAGCAAATGAGCGGTCTTCACACGCTGTATTCTCTCTCACGCTGTCCATATTCTCCTATCTGGAGCTGCAGTGCCTGTAGAAATGAATCCAGGACTTGTGAAATTCTGCTGAGTGGGGAGGTTAACTGCTACAAGCCTTGTTTCCAATTGGTTACTTCAGAAAGTTGCCAGAAAACTGGGAATGAGATGCCTTTCACTCCTGCTGGCTCATTAGAAAGACTGGGGAATGGGCAAAGCTAACATCTGCCTTTTTAGGAGAGTGCCTCTGTGACTGGGATCTGTGTAGGGAGATCATCCTGCTGGTGACAGACGCAAAAAGACTTGGTTTTTTGCACTTCCCAAAAGCTCTGAAATGCGAATGTCATAGCAGAAGGAAACTTGACAGTTCCATAGACACATAGGCAGACTGCATTGATTGATAAAACTTGCTTTTAATGCTCTTTTTAACATCAAGAAGGTTGTCGGAAGTGTTGTCAGAAGGGCATTTGAACTGGATCCTTTTCATTGATTCAGAGCATTAGCAATCTGGAAACTGTAGGTTCTGATAAGGCAAATTGTAATTTTAATAATGATTACGTTAAAGCAAAATTTCCTAACCCTCTGCCCTTTTTTAGCTGAACTCTGCCTCCTTTATGAGCTGTGGCACAAAACCATGTGATAAGGCTAAGCTGCTTCCAGGTCTGGAAGCTAGCTCATGCCTCTTCTTGCACCTGCTGCACTGTGCTGGCAGGGAGAGTAGCCTATGCAGTTTGCAAAATGCTGTATTTGACTCTAATAAACAGTTTACAGGAAATACATACTTCTAATGAGCTTTTAGTCTTTTCCTAACTCCATTCATGTCTGACTGCTCTTTTCTCTTTCTTACTGCAAATTCAGAGGATGAAAAGGTCCTTTGAAGAACGTATTTTGGAAGAAATGAAACCATATGACATTCTCCACTTGGCTTCATATTTCACAGTGACCAAACACTGTGGGCATGCTATGTAGTCCTTATTCAGAAAATCTGCCCTTGATTTGAGGTGTATTTTTGCTACAAAGAAGCTGCAGGATCAAGCCTGTATTTCTGATACAGCTGTCCAAAGGAACTAAAAACATTTCATAAAAAAAAAAAAGTTATAGCCCAAAATCTGTTCACAACATAAGTGGTCACTCAGAACATTATGGTTAAGGTAAACCAGCGGAAGAGCACGCTTTGATTGCCATTACCTCTTGTCTTCTCTAATTCCCCAGTCTTAATGAGCACGTGCTCATTTATGGCTGAACAAGGGATGGCATTCAGTGTGGGTCCACAACAAGTTTCAGATATAAAGATCAAAATGAAGATATATCAACTATTCTACCACTGTGGTCTCAGTCATTAGAGGGCTGAATATGAAACAAAAAGAGTTAAAAAATACAATTATAATCTTTTGTTCAACCATAGATAAGGGACGTAACTGAAGATCTTCCATGCCAAAAACAGGAGAAGACAACTAGGATGTGGAAGGCAAGTGAATTTTACTGTGTCTCTTGTGTCTGCCGTTTCAGTGTCCTTTCTGTTTGGACCTTGCACATCCTTCACAATTTCCCTGCTGACAGTGTGAGGCCCAAATGTAATGCTGTCAAAAGCAGGCATGATTGTATTGGCTGCAGTGGACTGATTACTCACGTTACTGGTGAATTTAGCTCCCTGCTGGATGTTCACGGTAAATTTCTCTCCCTTCCTGGCTGGAGAGGTCATACTTGAAAAAAACATATCTTTTGTCCTGGGCTTTGCAGCACTCTTAACCCTCCTCAAACTGGTATTGTACCTTTAATTCACATTTATCTGTATTTTGCATGCAGTGGACTTATTGGGACAAGCTGTTCATTCCAGCATCTGGTAGTTTATTTATTATTGCGAGTGGATTACGTGCAGACACAAAAGGGAATGTGAAGTATGCAGTGGAGTGGGCAGGTTTAATCATATCTCACAGTATCTGTTTCATTTAGAATTGTATTTTAATCTTACAGCACTGAGATAATATCAATTTTAAACATCTTAAAGCTTTGTAATAATACATTTCATCAGATGTTTGCCAGTTTTTTCCTCTTGAAGAGCAGTGAACTCTTTGTGATTGCCAACATACAAGTTGTGGACATTTATTCAGTTGAACTTTTATTGTCTGCTGAAATCAAACTGGAGGCCCAGTCACCAATTATCCATGCAAACCATTAGCTCAAAAGGGATCCAAAGTGCACGTGGATTCCGTTAACTGAGTTTTCCCTTTGTCTGTTTGTCAGGAAGATGGTTATTTTCCATGTTCTGCTTCAAGGTTGTTGACCCATAAAATAAGCAGTGTTTGTATATTAGTATAGGGGTGGGAGCAACGCTTTGTTCTTCCCTTCATGAATATGTCCCAGGAATAATTTTCCCAAAAGTTGCCTAAATCCTGGTCACAGGGGATAGAACACGCTTGGAGAATTGGAGGAGGGCTGAGAAGATGCCACCTTACTGTCTAAGTTGAGCCGACTATTTTAACCAAAGGACCCTGTGGACAACCACCACCCACCCTCTCGCAAGGGTAGGCTCTCATCCCCAGCAGGCTCCGCAGCAAGACACGAAGCATAACCCCTGTTTTTAAGAGAAGCTGCAGAAAGACTTTCTGCTTAGAATCAGGTTAGATTTCCAGGACCGTCTGCAGCAACTAAAAATGCTTCTGTCCCATGCTGACCATTGAACAGCACTCCATCCCGCCAGGACTTTGAGAGTTTTATACCTCTGTTAGAAGATAGTTTTCATTCATCCATCTGATAACAAAGGGGGGTTGTTTGGCTTCCTCCTCAGTGACAGCACAAGAACTGTTTGTTCAGGAAGGCAGGCCAGCCTGAACTTCGTTTCAAACAAACTGTCCCTGCCTAAGCCATCTTTCTTTCTCCACCCTTTCCTGGCTGCCTACCGCTCTGTGCTCTGCAGCATGAGGATTTCCAAAATGTCTCGATGACTTTAAATTCTATTTTACTACTGGCAGCTTTATTCCACAGAGAGCAAACTCTCCGGCTTCTGTTGGTGATCATGGCAACACATTTCAAAGCTCATTTTGTTGGTGAGATCCCTGTCAGAAGCATTTTACAACTTTAAGCTATGTGGTTTGTCTGTTCCTTTTTCTTTGTTGTTTGTTTGCACAAAACTCAAACTGTTCTCTAGAAAAGTAGCCTGTTGCCATAATCAATAACAATAGCTGTTTCCATACTTTATAGTATGTAGTCATATGGTCTAAATCATTGTCAGTCATTTCCTCTCACATCACATCTTCCAAAAAATGTTGCCCAAACCAAACTGGAAAAAAAAAAAAAAGAAAAAAGAAGGAAAGAAAGAAATGAAACCTTGCCACATTCTATTGTATCCATGTCATAAACTCATAAACTACTGAAAGTTAGGGTCAGTGCAAAGATAAGAATCAGACAGCTTACGCTAACTAATGGCTTTGTTATTGCTTTTTGAAACAAAGTTTATTTGGTGCATTTATTTCTTCTTTTGACAGCATGTGGACAATAAGTGGGTTTCTTCATCTAGTGAAATAATTGCTTTCCGCAAAGTGCTGTTGAATCCAGTGACAGCAAATCAGTTTCAACGCTTTGTGTCACTGAAAGGAGACCTACTGGAAAATGGAGTGCTCTTTTGGCAAGAGGTACAGAAGTATAAGGTACGGTGGTAAAATGGAGCAAGAGGAATATAATTCAATTTGTAAGCAAATGCATCCATTACTGCATATTAGGACAATTTTAACAAGAATATCTCCAGGCATTTTCTTTTTAATAGTAAAACCTCTTTCACTGTTCAAACTGTTTTTTCTTTGACAGAAATCCTCACTTCTTAAGGGTAGTTATTTTGAATTACTTGAATGTATTATACCTGTATTTCTTTATGCTTCTTCAAACTGTAACATTCTTCTGAGTCTCTAAAGGGACACTACTAACTAGCTAATGCCCAGATTTTGGTATACATCTATTGAGCAGTAGAAAATATGCAAGCATTAAAATGTTATTTCTGTCTTTATAGTTACATACTATTAAACAATGGGATTATTGCTGAATTTGGTAATCCCTCAAAAATCAGAGAAAACTTTTAAATTCATTCAAATCTACAGATGTAAAGATAGTATCTAACCAAAAAGCTTTCGTGTACAATGCAGACCCCAGCTCCCTTGCACTCTGTATAGTCACATTTGACTGCAGCTGAGGATGTGGCCAAGGCAAAACGTGATGGGGAAGGCCAGCAGGGATTGCCCCTCTCTCTCTCCCTAATACATGCCCCTTTGTGAAAGTGTGGGCTGAAACACAATGGGAAAACTCTGGAGTGAGCCTTTAGTCACACTGCAGCCTCCGAATAGCACCCTGGATCAAATGCAGGGGCACCGCGGATCTTTCACTTGTTGCTCATTCCTTTTCCCTCTGGGATATTGTTGACACAAAAGTGCTACCGGAGTGCAGAGCCTCTCCTGGGCTCCTGAACACAGCCTGTGTGCACATGGCAGGCAGGGAGCATGAGGTTAGCTAACATGCTCAGAAATTAGGAGGTAAACACAGTTGATGCTGCAGTAGCACTTGGAGATCCTGCTGCAGGCACGTGGGTGTATTTTCACTGTTTAATTTTATGCATTTGAATTTGGGGTCTGCTTTAGAAGCTGAAGCTCCTCTGTTTCCAGGGGGCAATCTGCCCTCCTCACAGAGTCTTTGATCCCCAAGTGAGGAATTATCGGCTGTAATACTCTCTGGGGCTGCTGCTGTCTCTATCTTGGTTACAGAGTGACTAGGTTAGACTAGAAAATTGACATAAAGGCACCTGAAGTTCCACGACATAAATCCTTCTCAAAATATTTGATGTTTTTTCAGATTTGTGACTCTTCATTGCTCCATTGTGGAGGACATGGGAACTTTCTGCAAATTAACGTGAAGTGTAGTTTAGACTGTTTTCTTTGTGGATCTGCTCCCTGAAGAAAGCCTTCATTGTTTTATGTCCTGCCCCCTCCTACATTTATGTTGATTTTATTTGTCTTCTTATCAAGAAAAAGTACAATCTGACCATATTTCTACATGCATGCGATTTGTCATGGTTGGCAGCTGATGCTCTTTATAGAAGCAAAGCGCTGGAGTAGTAGGAGTGTTGTGGGTCAGGCTGAACTGGAGGAATATTGCCAAAGACGTGGGCAGCACTTTGCACAGTGCATACTTGTATTGTCTGAGCCCTATCATGCCATCAGTTTAGACAGAACTCCCTTTAGGAGTCAATGACTGCATTGCTCCTCGTAACCCATCGGGCTGGCGGCACATCTTGGGACAATCAAAAAACACACAAAAATTTTTTTAACAAATATGAAGAAATATAACTCTGTGGATCATTTCCATCTGTTCCTCTATGCTCATGTCTCATCCCTCTTCATATCATATGGCTTGTTTGTCTTCCCTCTTACTACAGCTCTCTGCCTTTCCTTCTACGCTAGATGAGCGAAGGAAGCTATAATATGTTCTTAGGATATATTGAATATGTTTTTGTATTGCCTTACTTTCTTCATTGTAGCTGTTATCATTCTTTTTTTCCTTCACAAAACTCAAAAGTATTAATAATAAAACAAGCCAGCTCTTTCACATACCACATTTCTGGTTAAAAGCCCTGTTTTTAATTTCTTTGCAAAGTAAATATCCAGCTTCCTATAACAAAACTAAATGCACATTCTTCATTTAGAGAGCTCTCTTCCTGAAAATTCCCTAGAGTGCTCATTGTGTCTTTAGTAGATATATGTGATAATCTCCTAGTGTTATAGAAATTTCTTGATCTTTATGGATAGATGGAAAGTTCGTGTTTCAAAGCGTTTGAAGGAAGTTCTCTGAATTATTTTTCCTTCCTGTCAAAGTCCAATGGTAGCATTGTCAGAGTGTGAAAACACAGTAATAACAGGTTTTACAAGAACAATAGGATCACATTAAAAAAAGTAGAAACCCCCCGGTGTGTCTTTGAGATCTCACCCTTGTAAGTTCAGGTTTGTTTTGTATTCTGTTCTGCACAGAATTATTTCAAACACTGAGGTTTTGGGAAACTAGAAAATCTTAATGAATGGGGAAACTAGGAGATTTCAATGAATGGAAGATTGTACAAGTAGCTGAAATTGTCCCCTCTTGTGCCAACATTCCTGGTTACAATACCTTGTACCCTCTAAATAATTCCCCTCTTTTCTTGGAGTATTTAGAGCATTTCTTTGTCTTTTAGTTACATGGCTGTGCTAGTCATAGCAGGCTCATTGTGAAAATCAGTGCATTTCACAGCTGTAGGTGTGTTTCTCTTTTCAGAAATGCCTCATGTTTGCCAGTAATGTACTTAGACTGAATGCAGGATAAAAATTATCCCGTTCTATCAGAACATGCAGGCAGAGATTATCACCTAAAAGCAATGATTGCTATATATCTCCATTTGCAGACCAGAAGTCCCACTCATGTCTTAACTATGTCTTTGACCATGCACATTTGCTATAAGAATTTTGTCATAACATACTGAAGAAATCTATTGTATAATTATTTTTGTATGACTATAACTCTTTGATCACTGGGCCCCTGTAAAGGGTCTTGTGTCTCTCCATTGACTGAAAATGCTCTTTTTTGTCTTCCAGGACTTGTGCCATTCTCATTGTGATGATGCCACAGTCCAGAAAAAGATCACAGCTATTATCAACTGCTTTATTAATTCTGCCATACCCCCAGCTTTGCAGATTGACATCCCAAATGAACAAGCAAAGAAGATTCTGGAGCATAGGAAACAACTAGGACCTTACATTTTTAGAGAAGCACAGGTAAGAAGCTGGGAGAATCTCAGTAACAGATCTGGCTAGAGTCCGTGTCTGATTTTAAGGACAGTCTTTGTTGCTTATGTGACAATTTGGACTCCATACATAAGCCTGGGCATGAAGGAGAACACTGTAGTCATGCATTTCAGTGAAGACTGTATGGTGGAGACGACAGAGAGGCTTCAGATATTTACTGCTCAATAAACTGGACAATCTCTGACAGCTAGCTGATCCTGGAAAGGTGTTATCCAGGTCTGTGTTAGGAATTCTGGCAGTAGAAATGATTTCTATCTATGTTTTTAATTGCTTGTTCTTTACCACTTGGGTTAATGCCAGAGAAGTAATTTGTAGTTAGAAAGTTTGTAGTTTTTGTAATTAATGACAAAAATGCAGATGTGAGTAAAGCACAAAGCTTAACTTACTGAATTTCTTTCCCTTCTTTATTACGGAAAGTTTGTATTAAATGGCTGTAGAGAATTTTCTCTCTGATTTTTGTACTAATCAGACTGAACAGCAATTTGCAAACCTTTACTACAGACTTACTATTTTCTTATTCCTCGTCATTGTCTTCTCTGACTTATCTTCTAAACTCAAGAAAGCTAGTTCCTCTTCTTTTCCTATAAAATTGCCACCAACACCTTTAAACATCAACTGTGAGTCCATAAAGTGTTTGGATCATGAAAGATAAATGGTTTGTCAGAGAAATGGGTTCATATAGGTCCTAAAAGAAATAAGAAGTCTCATTTCAGTCTGCGTAAAACCCAGTGAACTCCAGAAATGTGGCACAAAACCAAGGGAAGAACTTAGCCAAAAAGCTGTGACTGGAAAATGACAGTGACTCACATGTCACTTTCAAGTCTGTTGAGCCAGAAGCAGTGAGGTGCTGAGCATGCTCGGCTCCTCTGAAGCCAAGTTTCTCAATGAGAATTAAACATCTAAATAAATTGAAAAATGTGAGCCTTAGTACGTGCAGCAACAGAATTCACTGAGCCCCTCTGTTTGCTTTTCTAAAATTGTTTTTCTTATTCTAGTTCAAAAAAGACCCTGTGAGAGATTATATCATTTAAAAATTATCCAAGATTTGCTCATAGATCTGTAATGTGGTTTAAGAGCCTTTCCAGAGGCAAAAAAGTATTTCCTTTCTCTTAAGGAGGGAAAAAAAACCATCTCCCTAATGAACTGAATATTTGAAATACTTGAGCAGAACAGTGGTGCAAAAGTAATTCTACTGGTGTATATTTTATCAGGAATACTTGTAAAAAATGATGGATGTTTTCATTAATGCAAACAATTGTTTAGGGAAATATAAAAAAAGAAAGTGCCTTTTAACTGTGTTTTAGGAAGATTTCTCACCAGTAATAAACACACTGATGAAAAGCATGTGCCGAGCAAAGCTGGGCTGAAATGTCAGGACACAGTACGTGGGAGGAACAAGGCTGTGTATTCAAAAAGAAATAGTTTGTCATTCTCATGGTAAACTACGTTTTATTTTACAGTAAACTCTGTTTTCTTACTGTGGTCAAGATTGACTTTCTTTTCTTTCTGCACAGATGACTATTTTTGCTCTTCTGTTTAAATTTTGGCCTAAATTTTGTAAGTTTCGAAGCAATTTGGATAGTGACAAAATTCTACTTGCCTTGGAGAGAAAAAAGGGAAAAAAGATGCGAAAGAAGGAAGGCAAAACAGCAGAGGTAAGGCTCACAAAATTTCAGGTGACAGCTGACAAACTGCACAAAAACTCCCTCATAAGCAAACATACACAAATTCAAATATCCCTTTCTCAGCCTGATCCAAAGCTACCGAAATCTTTTCGTTAGAATTGAAGCTTTACATGTGACCCAGTCCTAGGGCGCTTAGTTCCCAATCCTGCCAACGCATATACATATGCTTAACTTGAAGCAGATGAGTCAATGGAATACTCCTTCCATTAAGCAGACAGGAAAATGTATTTTAGTCATCTTTTGTGCCAAGAGAAGAGCGAAAAAGAGGGCTGAATTTAAAAAAAAACCAAACAACTGTGTAAGGTCCATGTGTACAATGGGTAACTGCAGACCTGTTTGCACTTTCAGTATGTACTGTCCTACTTTAGAATTTGTCCTGGGTCACTGCTGAAAGCACGACAAGACAAAACAAAAACAGATTTCAGATTTGTTTTTCAGAAGGAGCATTTGAAAAGTCTGCACATTATTTTTAAAAATATTTATGTGCTAATCACTTTGTATAGCCTTTGTCTTTTCTTCAATATTTCTCAGCTTTGACAGTGAAATTGTTAGACTGTTCACAATGAGTTTCCAGACAGTTTCAGTGCATTAACAGAACTGTGACCTCTACAGCGGAATGCTTGCTTGTAAAATTGTTTTTCTTGGAATTTCATTATTAAAATATAATGGATTTTTTTTCCTATTGATTATAGGCTTTGCAAAAGTTTATTTTTTATGAAATGTAATTGTTTGACCAGCTTTGAGGAGAGAACATTCCTTTAAGGGCAGAGAAATTATTGGACTTGCAAACTATCATAAGTAGCATTAAAAGACCTTTACATATTTTCAATACCATGTACACATGTGTTGAGATATTACCCATGATGAGAACCACATGAGTACCTGGACAGATAAAGACATATATGCCTGTAAGAACATGTACACGTTGATACCCTCTTTTAGACACATGAAAACCGAGGACCAGTGAAGCGTTATTCAAGGCCACACACCAATGTCAAGTGGAATCTAAAATCCAAGAACTCATGTTCCTTTCTCCAAAGCACGTTGCCTCCATACAGATATGTCTGGCAAGGCCACTGGCAATACTTATAGGGCAAGAATGCAATATTTCAAAGTAATGCACTTTTGCATTTTCACAGACTTATTTTTTCCATCTGTTTGTTGCCTGTCCGTAAGATTTCTGATTAAGACCAAGGAAGTAAAGAGCAAATCTTGGCCAGGAGGGCAAAAGCCTAACTTTTATGGGGAACAAATGGGAAAGGTGAATTACCCTTCTAAGCTGGGAAATAAGGTAAGAAGTTTTAGAAAGTGACAGGCAGAGAAAGCAGTTCAGTAAACAGTCTGCAGACTATTCTTCTCACAAAAAATTATCCGTAAACCAGTTACCTTTTAAAATCTCTTGAAAGAAAAGGTGGAACCAATAAGTTTTTGAAACCTTTTTCCCCCTCTATTATTGTTTAAAGAATTTGCCATAACCTGTTCTCTTGCCTGAGATTTCCGTCCCCTCAGTGACAACGTAACTATTCAAATGATGCAGTATCCCTGAAGGATATCGATAAGGTTCATCCAACATAAGCAATAGCAGGTTCACTTGGCAGCTTGCAGAAGGTGATGATTTCTTGGCATTTAAAATAATGTCTATGCTCCTCTGCCCCACCAAGCTCATGCTGAAGGAGAGGAAAGCTGTGGCAAGGGTTAGAAATGGTATTTTTTTTCTTATATATGTTCCCTGCTCCCCCCCCCCCCCCCCCCCAATCTGTTGCCATTTTGAGTTTATGTCAAATGGAACAATCATGGTCCTGGGGGAGGAATTTTACTTTCTCCCTTCTCACAAATTTGTCCCTGGGGTGCCCAATCTACCTGTGCTCACCTCACTTTCTGAACTGACTGGATAAGAGTTGGACTTTTATGTAGTATAATAGAAAAAATGGGCAGACAAGGAGGTTTTCACTGGACAATGATGCATGACTTGGTATTATTTGACTAGCTCAATATTTTTTGTGTGTGCCTATTGGTTATTTATGGGGCAAATCCTATTGAAGGCTTCCTGGCAATGGACTCAGTGCAGGGGAGGAGTGGCTGACATGCAAGCACTGTACAATGCAGAGACCTCTTTTAATCTTAGCGTCTGGAAAGCAGAGATGGGCAGGTACAGGGTGAAGTAAGCTCGAACGTTCAACATAAAGTGATTGCTTCAGTATTGATCTGAAATATCTGTTTTAAACGATATTGTCTTGGGAGAGCATGGTTTGCTTCTCTGTTTTCACATATTTGCCCCTAGTGTGGCACAGCTATATGGGCTCATCTTTGGCCCGTCTGTGGATCTGTTCTTTGTTAACTGCTAGATGCACGTCACATCCTTTAAAAAATATCATTAGTTGCGTTTTGCAGACTGCCTTGATGCCAGTATTTGTAATTTGTTGTATATGCAATTGCATTTTACCTCCAAAATAGATTTTGGATTTTTTGCTTTCAAGTGTACAAAATAGTTTAACTTAGACGGTAAATCTGTACTTACTCTTTCCATGCCCTTAGCAGAGAAAGGTAAAACCATAAGCATTAATTTTCCTTTTCTGTGTTTCCCTCATCTCTCTTTAAGCTTCTCAGCAGTAAGCTTATTTGTAAGTAAGTGGTGTAATGTCATGGGATATGACATTGCCACAACATTGCCTAATTTACTATGAGAAGACATTACTAAAGACCTCATTTAATTCACCATTCTCATTGAGAAAGCTAGCAAACATAAACTGTAGTATATTAGTAGACATGCTATTTCCGTATTTGCTTTGGCACCCCTGTTCCATCAATTGAATGTGCCACAGAAGTTAGCAAGCCTGCTTCTGGAGAGAAGATAAACACCACACCGCCTGGGAAGTTCTATACCCAAAAGTCACTCTTTATAGATGATGGGTCCCTAGGAGAGTAGGGATGATAAGGAAGGAAAGGCACCTTGGGAGCAAGGATGTAGGATGTTCTGATCCTGATGCTTTTCCAGATTTTTCAGGGACTTTCTGAGTGACTTTGGGAACCATTTGGCCTCTCTTTTTTTTTCACTTTCTCATTTGCAACATGGCAGGGTTATATTACTTGCCTCATGGGGATGTTGTGGGGTTAATTATGTGAGGTTAAATATGAACATTGATTAATGTTTATAAAGAGTTTTGGGATCATCAGACAGAATGTGCAAAGGTGCAGCCTTAATAAAACACTAAAACAACATGAAAATGACAAATAGTTAATCACTAGAATGGTTTACCAAGGGTTACAATGCCTTGTCCTTCACTGTAAATGTTTTAAATGAGATTCCTAAATGTTTTCCTAACATGTATACTGTAGTTCATTCGCAGCTACTGGACCAAGCTGGAACTAATAATGAGAAATCCTATGTTCTACATTTATACCTGAGGACAAATTAGAGGATCACAATGGCCTCCCTGTCCTTAAAATATGTTCTGTTGCAGGTCTGCCCTCTCACTTAGCTATATTTTGGAGCAGGTACTGAAGCTGAAAGGAAGATAGTCTGCAGGACTGTAGAGGTCAGGAAACTTCAATTAGGACAAAGAAATGCTTTAAAAAAGCAGTATCTTCTGCTATTTTTTATTATGCCCAACATGATGAATTATGAAACCGGGCATTACAAAACATTACTGCATATGACACTATCATTTCCAATGAAAATTTTTGCTTCCTTAGACTTTGCTTTTTACTTTAGCTCAGTAACTATTGTTTACATCTAATTAGGAGTTCTTATTATTGGCAGGACAAAGAAGTGGGCACAAAACTCATCAGTCTGCCAAGCAGTGCTTTGGTAGATGAGATTGGTGTGGAGAGAGGACCGGCATCATTTTCAAATGGATACGGGTGGCAGGTGAATAATAAACATGTTGCTACAGATATCATCATTCAAGAGAGATAAAATTATCTTGGGAGAATGGGAAGATGGGGTGTTGTATTGAATACTACTATCACATGGTTCTTTGATAACTGTTCATTTTTATACAATTAACTTTGCTGTTACAGATTTACCTACCTTACAGGTGATTTTTTTTCTTTATTAATTTTTTTAAGATTTAGGTTCTGAGTAGTATTAATATGTAACAACATATTAAGCCCTTTAAGTGTGTAGATTTAAAAAGAATCTTTATTTAAAGATAAATTGAAGAAAAGGAAGTTCAGTTCTGGAATAAGAAGCTTTTCATTACTTGTGAAGTTCATATCCTGAAAGAATGTGGTTTAGGCTTGAGTCCTGTTCCGCTCATACATCAAAAACTGAAGCTGAACTTATTTAAGAAATCTAGGTATTTGAATACAAAATCTGCCAGAAAATAGCTCTTTAGTTCTTCTTCCAGAACAACCCTCATGATGCATCAAATCTGTAATGACAAGGTAACAGCCATTTTATTGGACAGACAGGAAGAATAGACATGCCACCTTCGGCATATCAAGGGATCATTCATAGCTGAGTTGACACTGCCATAATATAACAGGGAATCTGTGCAACCACATAATCACAGCTATGTCATGTGATGACGGAGTAAATCACACTTTGGCCACCTCTTGTATTCCAGAGAGTTCTTCCCTTGGCGTTATGTTAGCGATAAGCAGAATATAGAAACAGGCAGTCTGAAATACCCCGAAAATCTGAAACCATGGTGCAAACTGCATAGTTAAGCTCATATCTTATCCCTTAAATGGACCTTTTAACTTTTGCTCATACCTGTTTAAAAAAAAAAAAGTGAGTTTGGTGAGCCAGTATATCAATATCATATGCCTAAGCCCTCAAGAAGAGGCAGGTAATTGCAGAAAGACCAATGATTTCTTATAGAGCAGTTTCTTCTCCAAGCCCCTTTCTGCT
The DNA here is from genome assembly GCF_047370975.1 of Nipponia nippon. Taxonomy (NCBI): domain Eukaryota; kingdom Metazoa; phylum Chordata; class Aves; order Pelecaniformes; family Threskiornithidae; genus Nipponia; species Nipponia nippon. The sequence goes on from NW_028262290.1 coordinate 23,805,507, forward strand.
ATAGGAAGATGCTAGAAGTTCTTACTGAGTCATGACATGACAAATTGGCCCCAAACTTCACATGCTGTAAGGAAAAAAAGGCCAAATGAAAGTACAGTTCCCATACTGATTTGGGAGAGTGACCTAAAATTTACACGGAACATGAACTGTGGTTGTTACAAGGTAAAGAGAACATTTGTTCCTTAGAAAAGGAGAGGATGACATCTCCAGTTGATCTGCCTCTAGTGGTAGCAGCGTTCTGCTGGAGAGGGCAGGCAGTGAGGTTGTGAGCTTCACAACTGTGAGGCTAATGAGACCTTCGATGCTTTGAGAAAGGACACACTGGAAGGATGTGGCAGGGAGATAAAATGAAGTCCTCAGTAGCACAGAAGACTGATATTTTGGGAGGGGAAAGGTCTGCTGTATTTAGGTTTTGAAGACGAAAAGAGAGAGAATAGGACTCAGACCAGGGCTGGAGAATAGATGAATGTAAACACCATATCTGTCAAACTCGCTTAAATTGCATTTCATGGTGTTTTGAGATTCACTTATTTGCAGCAATACTATTTTTCCCATGATTCCAGTATTGCCATGACAAAACTTCTCTTCTTAATAATTGTGATTATTGAATAACAGGGATATAACATAAATAATTTTTTTGTCTCACTGTTGAAATGGTCCAGGAACTACCAGTGGTATGGTCTGGAGGCTGATGGTTTTTAATGGTTCTTGCAGGCTTCCTGGTCCTATTCCAAGTACATAGAAGCCTTGGAGCAGGAGAGAATACTCCTTAAAATGCAAGAAGATCTGGAGAAAAACTCATCATCATTCCTTACAGGTTGTTAACCAAGCTCTGTAGTTTAGGAGGACAAGCTTATAGCTTAGGTGAAATTCTCTCAGTATAAGGACTTTGTTCTCCTTTGGAGTTGTGTACATGAACTTCTGCCTCTCTTATGCTGTCTGCAGGGGAGTTGCTCTCTGCACCATACTCGTGAGTGGTAAGTTTTCTAAGAAAGGGAAAGTGAAAGTTGCAGGGTATCAGCATTGCCTTTACTGCACAGGTCCTACTGCAGAGAGGAATATGGCCATTTTTTCATTCTGCAGAGTGACATGGCAATCCTATTTGGTTCACGTACATATTTCACCTCCCTGGCTTCTTGTGCTTCATCAACTTACACACAACCAGAGAGATGAAATTTTTTTCTTGCCAGTTTGTCAGTATGCCTTCAGGGGATGAAGAGGCATTGCTTCATCCTAGTTTCAGCTGAGAATATCCTCTTAGGTCTTCCCCAAGGATATTATGACCTGTTTGTTCATTAAATATCTCAATTTAGCAGTAGGGCTAGCAAAAGCACTATGTAATATTAAACCCCTTCAGTTTCCCGTAATTTTAATTTTCTTTCCATATGCAGGTACCTCATCTATGTCCTTCCCAAAGCCTGGAAACTCTGAAAAATCCACCATTTCTCCAAAGAGTAGTGTGATTTTAGAGAAACACTCAAATCTTCCCAAGAAACAGAAAGTGAGTATCAGACTGCCAACAAGTGTGCTTTGAAATTTGAATTCTTAAAAGCTAGTTTTCCTGCTGTCAGTGCTGATGCTCATTAATAGCAAGTTATCCCACTCCAAATCACGTTTAACTGAAGCTGTACAGCCTCAACATGAAGGCGAGATTATTTTTCACTTCAACCATGGTTAGTGGACCTAATATTGACCAGATGGAATTTTCTTGCAAAATGGTAGTCTCTGAAATGTGGTTATCTAAGCTTTCCAGTTAAAATATTTTAAATATGAGCATGAGATGACTGGAGGAAGCTCAGACCCCATGGAGTTACTGGCAAGGGCCTGACCCAGAACTAGCAATAGATCATCTCTGCCGAATCCAATATTAGAATGGGAGAAAGAAGTGGAACAGCAAAGAGATCTGATACAGACAGAAAAACAGATTTTCTTTCAAAGCTTGAATTCCTAGATGGAAGAATCTCCTGGGGGGATTGTTTTGTTTTTTTAAGCGTATGCTGAAATTAGATGGACTTAAAAAAATTAATAGAACTTGGACTATTGCTCCCCTTCCTTCTCTGCTCCTCCTTCCTCTTCTAATTCTGTACTTCAACACTGCTATTTCAGGCAAGCTGGTGTCCTGCCCTCGCTAGTCCTCCTAAACTTCCCTGTGCCTGAACACACTCTTCTTCTGGCAGCATTTTCTGTATGTGGCTTCAGAGAAAACTGCAGCATTCCTGAGTCTTCCCTCACGTTCTCTTTCTGCCCTCTTATCACCTCCTCTAGTTGCACTTAAAGTCATCCAGTCGCCTTGGGCCTTATGCACCTCTGCAGGTGTTACTATATTTCACACATTTATGCCTTTTTGTACTGCCGTTCTGCTTCACACGCAGCTGTATCAGTCTGGGGAGTCCTTGTGCAGCAGTTTTGGTCCTGCTCTGTAGCTGAGAAACCTCCAGCTGGGCCCAGTGCTCAAAGAGGGCCTACAAGGTGGCTGCAGTCCTTGCCGCAGCCCAGCCCAGCAGTCCCTGGCCCACCCTGTTATTCAAAACCTGAGAGCTGCATTCCTGCCAGGCATCTGGCTGTGGTATGGCCAAACAATAAGAAAGCAGAGGTTTTGAGCAGTCAGAGAGGTCACTCCCACCAGCTTCAGCTGCAGCCCGCTCTCCAACACCACTGGGAATTTGCCTGCCCTGCCTCTTCCCTCCCAATAGCTCAAGTGTTCCCACTGCCTTTGAGTCATTTCCTCTTCTTCCATCATGACCCTCTGGTGGTTCTCCTCAATCATGCTCTCTGCGGTGATCTGATCACTCTGCAGGTGGGGTGAGATATCTACAGAAGACTGCCAGTACTCTGGATGGGACAGCTTCTCTCCACTTTGTTACAGAGGAGGTCACACCTTCTGTATTGGGTATAAATGGCAAGGTGCTGGCGGTGGGGGCTGGAGGGGTGGCCTCTGTGAGGAGAGGCCAGGGATGCCCCGTACCGGACACAGATGGTTCCAGTCGGCTCCAACAGACGCATCACAGGACACAGCTGAGCCCCACAGCCAAGATGGTGGCACCTTGGGGAAACATATTTAAGAAAGAGCAAAGAAAGCCAGAAAGAGGAGGATGAAATAAAAAGGGTGAAAACCAACAGAGGGAACACCAAGGCCAGAGGAGGAGGAGGAGGTGGAGGAGGCTGAGGAGGAGGAGGTGCTCTATGGTGGAGCAGATATTCCCTGCAGCCTGTGGAGGACCCACGCTGCAGCACAGGACAAGAGGGAGAGGGAAGAATGGGGTGCCCATTGCCTCATTGAAGGGACTGAGTGTAACCTGTGGTGACAACAAGGAGGGGAGGAGAGGTGCTTGGAGTGTACTTGAACCTGGGAAAGGTAGAGGGAAAAGTGTGTAAATGTTCATTTCTTCTTTTTCTTGTTTTTGTTTCCCACTACCTGAATCAGTAATGGTTTATTCTAATTGGCAATAAATTAATTTCCCCAATTCGAGTCTGTTTTGTCTGTAACAGTAATTGGTAAGCTATCTCCCTGTCTTTATCTTGACCCACAATCTTTCTCTTTTCTCTTTCCTGTTTTTCCTCTTTTCTCCCCTTGTCCTGGGCGGGGGGGGGGGGACTGAGTGAGTGAGCAGCTGGGTGGGAGACTGGCTGCTAGAGAGGGCCAACACAACCACACCTTGTTTCTCTCTTTTTGATGCATTTATTGAAGAACTGTTCTGACGGTTTCAACCGGCTGCAACACAGCAATGACATTCTGTTACCTTTTGCAGGCAGATCAAAATCTCTCTGAGGAAGGGACTGCAGAGACATTCAATGGAGGTGGGCAGGAGACACAAAAATAATGTACATGCAAGGTTTGTACTTACGTTTCCAGAGCAAAGATGACAACTTGGAATATTATTAAGAACCATGGGACATTAGTCAAGGGTAAAAAGAAACATCTTCCAATGTGTTCCATATCAACATGACTGTGATACTGACTCCTGTGTTACTCAGTTGTTTAATAGTATACCTTGAGGCTCAAATCAGAGTAAGATTCCACTGAAATATGCATGGTACAAACAACTAGGTGGTCTTGGTCCTAAAGATCTTATAATCAAATCCAGTTCTTCAGTGCCTGATCCAATGAATAAGTAAAACTCTGCATTGAACTGACAGCCCTGAAGCAGTGTCTCTTGGCACACTAAGCTCTCACTACTGCAATTCACACAACTTTGGTTCATCAAGGATAACTCATGAGGTGTCTGAGCTATCATAAAGTCAAACCCTGTTATTGTTTGCTACCAATCCAGTCCGATTCCTGGTCCAAAGTACACCTTCTGCCTCATTTCTGAGTTTTGATCCACAAGAAAGGCTTAAAGTACATCAGGACACAGATGTGATTGAGAACTTTTGTAAAACATCATTCCTCCCAAGGCATTTCTCACTGGAAGGTTGCAGGAGCTCATAGCTCTTGTGTAGCTCTCCCTGCTTTCTTGCTTCTTTTTACAATTTTAAGAGTTCTAAAAAGAATTGGGGCGGAGTTGATGTTGGGACTATGGCCAAAGGATTAATTGTGAAGTTAAGAGGGGGCAGGGCCAGAATTAACTGCTAGGCAGGGGACAGGATGATGACAGACCTCTCCACATTTTTCAGACCACTTTAAACACCAGTCCCCAGCCACAAAGTTCTTGGCTCCATTCGTCTCTACATGTGTGTAATGCATGATCAACTGATTGTGAGCTTCAGCTTGCTGAGTTCCCAAGGACTACCCCTGAGTTAGGGATAGGATTGTTTTCCACTACCCCTCCCAACCTCTTGGACAAGAAGAATGAGCCATGCAGCCCTCTGTCAGTTGTCAGAAGTAAAGGTCCTTCACTTGGAGCTCTTAGATTATACTGCTAAGGACCATTCATGAGTGCTTTCCTCCTCAGTGTGGACTGACAGCTAAGGACAACTAATAGTCTTTTTCACTCTTGACACAATGACCAGGAATTGTATGGGATTTCCATTGGGCGTTGCTTCAGACAGGCTGGCAGCAAAGAAAGACACTCTCTTATGGGTATAGCTGCCCTGCTCATCTGTCTTTGCAGAAGGAGCAAGGGAGATCATTGGTTCAGTTCCTACTTTCCCCACAGTTCAGAGACAGTTTGCTTCATGCTTACCTCCATTCCTTCTGTGTTTGGGTTGTTTGCTCGTGTGGCATTACCTGAGAAAGACATTGGGTGGAAGCCACAAGGCAGTAAACCATAAAATTCTTGTCCCTGTTTTTCATGTTTTCCCAAATTTCACAGATGCGCTAAACTTTAATGCTCAGCACATCTGAGGAGGGTGGAATGTAGCATCTTGTAGTGAGCAGAGCACATGTGGTACTGTGTGGCCTACCACTCATTAATGTGAAAGGCAAAGAAGAATCATGACATGCCATAAATGCAGTGATGTATGTCAGTCTAAAAAACACGTGAAAGACCACCTTCTACTGCTGTAGTCAGTACAGCGCACGCAACCAAACACTGGAGCGCAGCAGTCAGTTTCTGTTTTGTTGTATTCTTGCCTTCATGGCATTTTGAGACAGCTAAATAACATGTAGACAATGCTTATCTTATGCTGGTAGCTTTGACTTGAATCACACTTGGATTACTTCTAAAATGAAAAATATTATCTAGGTATTTGTCACAGATGATAAAACTCCTTGTGAATATGTTCCAGACTTGCCAAATTGTTAACAAAAATTTACCAGCCCCCATGCAAAAATGACCGTCCCAGACAGTTACTATGATTAATACCATACACATCTATCAAACTTAAAAACAAACAAAATAAGTACTTTATGTACTTCAATGAGTGAGGAGAATTTTGCAAACTGGCTCTATCCACTCAAAGTTCTGCAAACCGATGATAACCCTCAATCCAGTTTGCAATTCTGTCACCATGTTAACTGAAATATATATGTGTATATACGTGTGTATATGCACACACATGCACAGTCATTTATAGACCATGTCTTTAGTATGCAACTGAGGAGCATCCCATGTATTAGTAATGCTAGAAATACATGTCATATCATTATGTCCATTTTATTGTTACTTTTAAAGAAATATTGAGCAATTGCACAGGGAATATATTAAGAGACGGGGACCCTTTCATTTCTGCGTTACTGAATCTAACCTGATGCAATGGCAGATACCCCATAACTCCTATTTGGTGATACATCTGAAATGGAATAGTGGTTTTAGTCTCGTCCCAAGGGACCAAGTGATGACTATTGCCTGTTCCAGCAGAAAGCCTGAGAACTGAACAGGTACAGAGACGAACTAGATGTTCTAAATGATGACTCTGGATCACTTCAGAAAGCTTGCACTGCTATTGCCTTTTTATCTTGTACTTGAGATCTATTCTCTCAGGTTGCTTGTCTACCACCTACGTGAGCTCAGCAGTTTTAAAGGGCTAGAAAAGTTCTACTCAACAACCCTAGCACCTCTCCCTTTATATAACTAAAACTTTATGCCTTGATTATTTTAACTACGTATACTCTGGGACTTTCAGAAGTCTACAACAGTTCTCTGTGGAGTTTGCTGCTACAGGCAATAAAACCAATTATTTTCAGAAACCTGCAAACCTAGAAACCCTTCTGGATGGATTTATGCTTTAGTGGCATTCAAAATACACAATCCAATCATATTCATTCAGATTTACTTTTGTTGCTTACTCCGAAGTAATGTAACATATTGGGACTACTTGGTTTTTTTTTTAAGGTGTCATTTGGATTCGTAAATATTTACACTTAGATGCTATTACTGTGTATTCCACTGTTCTCTCCTCAGACCTGGCATGTTTATTAAAACATTCTATAATCTTTGAGGGTGCAGTCCTGAAGTTGCTCATTCAGATACTTCTGATATCAACACAAACTGTGACTACGCACATCAGGAAGGGGCTTAATGCATTTTGCTTTGACTTCTCTCCTGCTACTGCATGACACAAAGTATCAGACTATGAAACGAACTCCTGAAAATATGTAGTGCTGGATTATTTTATTAAGATGCACATTTAACAATAGTTTACAAGACTGGCAGTGGTGGTCACCAGGCCATTTAAAAAGGGGCAAAATGCTTTCTCATTTGTGTCTGTACAATGCTGCTCTGCCATTGCCTCCGTACTCCTCATGATCTCTTTCTAGTGGCTGTTTCTTAAAGTACTGTTAAGGGGGAACGGTCTTAGACTCTGAGCTGTGGATTCGTTTGTCCCTTTCAAGGTGTGGAAATCTAGTATTTAATCATCAGGCATTGAGATCAGCAATGAAGAGAGGTGCTTTGCAGACACAGCAGTAGGCCAGATTCAGCAGACCCAGTTTCTGTTATTGGTTCTCTTATTATACAGTACTGGGTGGCCAAGGCCAGACTGGTTTGTGCCACACCTTCTACATCTTTTACACGAGAAGAATCATGGTGATTCAGTTTGCAAATATGTTTGATTTAAAAAAAGAGAAACATGCATTAATGAAGCAGGTAAGATAAAAGCATCAATGACCTGGGTATTTTCATAAATGCAGGACCCTCAGTTTCCTGCTGTTGAGAGTACTGAAAAATGGCAGGTGTCCCTTCATTGCTCCTTCTGTGCCTCTAGCCCTATACAGTATTACAGACTTGGGGACATTTTCTATCCTCTACCGCTTGTACGCTTGTGAAATGGCCAGCCTCAATCTCACCCAACACTATTGCTCTAGTCAACACTATTGACGTTAGCTTGTGTGTGTGTAAAAGTGACTGAAAAGAGACCAGATGAGTCAAAGTTCTGTCCCAAACTTGGAAAAGAAAATCCTTAAATTATTTATGTTTCTAGTGTTAAATACTGGGCCAAACTGATCACTGTGCAGCTGTATGTGGCCAATGGAGCTGCAGTAATCCAGCTTGAATTTGACCTGTTTAAACGGTCCCATTACATTCAATTGATGATTTTTGTTACTGCCTTTTTATAGAAATGCTTTTAGTCAGTCATTGTGAGTCATGTCTGAATACAGCTAAGATGGGGTTAACGGTTTTTTTCTTTAAGCTTATGGAACATTGCTGGTTTTAATACATTCAGTAGTTGCTGTAAAAATGTTAGGGAAAGACAGGTTTGAACAAAAATTTTAGATCTGGTTCTGTATTAACAGTTCAAACCTACCTCTAATGGCCTGATTTGGAACATTCCCAGGATTTCAGAGAGTTATAATTCACATCTGTGTTTCTAACTCCTTCATGCATGATTGTTTTAATGTGCACTTTTGGAACAGGTCCATGTCTAATAGGCTAAATTGTAGTTCCCAAATCAGAAGCCACATGGTATTGCTATATAGTTTTTTATTTTTCCTCTTATTAGGTAGCTTTCAAATAAGGTTCTGTCAGTCAAACGCACTGGATTAATACAAAACACCAAAGTCTACACTTTCTACCTACCTGCTAACAAACTCACACATTTTGATTTCTACCCGTGATTTAGTAAAGCATTTGCACAATGGCCACGATGGATACTTCTCTGCCAAGTAAAATTTAACAGAGAGCTGGAGCGGGTTGGAATTATGCAGGACCCACTAAGCTGTCCTAGTCAAGGTATAGATGAGATTCTCTTATTTTTAATATTCATTGAGCCAAGGTAATTTATATGTCAAGCGCAGGCTGCATTTACTTGGATTTTCCTCTATTTCTTTACTAATTAAAATATTTTAGTTTCATGGTAACATATGTGAAAGCGTTGACAACAGCATTGCTTATTCCACATGTTAATTATGTATTTGTTCAGAGTATGCTGATGAACTGTGTGCATTTCTCACGTTAAGTTTTCATTTCACGTCAAAGGAAAAGTGGAAAGGTAGTAAGTGGATTTGTGCTTTTAATTTTAGATATTTCTTTTTCCTCTAAAACAATCTTGTACATGATTCCTCTGTACCATATGCGTTTGAAAATCTTTTGTTGGCAAGAAGTTTAAAAAGAAAGTAATACTCGCTTCTCAGAAAACGATTTTTGAACAAAGCAAAGCAATTGTGCCATTAATGAGAAAGTTAAATGAAACAAATGACAAGGCAAGCAAGAAAAAAACACAGCATCACACTCATGGAATGCACAGGCACACAATAGCTTATGCAATATTCCCCATCTGTCAAAGTCAGTAAATACAGAGATTTCATTGGAAATATTCATTATAATAGGCCATGGTGCCTATGGCTCAGTAAATGCAACCAACAAGCTTTTAGCATTCTGAGTAGTTTTCACCTGTAGGCAACTAAATGAATTTCATCCCAGCTGTGAGACCCAACTGATCAGTACTGGCTTTGCAAACCCCAGACCATGGTTGGTTTGAATACCACTCATTCCTGAAAAAGGTACTTTGGGAATTGAATCTGTCACATCTCTAGAGTAATTTACACCTTTACAGTTTTGTATGTGTATATGTGTGTATACATGTCTATAAAATGTATACTTCATGGATTTGTTTGTGCTTGTGTGCATATATATACACACTGTACAAATATATGCATGAAATTACCTTGTTTAATGGTAAACTATTTTACTGTCATAATCACATAGGGCTTAAGTCTGGTGTATATAATCTTTTTCCTAACACAATATTCCAACCACTTTCTTCTGTGTATTTTTTTGAAATGAAGGTCTTTGTGTTTCATTAAAATGTTTGGGTTTGTACTCGCTTGCATTTGGGAGGACAGAGCCATTACACTTGCTTTGTTGAGGAGTATGGCTCTTTCCAGAGGTCTGCATGGCTGCTGGAAAGAGAAAAAAAATGCACTTTTGGGGAGTTCTTTTTCCTCTAGAAAACATATGCAAGAAAAAAATTAACTTTCCCTGTGTTTTTTTCTCCCAAATGAGAAAGTAATTAACAGCACGTGTGGGACCATTCACTAAAGACTACAATAAATGATTTACTATTTTCAAGCTAATGAACTGAATGCTTGATCTAAAAAAAGAGAGTGTGTATGACTGTGTTCATCTTCCAGTTATGACCTTCCACTCCAAAGATCATCTTAACTCCTGGCTGCCTGATTCTGAAATTTGCCGAATGTATTGAAACTCGTTCTCTTAATTCACGTCTCCAGAGGTGCTCAACACCTGTCAGTAGTAGGCCTTCAGAAAGCTGTCCAAAGGACGAAAACAGTGATCTTTTTTTTTTTTGAGTGAAACACCAGGAAAGCATGGCTTTGTCACTGCAGCTCCACATGAAACTATATTACAAAAAACCAAAGCAAAACAAAATCAAAACACAGAAATACATAGGCTTAGTTGGGCTTGCCAAGGTAATGTAGGACTAATCACAGATTGTATTCCGAGACAACAGATACGCATTGGAAACAAACTGCCCAGAGAGCTTTTGGTATCCTTATTGTCATCAGACGGGTTCTAAAAACAGATAAGATATACACATCTGCCAGGAATGACTAAGTATTTTCAGACTCATATTGGGGCAGGGGAGTGAGTAGATGAATTCTTGAGGGACTTATTTTCTCTGAATCCATATTCAGGTTGTTCTGAATGCAAAAGCTTAGGCTCTGCTAAGGAATCTTACGAGAGTCAAGGGCCGTGACACTTCATTTGCTCTGCACCCGAAACTCCCACTGAAGCCAATTATTCAATCTAATTTAACAAAGACCACAGCTTCTCTGGCTGTGCAATTGTTGGTAACCATCAACAAACTGATTCATCTACAATTGGGCCAAATGTTACAAAATCTGTTTCTGAGTTCTTGTTTGTACCCCCATCATAAGATTACACCAAAATTAAAGCATGCAGTACTTGAACTAACTTCAAAGGCTGAGCTTGCACTTCTAGCTAGTTCAGCCTTTTTATTGGTTCATGTTTTCCATTTGGCTTCAACATCCTGTTCCTTACTGATGCCCTTCTAGAGTTTCATTTACAAATATTACGTCCCTGGTTAGTGAGCCATGCTAATTAATACTGTGGTGGAGGCTATGGATTATAGTAATCTCATGCCTCCTGCTTGGAAAAACACTGCGATTTTTCCAGACGTTTACATGTAATGCCGTATTGAACATGGCCAAATTTGTCTTAGGAAAACGTATCCTGAACTCATTTAATCAAAATATATTTAACTAAGGTTGCTTATGCTGTTATCTATTGCCAGTTTTGTTAATCATGAAGCTCAAAAATTTCAATGCAGTAGAAACCTGAGAGCCACAATTTCCTAATTAGATTATTTCAAACAAAACAGTAAAGTTAAAACAGGCTGGTTTAAGTATACATATTTTTAAAAGTTTATGCCAATAACAAGTTTGTTAAAAAAACACAAACAGATGATTTGACTACTTTCTGGAAGCATCACATGTCTGACTGTGCCTCACCTTTCAAACCTGGGACCACAATCTGACGTGGATTTTAGCTCCACTGGGGATTTTAGTAGTCAGAGACTCCCTGACTGCTGGGACTTCAAGCGTTGCCAAAGTTACGATTGTAAAGAAAATTATTATATTTGCAGTACCATCAAATACCAAATAAAAGCTATGGAGCTTTTACCCAACATAGCAATCCTAAGTCGATAGGTTCTTCCAACACCAAAATAAACAAAAGCAATGGCATTTTTTAGGAAGAGGGGATATCTTTTATTAGACCAGGTGATGTAATTGGAAACAACGGACAAGCTTTCAGGCTCACAATTTGTTCACCAGGTCATGAAGAGGTCAAGAAATACATCATCTCTGGGGCACTTGTTATTTTATTTTTGTTTTTAATTGTGTTCATGAACTCTCTTTTCATAAATGGACACACTTTGGTTGACATGACTGCAGTATGATGATACAAGTCACAACAAATGTGAAAGAGACACCCCCCGCCCCTTCTAGACTCTCATTTCAGACCCAGAAAGGAAAACCTGCCAACATCTCCTAACACTTACCATGTCATCACCTCAGCATGAATTAAAACAGACTGAAATGAGAGGTTTACAAACCTATGAGAAAAGGTCTAAAAACTTGCCACAATTGCAAAAGTGGCACTTTACACAAAACCTGGGCCAGTCTTTTTTGTCAGAAGGAGCTCTGTATTGTACTGGGTAAATCGAATAAAGGGCATAGATGTCTCCAAGTTAAATCCTACAACTGCAAATTTTTAGGTGTCACTGTCTTGGGGTGCAGTCCTTAACCTCAGCAAGGCCTCTTCTCCTCTCTACACAGCTCGCTCCTCTGAGAGGAGCACACTGAGCCAAGAGCTGCCCAGAGCAAGCACATTGAGCCTAACCAAGGAAGGGTCCAAATGTAGTGCCTTGTGGAGAGCAAGTCCGATCTTCTGTTTGAAGGAGGCTTTCCCACTTCCCAGCCACTGTTTTACACCCACAGCTAAGCTGGTCTGTCATTTTCTGTGAGAATTAATTCCTTGAACAAAATTATAGCTGTGTGAACAGCAGCAGTTATTGGCCACTTTCTGCTTTCCTGGAGGTCATACGATCACTGGTCACATCTAGGAAAAACAGAAGCTAACAAAAGATCTGGTCTACACCCCATTAAGGTATGAAGAACACTCCTTGTTTCTGTGGCGTTGGACTACTGAAGGGTAACCATGGATCTTCTGCTTAGGCTTACTGTAACGCATCCATGACCAAGGAGGAGAGCACTGGTAAATGTACCAGGTGCTTGGGTGTACGGCCTCACCAGGATTGCTGGGCAGGTCATGCAGCCATCGGCTGCCATACGATAGTTTCCATATGGTACGTGATTGGAGCTAGAGGATTTCGCCTTGTGTCACAGCATATCAACCGAACTGTGCTTTGAAAAGGAGTGTGAAAAGCTTGGCCTTTTGTCCTCGTGTTGTGCTCCTTGCTTTCATTTTCAAAAGGAGAAACTCTGCTCCCACGCTGTTTCTACTCAGGGCACCTTCTGGAGCTGAACCCAGGCTAGGGATGCTTGTGGCCTACATCTGATGGGCTGTCAGCTGCTAAGGTGGGACTGTAAAGACTGAATTACATGTAACAAATTGGTGTGTTGACTGGTTACGCTGTAGATTGGAGTATTTGTCTGTAAAGGTCGTTTAACTCCACAGGTTCCTGTCTGGAAAACCAAAGATGAGGAATGAAAAAATTTTCTCAGAGTAAGGCACCTCTCAGAGGGGTGAAGGAAGAGTAAAAAACCATTGTCTTTGATGACTTTATTTCCACTGTAGACAGACTACATAACATTTAAAAACACACAAGACAAAAGAATCCTGGCATCGTTTTAAGGGGTTTGAGCAAGGAACAGCGACTGGACGGAGGTGTTTCAGTGGGCGTGTTTTTGTTTTTTTCCTGAGAAATCAGATGATGATGTAGCATGTTTCTGGCAATGAATGATGAAGTTAGACTTGTCTAAGTCAAACTTTTAGGTAAGAATGACACATATACAGTGTATTACTTGTTTAAAAATCCAGTTCACCTAAATAAGGTTTTCCTGTCGCTGAAATAAGCACTGTATCTATTTCACATAGGCCCTCTGAACTTGAAGGACTTCAGAGTGAGAACAATTAATACAGAACCACACTCCAGTTCAGAAAAAAAAAGTGGAAAAAATTATCACATGAATGTTAATGTCTGAGCTGTGAAACCTGGTGTGTTTTCTGGTTCTTGGGCCCAAATGCACACATCAGCCATGTCTCGACTGTGGGAAATAGCCGAGTCTCTTTTTTTTAACAATATAGCTCACGATGGTACCAAACACAGGATCATTCATGTAATTATATCACTATTTGATGTGTACAATATACCCAAATCTATCTCTTTACAAGTAGAACAAAACTTAAGTTGCTTTTTTTTGAGATTTTTCTATTTCAGAAGCATGCATAAAATCAACAAAGGCTTGTGAAATCCCTGTTTGCTCCATTTATTCTAATTTGAACTTTTGCTTTTTTTTTTTTCCCCTCCTTTGTTTATAATGCCCTTTTGGAAGTACAAAAATATTTTTCTTCCCTCTACTAATTTTGACTTTTTCCATTTAGGAATCATTGATTCACCCTTATTTTTTGTACAGCTGCCATTCCAATTCTGTTAAATAACTTCTTGTGCCACAATCTCTTTGTTTGTTCCACAGCACCATGGATTGATGTCGACACAGCCGTGGTAAGAGAGTATTCCATTAGTTAATTTCTGGCACAGAAACGGGAGAAGGAGCACAAACGTATGCATTTTCATATGTGGCACATAGCATTGTTTAATTATTTTTTTCTTTTATGATAGAGAGGTAGATTTTATAATAAACTATTCAGGAATGCAGCTGGCTCAGGGGATTGCTGATGTCCCATGTGATCTTTTTCCAGTAGATTTTTGGTTCTAATTTGATCCAGATTATGATTATCTAAAGACTTTTTGTGGCATATGCAAAATCACTCGATTGTCACAGTCCTGTTCCTAGTCGGCTCCAGTCCACACCACAGAAAGTACAGTCGTAAGTATCACAGCTGGTACTCTTTGCGGAAAAGGCAAGGATTCACTGCCTAAATTTTCTCTCAGTAAAGTCAGAGGTAAATTTTATTTTAAATTTCAATGAAGCATAAACAAGAAATGATTTAGCATTAATGCCTTCCTTCACTCCTAAAAAGATGATCCTTTCAAGGAGCCATGAAGAAGCATCAACTGTTGCTGGCACTACAGTATTTTGGAGAGGAAAAGAGGGCTGCAAACTCCAGTTTGGTAACTGTGGCACCTTTTGAGCAAACAGTCTAATGTTCATGTCCAAAAGACAACTGGAACAGGTGCCAGAAACCCCAGGGACTGGGTGGATTGGGAAGGAAAAGTCTGCTGTTGCCTCTGTGTTGTACGCCTCAGTGTTTTCAGAAGGTTTATTTACTTTGATGCATTTGGATGCACGGGGTCCACTCGGTCCAAAACCACATTCAGCCGCCTCATCCATTCAGACACTGGAGCCATACGAAGCAACTCTGTGCACTGACTTAATGGAGCTGATTATCTCTGCCCTCCTTCCACAGCTCTTCCTGCAACGTATCCTCTATCCTTTTTCTATCCCTTATTTGCACAGTCCCGATCTGCCCTTTATACGGAACAATAAGGAGTTGGCTGTATATTCCACAGTAATGACGTCAAAGAATAATAACAATTAGCACTTCATTTAGCATCTTAACTATAACACAAAGATGCCTAGCCAGCAGTATCTCAGGCACATGGGGAAACTGGTCACACAGAAAAGAATTTAATGACCTGGCCAGCCATGAAGTAAGCTATTGAAAACAGCTATCAAGATTTTATTTGCAGACCTAGGTCTATCCACCAAAATATTCTGTCTCACCAAGACTGGCATTTACAGGAAAATTCCTCATATATAATTTATAATGATAGTAGCCATGAAACCTGCTATGCTTTTACTCCATTTGTATCCTCTTTTTCTGACATCGAGTAACACGAGGGCTAGTTGAGTGGAGCTTTTAACATCCCCTAGACAACTCTCCCTGCCTTTTCTTTCCTGGTCTCACCGAATGACTGCATGAGCTCGCCTCAGGAACAGCGTCGACCTTGTGGACCCGCATATTTCCTTAGACCCCCACAATCAGGTTACAGATAGATCTTGTCATTCTTTCTGCATGACATCATTCACATTTGGCTTTTTGTGTTAATCCACACAGGAAAAACTCTTGGACAGACATTCTTCATTTTGGTCTCAACTATTGTAACAAACTTTTCTTCAGTTGGAGGAACGTTGTCCAAATTGCATCTATTCAGACTACTGTTGCAAAGACCACTTTCCCAGCTTGTAGCCGCAGCTGTAAGATTTCGCTCTGCAATTTTCTGCTGACACTTTCTTCTTCTTTAATCCCATCACAGGAAAAGCAACTTCTCTTCAGTTTTAAGGGCCCATCTCCTCTGTCATTTGATGTCAAGATCTGCTGGCTTTGGCAAGGGAGTGCAAGGCTTGAACGATTACCTCACGGCACAGGAGAGGCTTCAGTTTTTTCAAGGCAGAAATTTATAGAAATTTATTAGTGTAAATCCCACAGAGACTCCCCAGGAATAAAAACAACGACAATACCATATGCCGGTGGTGATTAGGTGGAAACCATGGGCACAGCACATGTGTGCCTCATTTCCAAGAAAGGTACAAAAACTGGCTAAGGGATAGCTAGAAAGGATTACAAATTGCTTAATTTGTTTCTACGCTTGGCCAATCATTCTTAGCAAACTCTATAAAGATTATTATTTCGTGTATTCTGGCATCACAGCCCTTTGGGTTTGATGGCCGCTCTGGAAAAGCAACAGACACATGTGGGAAGGGCGCAGGGCACCGGTTTGTTGGGGAAGCGGTGGGGCGGCGAGCAGACGGCGTTGCGAGGGCTCTTGGCTGGCGTGAGGGCTCAGCCCGGCAGGCCTCGCCGAGGGTGCTCGGGGCGCCCGCCTCTGCTCGGGGCTGGCCTCAGCGCACGGCGGGGAAACGCCAGGCGCCTCGGCGGCGGGCGGGCGGGCGGGCAGGCCGGCGCGGCGCTTGCTGCGCCCGCCGAGGGTCTTCGGGGCCCAGGCGGCCTGAGGCGAGGCAAGGGCCCTCCCTGAGGCCTGAGGCACTGCGGTCTCACCCCGGGCGGCCTTCAGGCGGGCGGCACGCCCTGCTCCCTGGACTCCCGCTCGGCAACGGCGAGGCGAGGCCCGGCACGGCGAGGCCGATCGCCCTTCTCCCCCGCCCGCGAGTGCGCGCACCGCCGGGTTTGGGCCGAGCCGCTCGCCGTAGGCAGGCCGCCGCCTCCCGCGCATGCGGGGTAGCGGTGCCGCAGAGGGCGGCCGGCCGGCGGGGCGGAAGGACGTTGGTGGGCCCGCGCTGAGGTGAGGCCGCGCTCCCGCTCCCCCTCCTGCCGCCGACTCCCCCCCTCGCCCCCTCACCCCGCCGGCCGCCGGCTGCTGCTCTCCCCTCGGCCGCGGCCCCGCCGCCCGTGGCGGCAGCCCGTGACCTCTGCGCGTCCCTGAGGGTGGCGGGGACGGGCCCCGCGGCGGAGGACGCCCTGCCGGAGGGCGGTGAGGGGCCGGAGCGCCTTCTGTGAGGGGGGAGCGGGGCCGGGCTTGTCTCAGCCTGGCCACGGCGGGGCCGGAGAGGGGCCTGTCTGCGGTGGGTCCTCTTAAATGTGAGAGGAGAGCGGGCCTGCGCGGCTCTGGGGGCAGCGCCGAGGGCTCTGGGGACAAAACCATCGTCTTCCATCCCGCTCCGTGAGCGCAGGAGGCTGCACCGAGGGCGGCAGCCTGCGGGCAGCGCGGCCTCGGAGCCGCTCCCAGCTGAGTGAACCTTGTGCTTCAAGAGAGCCGCCTGCTTCAGGCCTGGAGGTTCTTAGTAATGTCTTACCGGCTGGAAAAAACATCCTTGAATGCAACAGGGTGTGCAGTTACTTAAAAAAAAAACAAACAAAAAAAACAAACCACAAACGAGTTCAAGAGGCATGTGCTTTTCCTTAGACATGAATAAAATGTGATCAATGTTCTGAATGTCTTCTGATGTAAACACCAGGACAGCAGGCCTGAAATGGTAGACCCTGCAGGGAGGGAAGGATTTAGTATGAACAGTGAACGCCAGTCTTGATTCCATGAGTACTGGATGTAAGGAGTATAAAAGCTTGCTTAGATTCATGTGACAAATAGGTTGTCCTTGAACGATGACCCTTAAATATTCTCATTGAAAAGTCAAATAGAGAGGAGCGCTGTTGCTTCTGTTGTGAAGATGATGATAACACAACACAAAAAGCACAATCTTTCTAGAGCAGAGTTACAGAAAATTATTTAAGTAGAGGTTCTTGTCCCACAATTCTCTTCTCTCTCTGTCTTGTCTCTTTTTTTTTTTTTTTTTCTTTTTTTAGGAAATATAATCACCATGTCGTCTGCACTACTGCCTAAGCCACAAATGCGGCGCCTTTTGGCCAGGCGGATGAAGTTTCACCTATTTGGGGCATTTTTTGTATCTGTGGGATGTGCGGCTTTGTACAAGGTGAGCTGAGTAGTCATTCAATTATAAACTGGACTCATTAGAGTATTGTAAGAATTCATAATATTTTTTTGTTGAGATTTGGTTGAGCTGTTCATCAGAAAGCTTTAGTAATGTGTTTTTGTAAGCATGCTTCCAGAACATAAATAAATCTTCCTAATCTTCACTTGAAGAAATGATATGAATAACCTGATGCTTTAAGCTGTGTGATCGAGATCACGCAATTCGTGACAACTTAACCTTGAGTCTCCTAGTCCTAGATTACTCTTGATCGTTCGCACGATTGATGCACATTAACTGTAGATAGTCTGTGTCTCTCTCTGTCACGGCATCCGAGACTTGAGAGAGTTGTCAAAGTCTTATTTTATCTCTAGACTGATTTGAGAAAACTTGCTCATAAGCAATTTGGAAAACCCATCCTTCACACTGAAGATACCAGTGTGGGGAAGGCTAGTATGGTGCTTTTATTCTTTCTTTTGAAGTGCCATGTGGAAATGGAGCATTACATTTCCAGAAAAACCCACTTACAGGTTGGAGTTTGTTTTTCGTGGTCCTTAAGAGACTTCTGACAAAGATAAGAGCAGTAGTTGTTCTTGAGTGCTTTTACTAAATAATTCTTGGATCTCATACACAAAGCAAGGAATACAGTTTGAATTACTGTGGAAGAAGTGGATATCGGTTTGCCCATTGAACTCATTCAGACACTATTTGCAGCATTTGAGTACTCAGGAAGCTATTGGTAAAAGTGACTAGAAATTAAGTTAACTTCAGGTTGTTCACAAAAATATCACAGTCGTCTTAAACTTCTCAGAGACCAACAAATGTCTATCAGAAACAAGAAGCTTGCACAGATAAAGCTCAATATCTACTCAGCACATCTGTTAAGAGGTAGGTGAGCTTGTTTGTGGTCAGACTTACAATATAATTTTTTTTAATAGTCTGTGGTTTTATACCTTATTTGGCACCCCCACATTAATAAACTAGTAAGGCAGCAGACTATATGTAGAAGTAGTAACATGGATCTCAGTAGTGATTTACTTAGTTACATATTAGGTGGACAAACCCACCTTGGACTTTCCTGCACATTTTTGTAGGCTTTTTGAGCATATCCCTGTGCTTCAGGTGAATGAGTATCCAAAGAGTCAGGATTGTGTCTTTACACATTGGTGAGCTGTAAGAGTGGCTTTGGCAGTCTTGTAAAATTTTAAGACTTCTGTAGTTGACCTACAGTGTAGCTCAAGTTGTTTTAGGATGCCCTTTTATCTGGAGTTACAGTTTTGCAGCTGCCCATAGGCACAAAACTTGCCATGATGGCATGTTTTATGTATAAAACTGTTAGCAGGGAGGGCATTGGACACTTGAGTGTCAAGATAGGTGGAGTGTTTCTGGATCAAAAGTGTAATGTGCTATCTTGTAGCAGACTTCCTTTTTAAAGTTTCACTTCAGACATTTGTTTTCTTGACCAATGGTCAGGTAGCCTGGATTTGAGCAGGAACAAGGTAATATTTTACTAGTTTGAGCTAAAGGCTTTTTAGACTGATAGCCACTCATACAAATCATGGCACTAATAGAAAAAAAAATTTGTTCGTAAAGCTTTGCAAGTTTTAATTTTCTGTGTCTTACTTTCCAGTTTGGAATTGCTGATCCCAGAAAACGAGCTTATGCAGAGTTCTATAAAAACTATGATCCCATGAAGGACTTTGAAGTCATGAGAGCAGCTGGTGTGTTTGAGTCTGCACCGCCCAAATGATGGTAACCTGCATTTACAGGTAATAAGCTACTCTGCATTAGAACAAGAGTAAGTTAGATTGTTTCAGTGAAACATTGTGCTTCTATTTGGAGGTTTTTCTTTTTTGATCAAATAGAAAGGTGCTTCCAAAGAAAAACAATACACATCATTGCACTTGAGAGACCTCTGGGTAATAAAAACAGGAAGAAATACGGGAACTGGGGAGTAAGGGCAGAATAGAAAGCTCCTGAGTACCTTTTGGGTAATTTGTTTGACTTGTGTGGTATAGGAGACTCGCACAGAGTGATGCCAGCCCTTTCCCTCCTCACACAGCCATGGAGAGGAGACAAAGCTCTTGTATTAAACTATAAGACTTGCCTGATATCGCTGTTATGTGGATCCTGTCACATCTTGAACTGCTTAGCTCTGGGCTGTCTATATCTACTGCTTGCGTACTTGTGGTGGTACAGTGAATGAGAAAATGGAAAGGCTGTTTCTCTCTCGTAGCATGCATCTTAATGTAAGAAACAGACAGCTTCCACACATCCTTTTGAAGTTGCTGAGAGGGGGAAGATAACTAGTCATGAGGGGAAATATACTTAAATATATACATACATATGTGTGTATATATATAAAATCGCAGTGGCATAGAGCTCTGTGTACTGATACTCAGATTTTTGCCATATTTAATTAAGCTTGAATAGAACTTTGTTCACGATACTGTTTTCCTGGCACTTAACGCTGCCTTTTGTTTGAAGACTACCAAACTTTGTTTGTCGTAACACCAGGGAAAAAAAAGTTTTCATTTCAACCTTGTCGTAGTTATTAATAAGCACACTCACTAAACTGCACAAGCTCATCATGTGACACTGCAATAAAGAATTCCTCCCCCTTTCTTGATCCAAATTTCTTACATCAAGTTCTCTGCTTCTCTTAAAATGACTTCAAACTAATCTAGAATGATGGCTTTTTCATTCTTTTGGAATGTTTTCATATTGTGATCATTATGTGATAATCTGTGGCTCTAATTATCTTGGCCAGCTGGGTTTTCTCAGCCTGTTTGCTTAAAGCAGCAAGATGGAATAAAAGATTTGTACTTAACACTGTTAATACTAAATTCTGTTGTGCGACAACCTACAACTACCAGGTTTCTGCACAACGCAATTACATAAAAAAAGCAGAGCTCCAGCTCTTCTAACAAATTTAAAAAGAAAAAAAGCGAAAAAAAGCAAAAAAAAAAAAAACCTGTGGCAGTCCCTTTGGGGTTTTTTGTTTTGTGAGAGAGGGAAACTTCTGTTCTTTAGCTATGACTGCAACAAAGATAAATAATGAAATGATAAATTTACCTGGTTTTAATCTTGGTCATTCTGCCTCTGATTCGGTCCTATTGCTAACATATAGGCAGTGTTAAACTTTCTTAGACACTGGAATTGCATTCTTTAGTCAGGTGGCCTTCATCAGAGTACTCTGAAAGGCCATCTGGTGGTAAAATCATTTGAAACAAACACTGTCAACAAGGATGCATGTTGAACATTTAATTGGAATCATGAGCAGGATTTTTTTCGGTGCAAATAGTGCTCCACTCTCAGTTAGCTTATGTTCCCATTTGCAGTTTAAAAAAAAAAAAAAAAAGTTGCACATTGTGTGCACCTGTTAAAATTAAATGTTTCCTAAACGTTTCTTCCATTCCTTAATTACACCAGCTCAAAAGAAAATGTGAAAGACAAATTTTTATATGTGATTTTGTTTGAATTGCTGATGCTTCTTATTCTTTAGCCTATTTATATAAGAACTGATATTTTTCATTCTTTTATAGTAGAAAGAGGTTGGTTTTTTTGGAGAGACTGTGAAAAGGACAAGTACACAGAACAGATGGAAGATATTTTCATTTGCCTCAGTAGCTTAAATTTTAGCTATGGGAGATGGATGGAGGTTGACTTTGCTTTTTTTTTTTTTTTTTGGTACAGTTACCTAAAGGGTGCAGTGGTCATGCCTGCTCTACCTCTCCCATTTTATTGGAATATATTCTGTATGTGGCGGTAAATACAGTGGTTTAACCTCATTGAATACTCACGTTGGAATCAGTACTTAGCCCCAGAATTGAGGAAAGGGTAGGGCAGGCGGGGAGGAGAGTTCATTAGTTAAAGTGTTAGCTTGGCACTCTGCACTGACTTTGTTCCTGCTGGGCACGTAGGCAACTTGGTGCCTAAGTAAGTGTGAATTTCCACTCTTGTGTCTACTTGGCATGGACTTTGTGTGGTGGTACTGATAACGGAAACTAAGCGCAAGTATAAATTTGAGGAGCATCCTACCTCTGTAGTGTGCTCAGTAGTAGAATAAAGGGCTAAGCTAAGGGTTCAGTGCTAACCACTTGCATGACTCGTGTCATGGAGCGCAGCTGGTCTTGGATTGTGTTCAATGTAATGTGGAGAAGCAATTTGAATTTGGTTTTCTTCCTTCCTTGGTAGGTTGCCTACACCACTTGTTTCCTCTCTGGCTCCTATCTGAAAGCTGCATTCCTTTCTCTTTCAGGCCCTTAGCAAGATTGATTCAGTTATCAGTGCAGCGTGTACAGTGAATCTGATGTGCTGTGCAGTATTGTTCCAGCTCTTGATTTGTTCCATGTTTCACTTCTGTTTGCCACATGAAGGGTGTGTGAGTCTTAAACCATCAGGAAATAACAAGGGGAATTCCTCTAGACTAAACCACCACATAAACATTTCTCTATTGCTTTGCATTCATACATAATAATATGTTTACTTAGAGCATGAAGTTTGTCCAACATAATTTTTTTTTTTTTTTTTATCTTGCAGATCCCCTTCACTCTAAGGAGACTTGATGACCGAACCTTATTTGTTCACTGAATTGTAAAGTGTAATGCACGTCAGTGCATGGCACGCTCTACTGTAACTCAATAAATAAATACCTGTCAGTGGTGCTTAGTTGTCTTCATTAATGTCAAAACGCTCAGATGCTGGGAAGAGTGGTGGAAAGTCTATATAAATTGCTCAAGATGACTAAGTCTAGTTTTCTTCCCCCAAGGGATTAGTTGCAACTCTGTTTTGGCCAAATTCCACCTTTGATGACAAAGTATATCCCCAAGCAGTTACTGCTAGGTTGTCCCAGGTGCTGATGGGAATATGCAAGAGGATGGTTGTTAGGGGAAGAGAGAGGCTGGATTGCTGGAAGGGTCTGTGTTACCTCTGGCTTCGCAAAGTGAACTGACCTTGAGATGAAAGAATGTGGAGAGGAATTCTGGAAATACGCTAGGCAGCCTTCCTGCCTTTTTCTGCTGCCGTCACTGTGTTGCCTTCCTTACAGCAGCAAACTGTTACATCAAGACTTAGAAACCGTGCACATGCCCACTCATAGGTGGTGTGTTACTCTTAATTGGAAGATGACTCTAAACTGCAGGTGTGTGCACAGATACTTCATGTACAAGGGGAAAGAGGGTAAAAGCAGACAAAATAAGAAATACTTATTTTAGGATCTTAGAGTAATGAGAATCTTTGCATGCTGCTTCTAGATATCTTCTTTTTAATATCTGGAAGTAGTCAGCTAAGTATAGCTGTGATCTCCGCTACGTTCCATGTAGTCCCAAGACCTGATGCTCTGTCTTGTGCCACAACGCCCATCGTTTGGAGCACGCTTTGTGCCTTGCCTGTTGCTGAGGTTGGAGCTGGTACTAGGACTGTAGCTCGTGGTTGCTGAACGTGGGCAGTAGGAGAGGAGTCAAAGCTGATGGTGTGCAAGGAGGGAAGGCTTTGAATGAAGCAGCGTGACAAATTAAGCCATCTGTGTTGTATTTCAAGGTCTCCAAATCCTATTTGGAGTAACTCATTATTTTAAATGGATCATTAACTACTTAACACTTAATAGGTATCTGTGAGCAACATTTGGACTAATGAAAGCATGTAAAAGTAATGTATTTGATCCAGCACACTATTAGAGAGCAACATGGGATTTTCTTTAAACTTTCCATACCGGCAGTGCTTCCTTAAAGCAAAGAAAGAATTTGGCATTCATGGCGCAGGGGAAACCATCTAGTAATCAAAAATACCCCTGCTCTTACAAATGTAAACCAGAGCTTAACAATAGCAAATGCTACCCATTTATCTTCCCAGTGTACAGTATAAACATTGTATGCCATTAAGTACTGACTAACATTTTCTCAGGCATGTCTGCAGGTTTAAATAGCCAGGGGTCTTTAGTCATACTGACAGCTTCAGCGGCGAAGAAACTTGCTACTGCCAGGTGCGCAGGCTAGTAGGCCTGGCTTCCCTTGCAGCTCTAGCCCCTATATTCTTCCCAGTTGCTATAAATTAATTTACTCTTAAAGCCTAAGTTTCTTCTAAACTGTTACAGCCAACAGCAGTTATCGTTGTAGTCTGTGTTCCTTGTTACCAGCACACGTTGATTTAAAGAACTGAGTTTTGTGACCAAAGATAGATAGATAGCTTTTTGACCATACAGCAGAGCTCAAAGATGTCTCTGGCTAAATGTATTCAACAACAACAAAGAAAGGTAAGCTCTCATTTTTATGCCTGTGCCTTGAGAGCCTGCAGGGGCTAAGCGTTGCTTGCTGTATATATTGGGGTTTCACAATGGATGCAGAGCAAGGTCTTACTCCCTTTCGGCGGGCAAGGCCAACCAGCCCAGAGCTCGCTTTCCTCTGGTGTGGGAAGGGAGGGCAAAGCGGGGTACCTAACACTGGAGTAGGCAGAAGGGGTAACCTTCATTTCTGAAATCAGCACCAACCCATCAATTGTCCTCTTTTTTTTTTTTTTTTTTTTTCTTTTTGCCTTCGCCAGCAAGAGTTCAGCTAATCCTGTCTTACCAACGCTTGGGAGTGGGACTTCGCATAGGACAAGAAAGACCTGTGTGAGTTAGACCCTAATCCGCTGCTTGTCACAGCGCCTGGCACGCTGTCTCTAGGAGATGCAGAGCTGAAAACCATGCTTGTCTGCTCTCAGATCATCCCAACCGTCTGTAAAGGTTTTTGCTATATTTATGTATGAAATAATACATAAAAAGGAATCGTTTGACCTAAACTACTTTGGGAAAGGTCTTGCTGTGTATAAGCCTGACCATGCTTTCGCATTTTTGGCTGGCTTACTTTATTCTTGATTGTTTGAAGAATGATTGATTGTTCTGGAAGCAAGCTAAAAAGATAGATTTGAAGTTGTGAGCTCTCCAGGTCTAAAGAGCATTAGGCGAGTAGGCATGTTTTAAGAGTACACATTGGAGTGCTTTAGCAGCTAAGTACAGGCAGCTGCTCTTTGGACAACTTTGTTTTCATAGTTCACGCAGCTCATATGTAGGAGAGGCTGATTTATATGCCGCCTCCACACATGTTTCCATACATGTGGTCAGAAGGGGGAGAAAGAACCTGCCTAATGCAGTAAAGATGCTAGCTTAATTCACTGAAGAGGAGTGTAATTTAAGCAAGTGTTTATTCCAGGAGAATATAATTCAGGATAAACACAAATGTATCTTAAACAATGGCCGCAATCTACAAACTTTTAGAAATTACACTGCTGCCTTCCCTCATTTTTTACAGGTGTTTGTATCCTCTTGGCTGCTTTGTGTGCTACATAAATAATGAACAGATCAGTCTAATTCAAACGGTGACTGCAGTGCTGTTTTGATTCAGTTAGTCACAAAAGGATAAAACTTTTCAGCACACGTTTTTTGGCAAGCTAATCGTCAGTTTTTACTTCCAAAGTATTGTCACGATCTATTGCATTTTCTGGTATATGACGAAGTCCAGTGACCAGCTGGAATCTAAGGGGGTCTACATGAAGCTTGTATGTCTGTCTCGTCATTGTTCTACACGGCGATCTGTTCCTTCCCTTGCAACCGAATGACCAAATAGCGCACAAAAACAAGTATTATAGGAATAGCTTTATTGTCTTTAAACAATCTCATTATTATATTACAATTTACCCACCAATATGCAAAATTAGAAGTATTAAACTATTTCCATAAAATATTCAGGAATGAAGCGCGCATGTGTCTATACATACGCATTTTTTAAATAGTGTTATTTAAACAATGACTAAGTTATTAAATCACGGTATGAAATGTTGATAATGGATGGGCTTATTTCACAGTCAGAAAAGGACGATGCAGATCCCAGGCTTCTGTATTTGCAGTACACAAGAGACACGGCTTTTAGAAATACCTTTTAACAAAACAGAACTCACGAAAAAAACATTGCCGTTACTACATTCTTAGTTACTGTGCATTTGGTCATATCAAGTATGCATAGAAGTTACTAACTATAAAGCACATGTATCTGCTCCAAACGATGATCAGATTTTATTCCAGTTCTTGTCTCCAATTCCCGCCACGTTCAGGAATCCCCAAACAAAATTCATGTCCATGTAGAAAAGGGGAGAAAAGTAACACACGTAGTTGAAAACCAAGTAAGCTTTTGCTTTTTAAAACAAGACTGCCATAGCCAGATTTGGTTTATAAAGTAATCTAACTGTGCCCAGAGTAAGACACGAAGCTCATATGTCTTGATGTGTTTAACATTATATTCATAAGTGTACCATGATGGCATCATTAGCTATTAATGTAATTAGCGCCTGTGGGACCATACTTCTCGATCAACTTGGAAAAAAAAATCTCACTTTGCTTAGCACAAACATATTTGAAAGGTCTTGTTTGTAAATATCCCTGGTTTTATCTGTCCAAAGATGATAAGCAGAAAATGAATGAGGGCTTAAGTGAGCACGTACTATGTAGTGGTGGCAGATCAGAAGTAAGCGAGGCCCAACAAGGCCATACTTAGCACCTGCACATCTATGTTACATTGAGCTTAGAGATTTTTGGTAGATTTTAAGGAGACTGAGCCCCGTTTCTTAAATTCTTGAACTGCATGTTCCTGGCTTCCAGCTAACGACCAGACAATGCACAATGTCATATATACATTGAAAGTCCTTCTGAAAATTCAATGGTGGATAAAATAAAGTTTCTGTATACAGACAGTTTTAAAAATAAATTCATGTTGTAGTTCATGTTTTGTTCTCCAAACCACACAAAGGCACTAGTTTACATTAAGGACTAATGTCCTGCGAAACTTCAGTCAAATAAAGGAAGCTATTTTAAGGTTAAAGTGGTGCTAAAACCCAGCTGTCACTAGTAACTTAGAACAGCCACACTGGCTTTTCCAGATTTAGTGGGGGAAAATGTTTTGCCTCAGGATGTACGTGTTGGGGGCAGTGCGGGGGGGGGGAAGGCTCAGCCTTGAGCAAGTTTTTACAGCTGAGTTATAAACCTGGTTTATAACAGAAACTGGCAGACCCTAAAATATGATATAGTAGGTATTGATACACATTTTGCGTGTGTGGCGAAAGTGTCTGTATGCACACAATTTTTCCTTATTCTCTGAGTTTTGGTTATTAAAAAGCAAAAGGATTTTGATTGAGCTATAGGCCAAGGCTGTTCCTTTTCACTGTATTTGTTTGCTAGAACACTTTTCTTCCAGCAGTAGTACTGTGGCTAGGGAGCAGGAATGCTGAAAAGCTATTGGGCTTAACTTTGTTATCATCTCCTAACTCCTCAAAAATTATATGCATCTCTACTTGATGTAGGTTACTGCAGAGAAAGCATTACTTTCAAACCGGTAAGGTATTACTATACTCACCACAAATAATTATTAATTAAATCCTTTCCTCAAGGCTTTATTTTTCACCATGGTGAATTTGCTAATGAATACTTGGGCGAAATTTGGATCAACTACATATTGATATGTTTTCGTTATAGTTGGAAGGTGTTCGGTAGCCACAGTTTGCAATGCTGGCACTGTCGCGGTGCTGGGAGCGAGGTGATACGATGTCTTCGTGACGTACTCCACAAGGCGGTTGTATTGTTGTTCTGACAGTCTCTCTCTAGCTCCATCTGCCTGAAATCAGATAAGGTAAAATAGTTACTGAGTACTTGACAGTAACTGAACTTAGTAGTAAGGACAATAACTTCCACATTACTTTCTGTTGTTAAAAATCTTCCTCCCTGGGATCTTTCTTACAATAGTTTAATGGATGTTTTAATCAACAGTGTTCTCCCACAGTTTAGTGCTTGGCAGATTAGTCCTCTCCTTTGCTGTTTTGGACACTTCTGAGAAGCTCTAACTCTGCCATAGAAAATGTAAGCAGTATCTTTTGAGAACTGCAGGGAGGGACACCTTGGTCAAGAGTAGATCTTTACAACAGATGAACTCCATAGACAGGAAAAGCATCTGAACCCCTTTTAGAAAAATGCCAGTAGCTCTTGGCAAAGCTTATCAGATACCAATTCTAATTAGCAAAAACATTTTCTCAAAAAGTACAATTAAAGACAGCCCATAGCTATATCTGAGCAATTAAGTTTAAGTCTTTAACTTACTTCATTTAAAATAAAGACTAGAAACTACCTTCCAAGTGTATGTTCTATGATGGGATATATCCATCTGCTTCTGGTAACCAAAAAAGTCATTCTGGGTCAGAGGACCCACACAATTACATTTTTTTTAAACAAAAGGGTTTTACTAAAGATGGTTTGGGTGTGTCGTTTCTAGAGCAGAAATTAAGGTGCCTATGCAAACTGCCTTTTCCACCACCATGACTTGGAAGGACTCCTCTGAAGAAATCCCTTTTTGCAGGCTGAAATATGTAGAGGTTCAAGGCTCTAGCAAGAGGGATGCAAGTAACCTACCTCTAGTGGAAAAAAATACAGTAAACCAAATACTGTCAACAGAAAGGTGGCATCTACTGTATGGTTCAAACCAGATAAAGTATTTGATGAAAAGCCATGGGCAAACCTGGCTTTGGAAGATCAATCTGCTGTGCCCTTTTTTTGAAGAAGAAATTGAAGATGACCAGGACTAGCTTGAGAAGGGAAAGCATGCAAGCAGGCATCAAGCTAGTTGCATGGTTTCAAAAAAATGTGTTTCAGAAATCCCACCATGGATGCTACAGTGGTATCACTAGCAAAGTCATTCGCAACAGAAGTTATTTCCAAAATACAGCAATGAACAAAATGGCAGAAGCTATCCTAGGGCTAGGCTTTGATGCTTCCTTATTTACACTTGGAGAACTGCTGACCAGTTTCATTTTTGTAGGGTTTAAATGCCTTTGTTTGTTGGATGTCACACTAAGGATTCAAAGACTGCTATCTTCTGACTGTCTTTCAGGGAGTTTTGCACATGCCTCACTACATGCGATGATATTTTCAAACAGTGCCATTGGATTCAATTTAACATCCACAATCAGTATCTTGTCACATCTCTGAACTGCAAGGCTCCTTTTAAACAAACCCTTGCTTATTTGAAGAAAGAATTAATAAGACTGATAGTGACAGATGTCACATCCAAATCAAAACAGTCGCCTGTTTTTTTTACTATGCCTTTGGAGATGAATTTGCTGCTCAGCAAGTAGAAACAATCCTGTTTTCAATCACCACCACAAAAATGCGAAAGGAAGTGGGCTCATGAACAAGCTCAGAAGCTCAAGGTTGGAGCCCCTGCCTAGAAACAGCAGAAATGATGAAACAGGCAGAGGAGAGTGTGGTTTCCATGAATGACCTTATAAAGGGAGGGAAAAATCAGAAGGCAGACTGCTGCAGCAGACTCATGGCTAACAGTGGAGAATGGTGTCTGAACCACGTCTTCAGTCTGGAGGCACAGAAGAAGTATCTCAGCAGTCAGTCTGTTTTACCAGTTGAAAGGAGAGAAAAACGCTGAAGTACCACCTATGTAAACTAGATTTTAAGTTATGGGGTAAATCTTGCAGGTAGGTGGCTCCACATTTTTTCCCAATTTCTACTTCTAGGTAGATAAGCCCAGGGGAAGCTGGGTTATAGTTCTGCCTCCACACTGACCAAAGGACCCAAGTTATCAAGGGAGATGGAAAGGGTGCTGGCATCCCATTCACCTACGCTAGTGAACCCATTCTTCATTCAGCCCCAGGCTACAGCCCAGAGATACAGCATAATTATTCAGGAGGAAATATTAACTGCACTTGGATGGTCTTCCAAAGTAACTGCGACCCTGCTTGCTTCCAGGTGACTTCATCTGCAACCGTCTGCTTCTCCAGCCAGTTTCAGTTTAGCTTATATTGTCAAGACAACAACAGAAACTTGGAATTGCTGTTATCCTACATTTTTTCCTAAATGGAACCTAACATTGTCACTAAGTGCCTTAGCCTATTACTTTGAACAACTATAATGTTAATAGCCAGACCATTCAATGAATCAAAATTAGTCAAGGGTTGCTTAACGCACCTACTAGACGAATCTTAAAGATATCATGTCCTTTCATGCTAGAAGGCCATACTTTTAGGTTAACAACTCCAGAATTTTTCTAAAATTCCTCCCATTATGGCTTATAAAGAATAAGCATTCAGCAATTGTAACTCTACAGTAGCTACAGCACCTTTGCTGTGCAGCCCAGGCGTGTGTGTAGCACTGACAGGCTGCTTTGTGCACATTGACTAAGGAGATGCGGTTCTTTAGGGTTTTTTTCACTGCTTTGAAAAATCCAGAGACTGGTTTTCAGCTCCAGAGATGATAACATGTAGCACTATCATGACAACCCTGTTGCAGATCATCACAAAGAAATTCTGGAATATCTGAAATTCCAGGGCCCTTCAATTTTTTGTTGTCTTCTTGATGTTATGAGCTATACAAAGAGCAGCTGGCAGAGCAGGTCTTTTGAATTTGATGTCTGTCTGGAAGCAAGCAGTGTTTCAATTACTTTGGAAGATAATCCAAGTACAATTAATGCTTCCCTTTCAATAACAATGTTGTCAGTGCCAGAGTTTTCAAGAATCTATCCAGGCTATTCCTAGCCAGATGGATTAAGTTCTATATTGTGGAGGCGAACAAGTCATCAGGCAAACCTATTGCTGAAGGAGTCAAAATATGCTCTATAACATCTCTGGTGATTACAGCTGTAGAATAACTCACGTTTTGTTTCCTAATAGTTCCAAGAAGCCGAGGAGAGGGAAGGGGAGAAACTGTTTTGGGCAGAGCTGAAACAAAACTTTTGGCAATTATTTTTGTGAGCAATAAGACAAAAAAGTGGATTTTTATAATGTTGAAATGAAATGTTTCAATTTGTTGTATTACTTCTAAGATCTTTGACTAATTAATCAGAAAAATAGACATAATTTACATTCGGTAACATTACCTCTGTTTTGCTAAACTCACCATAATATTTTGGTTGACCTGCCTGGGCATTTTCCAGCTAAAAATTCTGGCCATCTTTACTAATGTCATCATGTACGGACGTGTCTGCGCTTCAGCTGCGGAGATATTCTGTGCAACAAGATGGCCTACCATTAATATTTAGGATTTGTGTCTATTTGGGTGTAGCTCTGCAGCTCTGAGGCCGCTCACCTGCCAGTCACAGCTTGCTGCTCCTAAGGTTCCTTTCCCTAACCACATTCAAGGAGTTTTTAGAAGCTCTTGTCGGGGAGCTGAAGGGGAGGCCCTGGCTCCCACCAGCGCCAGCGCTGCGCACAGCACCCCAAGCACCACAGAACTGACACGCTCACCTGCAGAAAGGAAATGACTAAGTATGACATTTCCCAATCCACTAAGGCAAGAAACTATAATAAACATTAATTACAAAAGAATATTACTTAACTCTAGGTAATTACTAAAACTTTATGAAGCCTTTGGAATCTTTTATTGTGTAGCTGCCTTAGCATAAAAAAAAAAAATTAAACTTTCTTATTCTTGTCTGCCTTACTTTCAACTGCTCCTCCTTATAGCACATTTCTTTAAATTTTCATGCAAATTTCAGCATCAGCATCTGCATTCTGAAGGAATATTTTGCCAGGTCTGTTTTGTACAGCTTCACTCAGCTTTTGCTGTCTTGCCGTCACTGACTTTGCTCCATCTGGGGCACAGGCACTCTTCACCGCTTTTATCATGCCATACATTTTCACTGTATTCTCAAGAGCCTGTCTCAGCAAAAGAGATTGTGTACTGAAGCTGGGTGGCTCAAGGCTTACAGCTCCTGGCACTGCTACGCCACTGGAGTAGGACTCCCACATTTCTGTCCAGAACTTCAGAAAAAAACATGTGTTTGGTCCAGTACCTCCAGAGCAGGTACCTTTAATGAGTGTACTAGCATGTGTGTGTGGGAACACTGGACTCTGCGCATGCCATGTAGTGTTGCCCTGTACATGTACAGGAGCCACTTGCCCAGAAGTCCTATACGTTCCCAGCTGCAGCAGCTGTGGGGACTAGAATTAGCCTCCCTGTCCCTTGCCTTCCCTTTCCCAGACAGGCAGCCCCTCTGCCTCATCACCCTCTTGCAGCAACCTTTGGGCGAGCAGCTCTTCCCCCAGAGCAGCAGCCTACTCCTCACCCCTTGGATAACCAGATACAAAGACAAGCGCCACCATGCTACAGCCTAATAAAAAAAGACCTGGGCTGGTGCTAAAGTTCGGGTTAGGATGGGTTAAGTGCATCAAATGCCTTAGGGAGAACAAATTATCTTCCTCTTCCCTCCAGGACAGTAGCTCTGGACTGAGCAGGATAGTCTGGATTCAGTCTGATGTGTGGCTCCAGCAACCACACAGCACTCGGGGATAAAAAAGCTGAGCTTTGCCCACTCGCATCAAAATTTAAGTAATGCCTCATGTAGCTTTGTGGTGAGAGAAGGCAACTTCAGTCAACAGCACTCTGTGAGACTGAGGTTAGTGGAAAGACAATAAATGTAAATAGAGAATTCAGCACTAAAAAAAGCTTTCACAAAGAAATCCAAGTGCTGCCATGACACAGATGAAGTCCTTGCTGTGCTGGAATTGATGGCAAAACTCTTCAGTGACTTCAGCAAAGCTAGGCTTTTAATGAAGGTGCTGAAGCCTCCCCTGCTTTTTGGCACACCTCATACTTCATGGGGTTTTACATATGTTCTTTTCGTATATTTGAAACAGAGAAATTTCTGGTATAGCAGCCTGTGAACTACCTGACACACTTATATAAAAACAACAACCAGGACATGCGTGTTTGTTTTTGAAATGATCTCTCACATGATTCCACTTGAGAATTTAATACAATAAACATTGTTTCCCGAAAGTGTAAAAATATAACATTCTTCTACCATTAAAAGAAGATAATTAATCCAAACCCTCAGTATTCAAATGGCTTAGAGACCTTTCAATATGAAGATGAAGGATTTATGCTCTTACTGGCAAACACTTGGTGCATCCAATCTCGGCAAAAGAACGGATCCACTTTAAAGTTAGCATTTGCAGAAGAAGGAAGATCTAAGGAAGTAAATACAGCTAGCAGCCAAGTAAGACCACTGCATTGGAAGTGGCAAGATAAGAAACATGCTGAAAGGAGCATGCATCAGCACCACTGCACTGCTAAACCAGAATTCACAGAAGAGTAAGAGGAACTGTTCTCGCTGTGACATTGCAGGCACAGGCAGCAACGCTGACTTGCCAAACAATAAACACCTCGCGCACGTAGCCATGAGAACCTCTTCAGAAAAGAGGTGGTGCTTCCCAACAACCCAGACTTCCTATACTTTTCCCTCAGAAAATTGCTGTCACAGAGATGAAATGTCACGATCAATAAGAAGACAGAAGGGAGGAGACACATCCCCTTCACCCGAAGGGCAAAACAGTCAACTCTGAGGTGCATGAGAACAGCAGGTCCCCTGGTTTGGCACTTAGACCTCTGGCCTCCCGACCCACAAGTGAGTATGCCCATTGCCAGAAGCATCATCATCAGTGTAACTTTATCTTCGAATGAAAATCGTACTCAAATCTTTACCTCCAAATCAGAAGGCACTCTCTGTTGTTTTAGCTGCACCTTCAGCAGGTCTTTTTGCCGATCATCTTCTAGACAATCGATTTCCGTCACGGGGAATGCCTGCTGCTGCGTGTCTTCACTGATGCTGACCACAAAGAGCACCTCCGAAGTGAGCAGCAAGCAGCCTTCATGCTGCTGGCCCGATCCACTCACAATCATGACGTCTAAGGCCATATGGAGCTCCGGCCTTCCTAGAGATTGCAGCATTTTCCTGCATTATCAAGGAGAAAAAAAAAAAAAAGAAGAAGAAAAAAAAAAAAGTCGTCAGTGTTATGCACTGGATCCTCCAGGACTTCTTTTGATTACTAATGTTTTTACTTAAGCTTGTAGCTATCACCTACAAATACAAAAGAAGCCAGGGAGTATATTCCAAATCTCCATTACTGAAAGATGTAAGACTTAAGATTTAGAGAATAAATGTGAAACCGCTATTTATCAAAACCCCTTAATCATTCACTGGAAAATTGGCCTAATCACTGTGCTAGGTCAGCCTATTTCCCATCCTAATAGAAAAATTACCCTGAGAAGTGGCTTACAAATTCAGTACAGAAAATAAAGCTATCTTCACTAACAGCCGTTTCTGGGGATGTGCAGTATTTTTCTTGGGCTCGGTGCAATGAGAAATAAGTAAGAACTCACTGAATGCCATTAAATAAAGATCAGCTCTGTAGTTCCAAAGCTGGAAGCAGATCAGCAGCCCATCATTTGCAGATTGGGTTTCTATGCACTACCTTTGTGTTTAATGTTCCTAAACAAACTGCCATAACTCAGCCTTTCCTAGGGAAGCAGCCTGTTAACTTGACCGCAGGCCAGAACCTATTAATAAACAATGTGGATGTAAAAATGAGCAAGTGTCTAAATAATTTTACCAGACATATTTGACGTGGCTATTTGGAGCCTGCTCAACATGTTGATCATTTGGATGAGAGCGCTGCTTGGGAAGCTGAGAAAGTCCAGCTCCGTGCAAAATACCTGTGGCAAGAGAATGTCGGTTTTTTAGTAGTTGTTTTCTACGAAACAGTTACATGTTGCAGTGATGTCATCTGTTCAGAGCAGTTCATAAAATAGTGCAGATCCAAAATGATGTCACAACTTTGGAAGCTGTAGTCAAGATAATTCATTAAATATTACAATGCAAGAGTTGTGCACTTAACCCCGGTGATCTTGCATTAGCAAGAGACAAAAAAAACCCCACTGTGTGTTCTAAAAATCAGCCATACACTTGCAATCAAGAGAAACATAATGCTCCTGAGAGCCATCATTTCAGAGCAGGATCGGACACATCACTTAGGATTTATGTAGAAAAAATCAAGACCGTTGTTAACTTTCTTGCTTAATATTAAAATACTTCCATATACGTGTCACGATCGGTACAAATTAGAAGGCAAGTTTGCCTAGATACTGTATTTAAATGTTCAGTTACTTAATCCAGCTGTTAAACACAGATCCATATACATTTATGAGATCTCCCGGGGCATCTGGTTTATTGTGAATTCTTCTTAGTGCCAGCACAGAATGGAGACTACAAGAAGCAGTTAAACAGGTTTCTAAATAGACTATCCAAAGCTGAAGATGATACAGTATGTATGCTTTCAGATGGCTTGTAAACTTTTAAAGATGAGGTATGGTCACCAGAAAGGATGAGTAGGTTGCAAAAAAATTCCCAAATTAAGTAGTTTTAAAAATTTTTACAAGACAGACAGGAAATAGGTTAAGCAGCAAGCACTAGTGTTATATGGTTTACTGCAAAGTTACTCTTTAAATAAACAAAGAAATTTTCTTTTGTCTAATTAAGCATTCCATTGAAGCAAAAGGCATTTTCGCATAAGGGTGTCAATAACTTAGATTCCTTTTTACACAATGGATAATAATTTAAACAAAACATCAGCGC
This sequence comes from Nipponia nippon, assembly GCF_047370975.1. Taxonomy (NCBI): domain Eukaryota; kingdom Metazoa; phylum Chordata; class Aves; order Pelecaniformes; family Threskiornithidae; genus Nipponia; species Nipponia nippon. The sequence continues at coordinate 23,840,838 of NW_028262290.1, forward strand.
TGAAAAAAACCCTTTAATTTTTAGCACACATGTTGATGGGAATGCTTAAAAGCAGCATCCCAGTTGTAACAGTTGGCTTACTGAGGTTCTCAGCATTATGTGAGTGAAAATGTTATTTACAGATGGAGAAAGAGAGAACATGTGTTTATTTCTGTGTGGTCCCCCACCCCTCGGCCCCCCCCAAGAGGCACGGTCCCACTTCCAATCCAGTTGTGGGTAAGAGTTACTTGAACTCTTGTGTGTTTTCCTCTCACGCACTGTCAGCTATTATTGATACAGTTTTTATGTTTTTTCCTGGCTAACTCTTTTTGTCACATGCTCATGGAAAACATGATGCCTTCTATACCGTAAACGCAATGAAAAGTGTCCCTCTACTGTTACAAGTTTCTTGATAAAGACTGCAGTGGAATTAAATCTAGAAAGAATAATGCCATCGGCAGCAAAAACAACACACAGCCAGCTGACAACAGAGAAAAGTTTCTGATTTTACCGATAGAGGTTTTACACCTATGGGATGCATAATTCAGGAGAGCAGTTATTATTTACGCTCATACAAACAAGATAATGTTAAATTGAAAGAATTGTAGTAATTAAACGTTTCATTATTTCTTCAAATAGATTGCTTCAAGGAATGAATTCTGAATGTAGTGGGAAGCATGGAAACAATATCCTAAACTTAAGCCCTAGGAGAACTATGCGTATTCTAATCAACACATCACAAACATAAATATTGCTAGCGATTAAAGGCTCAAATCTTCCAGGTTTGTCCAGTGTAATTAGTGACGCAAAATTATTGACACATTGTCCTTGTATCAACAGGTCTCCCTGCTTTTTCTCCCTGACTGCCCTCCTGCCCCCACTTTAAACATCCAGACCAACAGCTTTGATTTAGTGATACTGGAAGCAAAGAAATTAGTGTATTTTGATATTTTATTTTTATCTTTTACAGTTTTGGGTCACCCAGAAGTATTCACATCAATCTGAAAGGATTCACTACCACTGCCACTAAGCACTCAGTCTAGGTGGAAAACCCACCTCTGGTCGTTAAAAGGTTACCCGTGTATCCAAAAACGGGACTGTCTTCTCACAGCTCTCCAGTTTAAGGGGGATGCTCCCACTACACGACTCACTTCTTTCTCCCAGGAACATAAGTCTCTCTCTGTGCAGAGACAGCACAACCCCTTCCTTGCCATAACAAAGCAATCTCAAAATAATGCTGTAATTGGATATAGCGTTGCTCTAATACTTTTATGTCAAAAACTCTTTTGTAAGCACATATGTTTCTGCAACTAATTCTACTGTATTCCAAGGATTACTTCATGCTTTCTGCATTCTGTGTTTCTGTGGCTGTACAACGCTGATCGGTAACACAAGAGAGAAGCACAACACGATGGCTTTTAAGAAAACCAGCACAACGTTTATAACTATTCAGCGGTGGCATTTCTAAATCTTTCTCTAAGTCACACATCTACTGAGCCAAATAAGTAAGACACAGCAGGTTGTATCTGAAGAGCATTTTAAAGTTTAAATGGAGATGTCGGAAATGGAGAAACTCACCGTAACCTGTCTGGGAGACGAGCTCAGCTGCCCCTCCGATGGGCTTTGTGAAGACGCCCATGATTCCTTTCCCCACACCCGAGATGACCCCTCTGGCTTTGTGCCCGGCTGAAGCTTGGGCCTCAGACACTCGCTGAAAATTCTGCATCGGCTGATCCACGATCCCAGCAATTGCACCTGAAAAAACAAGAGTCCCCTGTAATTAGTGAAGATTAATATCCCAGAATAAGAGGAAATGTTACTACTGGGCCTGAATGTTGCTTGGATTACAGACTGTACGCCGCCCTTCTTATACAGCCATTTAGCATGCGACCAATTAGCTAAACAATACCTTAGCTTCCGTTTAAGTTAAATCTCAACTTCTTTTTTTTAATATATTTTTAAACACTTAGATCACTTAACTTGACAGTATGTTTTCATCTTTCAACTACTTTCACTAAATGCTTTTGCTGAGTTAGTTCAGTTTAGCTCATTCTCTGTAGCAATTCTGAAAATGTCGGGCTCGGAATCAAATCCACTCGTTTTAGAAGACGTGAGCTGTTATGGAAATGAGATTTTCACGTAAGCCTGAGATTGACTTCATGAGAATAAAAACTGCCTGTATTCAATAGATCATTTTTATATCCTCATCCACTGCCAGAAATGTTCATAAGCTAATGCAACTTTTGATATATTACTAAGATTAGCAGAATTAGACTTTGAGACTTTTTGTTACTTTTTTGTGAAAACGATCATATTTTACTTTAATGCGCATGGGTCAAACTTTTACAAGTGACACAGTGACCTTCCCAGCTTTTAGTATCAACAGAGAACTCTGACTTAAATCTTCCTAAATGTAAACAGGTATGTGAGGTGGTACATTTCTTTGATCTTGAGTTTACTCAAGCCACTTAACCACAGACATGTCTCTAGTTATTGTAATTTTGATAGATAAGCTATTTGGAAATTGCTAAGAGTACAAGGATTGGACAAAGTGACATCAGTTAGAAAATGGCCTGCCCGATCCAGGGTTCTTTGCTCAGTGGAAAGCAAGTTTGCAGGCTCCTCGGCTAGCTCTCTGTTTGCACCTTCAGCTGCAAATATCAAGATAAAACAATTATTTAAGGAGTAGGACCAAGTGACACCTTGGTAACCAGGCATTTTTACTGCAGCCCAGACATCTTTGAAGATTCTGCTTTGTGTGTGGAAGCAAATCCAGGCGTAATTCCACAGATTCGGACAATCGCAGCTGAGGTATTTGGCCCCATGTGTTTACCAGCGTGACATGCACTAGTCAGCTAGCCGCTAACCGGTTTTCAGATGGTTTTAGTTACTGTCACTGGATAAACAGAGAAGTCGCTAACTTTGAACAACAAGAACTAATACTGTACTTGTACATGGCATTCTGTCCAAAGAAAAGACGAGGATGAGAAGCAGCACACGTTTTCCCAGATCCTTGTCCCTGGGATACTATCTATCAGCCATTCAAGAAACTTGCATCCCCCATGAATGCCTCCCTCTCCTCTTAGAGAGATTGCTTCCAACTTCTGTATGTGTACCCTTTACTGATAAATGTATAGTATTTTCCCAGAAAATGCTGGCCTATTGTTTATGGGATACCCAGTGTTTATTGAGCTCACTCACTGAAACTGAGCATGCAGCTGAATGTTCACCCTTTGTACCGCAGAGGCCACGAAGCTTCCTTAATGCCATGCCATGGAAATGATACAATTTTCAATTGAATTCTGTTTCATTAGTACTTACCAGCTGCTCCTGCTGCTTGCCTAAAATAATAGCCCAACACCGCATTGCACAATTGGGATTGTTCGTCCGGTCTCTTCTTTTGTACAATTGTGATGCATTTGAAGGCATAAAACAATACTTGGTGTTCTGCTAAGTTACAGTATTACATTACCCTGTGACCTCCTTCACCCTATCTATCGAGGTCATCTGCAGCAACTGCACTTTCAGAACAGAAGTTATTGCCTTATTAAATGTAATCCACCTAAATCCTAGCACTAGTAAATTATTTACTGCAATACACTTGAGCAATGTTATAAGGTAATAATAAATAAGAGCCTACTCCAAAGGACCTGTGGTATGCTCCAGGCACTTCTCAGCTGGAATTAGGCCCAGAGGACAGGGAAACAGAATGGAAACTGCTGTGGCTATGTTCTATAAGATTATTTATATAATACTCCAAATAATATGTAGCTTAATTAGCCAGTTGTTTAGTACTTCCACACTTTCTGTTATTCTGCCATTTTACGCATGCTCTGAACTTGTCTGTGAAGCCACTGTGCTTTCGTACCTCAAATCCTTTTAGAAGTCCTGTCTTTCTACCTGCAAAAAATATAACCAATGACCTTTTTTTCCCTCTCTGCTCACCCTTTGTAATCTCTCATCTCAAATTGCAACTCACTGACACAACTCATTCACGTGCTGTGGTCATGCCCACAAATCACATGAACTATAACCTCACTCCTTTCATTCAGGAGTGCTGGTCCTATCACCCTTGCATGGGGAAGCCAGATTTGCGCAGCTCCATTCCTGTGTGCATCATGTGTGGGCAAAGAAAAAAAAAAATAGGTCAAAGGCTGAGCAACCTCAAAACCCAACAGCAGTGAGATAATGGTGACACACGCGTGAGGTTTATTGCATCTCCTAGCATCAGAAACTGTGCGAAGCAGATGTCCCCTGGTGTCCATGTGGCTGCTTTCTTTCTAACATAAAGTTAGTGGTAGGAGCACCATGCTGGAGGGACTTACCATAGAAGGTCTCTCCTTCCAGGTTTCAGTAGGCTATGAGGGAAGCAGAGCATGGAACCACATGTAGGGGTTTCTCCCTTCCCACTCTCATTCTCACAGTCTAGAGACATCTATGGTGTCCTACGGCTGTCCCTGTCCCTTCTTTGTAATGTCCCTTGCCCATTTTTTTTTTTTTTAAATGAAACCATTCTCCATTTTTCGTTCCTTCCTTACCCTAGGCATTCAATTTTATATGCATGTCCACATATGTACACACACATTATGTATGTATAAAGAAAACCTCAATAAAATTAAACACCAAAGCAACAAAACAAAAACATATTCTTCCATTACTGGACCAAAGAGGTTCCAGCAACATCGTAACATCTGCTAAACATCAGCTGGGGTGCACTCTGGTTAATACATGTTGCTCAGTAACCATAAAAAAGATACTTTGATAACTACAAAATTCAGATAGTTCAGAGTATATCACAGTATTACTTCAAGAAGAATTTGATTACGGGCAGCAACTGGTTCCTGCGCAGGCTAACAGTGTTTGGTGAAGGTAGCATGGCTTACAGAACGTAGCAAAGCTCAGGCTGCTTGTGACAAACTCTTTCAGACCAAGAAATAATTGGAAAAAATCCCCCACCAGGAGAAACTGGCCATGCTTTGCCATGAGGGTGGAAACTAGCCAAGCTGAAACCATTTCGCTTCCTTTTGTTTTCTGTGTTGTCCTTCAGGATTGCTGCAAGTGTTTCACACCAACAATACGGCTGAAATCCAGGCTCTACCTCCTCTAGCAGCGGAGTTACACTGTCAGTCAGTATTACTATCAATTCACTTTCCCCAAAAGCAGGAAGGAGTAACTGAAATGTCGAGCACTTTTGCCATTGTGCAAAACTTTTCGGTTATTCGGATATGCTCAGCTTCCTAAAGGGAGCTACTTCAATACAGTATTTTTCACCAGAATCAGTAGTTGAAAATAAAGCCGACAGTTTCAATGTTCTCTTTTACATGGTTATAAATTATTATTTTAAGCTTGACCCTGTCATGCAAAATGCAAAAGAGAGTTCCTTGGTGGGGAGTGCCGATCATCTAAATATTTTACATACAATTTCACTGCATTTTTGTCTAATCATATAAAAGGAAAAACACACCTATCACAACCTTTTGCTTCTTGTCATGCACAAGTGTTACTAAAATGACCTAGAATTCTCCCCCAAACCAGAAAAGAAGACGACAGCCCGCCAAAGATAACAATCAAATCAAACAACACCCTGACAGTGCTTGAGTCATTTAAAACGAGACAGGACAAAGCACTTAAGAATGTACCACAGGGAACAGCTTGCACTGAGGAGGAGACAAGAGTACATGATTTTGGCCCTGATTCAGCAAAGCTCTTAAGCACATGCTTAAGTGCTTTGCTGAATCAGGGCCACCATGAGACAGATTTTTAGAAAAATCAGAAATGCAACTCTTCTTTCTGCGTAGATAACACAGCGTATTGGTGAACGGAGGGCTCTTACATGCCTTTGCCTAGGCACCAAATTTGTATTCGCAATTCTTTAGGCTGCTAGCATGAGTCAGATGGCTTTTATAAACGTGACAGCACTGTGACTATCCTAGAAATCTTTTTCACACTTCTCAATTTTACAATTAGAAAGTCATAGAAATTATGGGTTCGAAGGCTCTTGCTCTCTGCATTCCTGTGCTCATCTGAACTCTTCATCCTTGTGAAGGAAAATAACGTAGCAGCTCCACTTTGTTTCAGTATGTATGGAGAACCTGGAAGTGTATTTAGTATCTTTACTCTGAACATTCTGGTGAAAGGCAGCACAGTGATACCTCCCCTTCAACTACGCCTGTTTTTTGGGGAAGCCACAATATTCTTTAAACTAAATGGTCAGGACAGAAACAGCTTTCTGACGCATTTGTTAAAATTGCAATCTAGGTCTATTCATAATTTTAGGTCTCAATACAATTTACATGAATGCTGCTGTGTATACAGAGAAAACATGCTTTTTAAAACTCAGGTTTAAATAAAAAAATTATGCCTGATACAAATTCAGTGGAATATTTCAGATTCCTCCCTTAGTGAGAGGTCCCATACTTGTCAAGTCCAGCTACGCAGTAACTGTAGCTATTTATCTGGGTGCTTCATTGCCTCCACTGCTAAGAACAGAGGTATTTAGCAAGGAGGAATCTCAAAATAATAACAGTGGGAGTAAGAATAAGATCCTAGCTTGTGGAGGAGCACTGTTTAAATGCTAATATAAAGCTCTACGTTTCTAACATGAAGTCTGATTTCTTAGCAAATCAGGGACACGGAAATTCTAACTCTCTTTTTCGGTTTAACTCAGGCGTACTCCCGCAAACAACGGAAGCCTTGTGCGCAGGGAGGTAGAGGCACAGCGTACTCGTGCTTGCATGTTACAGGTTCCCAGCTTTCCTCAACAGCAGAAACTTTGCCTTGTTACAGCCAAAGCTACAAAGTTTTACTCTTTACTTCAGGCTGTACAGCTGACGCTTTTAGCTCTGAAGGGCTCTGGTGCGTCAGAGAAGGGGACAGCTGCCATGTTATCTCGCTGTCTTATTAATAACTGAGCCAAGATCACCAAACCATTTCACCTGCACACATACACCAGGCTGACACAGTGCTTCTAAAAGTATAATTTTTCATCCAGCTACTCAACCTGACTGCCCTAAGCCCAATAAAACAAGAAGGAAAAATAAAACCTTTGCCGAACTGCCTTTGATTTGCAACACCAGTAACAACTTACTATTGGGACAGTAGCTACTAATATATGAAATTTCTCCTTTATGCGCATTTCTCCCAGGACGCTCACTTGCCGGTTTACAGGCATTATCAAATGACAGTGCTTCACATCATCTAATGTTATTGCTTAAAATAATTTCCAGTAACTTAACCCAAACTTGTAACATTTTTACCACTTCCTCTTCGGGGCTTTCAGGGTTGCGGTTGCAAATTTAGGAGTTGTGTACACTACTGAAGATTAGGAAAGAGGACAAATCCTTTCAAGCTTCAGCTCTTCTAACCTTTTGCACTGGGCTGCTTTTGGTCACTTTGATCTCTAAGGGATTCATACTCTTTAGTATGTACCGAGGAACTCTGCCAAACAATACAGTTCTGCATTCCTTTGCTGTGTGACAAATAGAAGAAACCTTGAATATCCAGCCCCTTGCTGCAAAACTTCTCACAGAGATTTTTTTCCAGTGCGGGTTAGTTTTCAAATTTTTAGGTACTATTTTGAAATGGCCAGAGTAATCTTCACTTCTAACCAAACCACTTGGCTGCTTGACGAATACAATTGCACTGAATCAGGATGATCTCGGTCTTTTTGTAAAAGCAGAATTCCTCATCAAAGATTACTTAACATCTGCACTAAGTTCAAGTGGTTTTCAAACAAAACTAAGAATCCCTGATATCTACAGTGCAGCAAAAACAAGCACGTTCGGAAGGCATTTCTATAACTCATTGGAAAGTAAACATCAGCGTGATGACGTCTTTGTGCTGACTTAGTTACAAGTCACCCTGCCCAATGCAGAATTATTCTTTTCTTCTCAGCTACGCATCATGTACCAATGAAAATATTATTTCACAAAGAGAGTGCAAACTTTTTCTATATCTGCAATTATTATTTTATCAGCAAAACACATACACAAAAGTCACTGAACCTTGATGAAAAGAAACAGTATCTCTCATACACACTGTGAGGCTATTTCACAGAAAAAAAACCCCAAACGAACAGATTTTGCAGTTTAACTCACATGTAGAAAAGGCTGGTGAGCAGATCAGAAAACAGTATTATCACTCAACTTGATATTTAATAGTACGTTACCTAGAAGGCTAATGCCTAAACGAGACAGCCCCTGCCTCAGTCCTTCTCCCAGGCTCTCTGGAAGCTGCCTTCTCCATTCTTCTTGTCTGTTGTAATGCTCCTCATCCAGTGACAGCCTATCCATATTCCGAGCAAGACTTGTTGCCAGATTGGTAATTGACGTCAGTGTACCTAAATACATGGAGATCTACATTTGGGTCTGGATCAAAATGCTTTAATTTAAAACACGGAGACGTTCTATGCCTCACTGACATACCAAGCTTACGAGCAGAACAGCAAGTCAATTGAAAAGTCGCCCATGCGTAACATGCTTTACTGTTTGTTAAGCATCACCACACTGCTTCTGTGGTCCACGTCACGCCCTTTACATCAGCCTGCACCAGGTCTGCCTGGCCGGTGGGAACAGCAGCTCATCCGAACATCCTTCCCCAGCTCCCAAACTTCTGTAAGGCTAACCTAAACGCAGGGGGGTGATGGAAAGGTAAACAAATGTTTACAGAAGGAGCCCGGGAGGACGTGTCCTGAGGGAGCCTGGAGCAGCAGCGAGCGCTGGGGCACCGCGCCGCGCTCTCTCCGGGGCGGCTGAAGCCACGCGATGGCACTGTTTGTACAGGCTTCACAAAACAAAAGCTGCTCCTGTTCTCAGGCCAGACCAGCCCTGCTGTCAAAACCTATCCACATACTTACACAGTTATGACAACTGTATCTACTTTTTTTTTTTTTGGAAAAAAAGAAATAATAAATACGATGAGGCGACACAGTGTAGAATTTCTGATGGTTAGCAGAAGTACAGAACACCTTTAATATTTCTGCAGTTATCACATGAAATACTGGCTGAGCCAATCTCTGTTTCCCACTGGGAGGTTTAAAATTCTGAAGTTTCTGAAACATTCTTACACACTGTAGTTAAGCGGTGATCTGTTTAATACATAAGATGTTATATACGAGCTTTGTTACCCTCCCAGCATTTTGCTGCAGCCTAGCAAGCCAAACAAAGCTGCAAGCAATATTGTTTAAAACTTTAACACATCCTTTAACAACGCACGACAACAAAGCAGTAGTTGGAGCAACAAAGTAAAAGATCTACCTTTGGAAATGTGTTTTACAAATGATGTTGTTCCTCTGGAAACTCCACTGACAAATGCTCCTGGGCCTCTGGTCAGCCCTTCATAGGGGAGCCTAAAGAAATCGGCTATGCCGTTCCCTATGCTTCTCACCAGACTAGCCGGGCTTCCGAGAATTTCCAACGATCCGACAACCCAGCCTGTGTGGAGAAACAAGACATGTTACGGCTGCAAAAACTGCAGAAGCAGCAGTTGTGAAAAGGTTATTCCTTAATTCTCTTTTTCACACTAGAATTCATCGCATCATGAACTTCCTTTGAGCAAAACACGGGAAATAACTCATCCACTATGAATTCAGAAATGGCAATCTTTCATACTTCGTAAATCAAAGAAATCCTTTTGGCAAACTCACAAATAGCTTTAGAATGACTTCCTTCCAGGAGCTTCCCGTATTTCTGCTAAAAGTGTGCTAGAAAGGCGGATGCTAGAGCCTCTCAGCTACGGAGGAACGGGACTGCAAGTTCAGATTGCTGGGTCGGTTTTAGACGCTATAAGGCGGCGTTGTGATTTCACATCCTTATGTGATAGAATTGTGACAGGGAGTTTACACTGATACAATGTACTGCTTTACCGGAGTGTGGAGGTCAATTGCTTGATGGAGTGTTAGGAAAAGGGATGCAGATTTTTGACAAGTGCTTAAGAAGGTATTTTAAATCCACCCCAACCCTTCTAAGCTGATCATTTTCTTTCAGAGTGCACTGAAAGCCAGACAAATGTCTTTTGCTCAGTACAGTTGTGTAAACAGCAACGACATCTACATGCTGATTAGGTTACTCATAGGGGAGTATTCCTTATGCATATCCCAGGAGAGGTATCTGTGGATCTGGTTTCCTATATAAACGCAGGGTTGCCAGCAGCTTGCTGGATGGCCGAGTGTGCAGCAATCTGTTGCTGGAAAGCTGTTTGCAGGTCTTGTCTTTCTCAGGCTGGTTGGCAGCAGATTTATTAGGGAAATAGTGCTGCATAACTTTTTTTCGGCAGCCTAGAGAGAGCGATTCAGAAACGGCAATAAACTTTAAACGGGAACTGCCTGGTCTTTGAGCCCTGGTACCACGAATTTCAACTGGCACTGTCAGAGTGACACAAGGCACGACAGGGCCAGGAGACTGAAAGATGGACAGATTGGCCTCCTGCTCTCCCGGCGAGGGCCCTTGATCTGCGCTGCCCTCCTCATTCCCATCTCATCACTGCAAACTCCTGCTATCCAGATGCTTTTCTTGTTTTGTAGTAACCCCTCCCAGTCACTCCTGTGGAAGGCTGAATCATGAAACTGAACAGAAGAGAAAATGTTACTCATATGAAATGAATTAATCTCATACTATCATTGTAAGCTCCCGGAAAATCTATTATTCTTGTTGAATCTGTCCCACATTTCAGCTCTGGCAGGTTGAGAACGCCAGTTCATGTAGTATAAAAAACGGGAACCACAGTGGACATAAGGGAGAGGGTGGGATGGACTATGAAAATAAAAATCAAGTACTACTGGCAACACGACGAGCAAAGCAGCAACGAGCACTGTGGCCCCGCGGTGCCTGCCCTGGAGAGGAGCGTCGCCCTGGCAGTCCTTCCCTGCCGGGGAGCAGGGGAAGCCAGCGCTCCAGGCTGGGCCTGCGACTCCCGCACTGCAGTATTCTTAGCAAATTATCCTTGCCACTGTGTGAAGTGATGAAAAGCTGGAGGGGTGGGGTGGCGTGTACAGACGGAAGAGATGCTCTTTCTGCTTCTTCTGATCAATAATGTTGCAATAATCCCTTACAAACAGCCTTTTTTTTTTTTTTTTTAAAATGTCCTTGGCATCCACCTGAGGTGGTGATGGGACGGCATGAGGTGCCAGAAAGGGGCTGCACGACACTGCAGATGAATGCCTTGCCGCCCTGCAGGCACTGCCAGGCTGCGACACGAGAGACTCCAACTCCACTCACCAGCGTGTTCAGGAATGAAAACCGGATTAAAACTAGGAATGAAACCAGCTAAACACAAAGCTGAGAGGTTGCCTGGTATCCCGGGGATGGGCTGTTGGAGTCTGGCCCTGGCCTGCAGGCTGTCAGTTTTGGGAAGCTCTGGAAGGAGCATGCTCACCCTTGGAGAGCACATGGGAGGAACGTGCAACCTGCAGCAAGGGTGATCCTCCCTGGCCAATGCTCACAGCAAAACTAATGGCTCCTCACTGCCGGCATGGACCACCCAACCCAAGGAGGAAGGCGTGGGAGTAAGTAGGGAATAGGAAAATGATGAATCAGGAATAATCACTCAATTCACAAGCTGTGCTGCATTTTACTTTGCAGAAATATAGTATCACATCAGGTTACCATTTCCCAAAGTATGCTTAGTAATTATATCCACTAATATGAAATAATTATGACTATATTAGCAGAGAGCCACTGCATTTTCTTTATAGGCAACTATAGAGTTAGATCTGGCTGATACGAGTAATATTTTTAAATAGAATTTTATTAACTTTTAAATAGAAGCCAACTTAATTAGAAAAGGATGGGAGATTTCCATTGCAAATTTTGCTAATTTAAGACAAGCAATGTTAATCAGCATATTTGAGCAGAGCTCTCCAGTCCCACTCATTGCTTACGAGACATGGATTCTGGCTGCTCCTTTGCAACATATGGGGCAGCCTGATACACTCCCTTTAGCAGGCTTTGGGGCAAATCCTGTCCCTCCCATGGGGCAGCAATGGTCTTGCACACAGCTAAGGGCAAAATGAGAGTATATCCCGCTTGGAGCATAAGGCATAGCTGTATGGGAATGCTGTTTGTGCAGATGCTACAACGATTTATGCATGGGGCAGTGGCGAGCAGAAGGGGGGCTCAAACAACCCCTCGTTTTGCAGATTAATGTGGTTAAAATGCAGGAGAGTGAGGTCCTCTTCCATAAAAGACCAATCCAAGAAGTGTAACTCATCTGATGGTGAGGAAAGGACTCAGGGTTTGCAGACCATATAAAGCTTTTTGCTTGATTTTTTCCTCCTTTTTAACTTTGTTGACATAGTCAGCCTTTTGACAAGTGTCACAAAATCTTCAAAATAAAGCATCTTCTTTGTCCAAGCAGACATTAATCAACACAATTCACCATTTTAATCATGGTAACCCCTTTTGAAAATACATTTTAGTTTTACTGCTTTGAGTGGGATTTAAGTAGTAACTAAATATATGGTTATGTATTTTCCTGAAGCGAAGTTCCACTGAAATAAACCCTATTTCTTAATATTTAAACCTGCTTGATTTCAGCTACATCATGAGCCCAGAGCAAGGGGTGGCCTCTGCCCTGCTGCACACTGCAAGGGTAGCACAGGAGGAACGACCAAGGCCAGGCTCAGGAATCCCTCACGAGCATATGTGCCTCACCTGGGATGTTGTGGATGAAAAGCCGGTATAACCCCAATTTCCTGCTGCAGTCTATCACCACTTGTATCACCACTCCTAGCCAGTTGTGGGGAGAAACATTCACACTGTGGACCATGTTTGGCCACAGTTTCACTCTTAATTAGCAAGAAACTACATCTCCCCTTTTGTACTATGGGATTTGACTGTAAAACAAATCCAAACAAGTAGTAAAAAGAAAAACCTGCAAATTTTGCATGCAAAATAATGCAAGAAAATAACGAATCAGTGCACTATGTTCTGGTGCACAATTGTGTACACAGTTGACATAATCAGCTATGCAAGTCAGGTATGCACACAGTGAAAGACCAGATCAGCATCTCTCTATTTATAAATACTTGAAATTCATGTGTACAATTTTGGAAACTGTGCACAGAAATCAGGTCGCAGCTATGCTTGCAGCACAAATGAAGTACCAGGATTTCAGAAAATCTGACCATTAGTACCGCAGGAAAATAAATCCCATGTTTCAGTGTGGAGCACATTACTTGTGTGTGATCATAGAGGAGCTTCCTCCTGTCTCAGGCATAAATTCCGTTCTACACTAAGACACAGCAGAGACCAAATTTCATTATTTCTAAATTAATATTTATGGGAAACAGAATGTACCTGCTAACCTAATAGACTAATTGCTCACTATTGATCCTATATGGAAAAAAAGTTAGTAACAGCAAACTTCATAGTTCTTGGATCAAAGGACAACAAACATCTGTGTGCCAGTTTAGCATGAAGGCTGTATGAAGAAAGACAGATTCCTAATCATAAACTGCAGCCAAAGGGAGTTTTAACAACAAAACAACATTCAGGGCTATAATTTACTTCTGAATGCAGAGCAACATGCTGAATAATTTGATTAAATGTAGTTTTGGGGAGTTTATGTGAGGAATGTGGGTTGATTCTGACTAGTGCTGTAATATAAAAAGATAAAACCTAAGCCAGCTAGAATACATTTTTATTCTGCGTTCAGGGTTTTGTAAAGCCTGCAGGTGGCTGGCTAATGTTTAGCACAACTTTACAAATCTTCACTGGTGTCTGCTCAGCCATTTTATTTCCCTTCTGTCGTATGGCAGGACATGAAAGGTGTCTGAAAATACCATTATCAAACAGTGTTTGAGGAAAACAATAATTGTATGGCTAACATCTAGGTTATTCAGCTTGAGAGACAATCACAGAATCCTGGTACCTAGTAAAAATGTTACATGTTATGGAAAAGTACTGACCTGCTCTGAAAAGTGCTCCAGCAGCATAATGCATGGCCAAGGCATGGACAAGTTGCCTGGCAGTGGTGAAGATGGGTCCTCGCTCAAACACAGAGAAGGAGAGAGGGGTGTGATCTGAGGCTATATACAGTTTCAACGAAGCATGAATACTGACAAGGAGATTAACAGGTTGTATTGTTAATTTTCTTAACTTCACTGGCTTGACTAAAGCTCTTGCATGCTCTCTCACTTGTTCAGGCAGTATCAGGGTAGTATCTGAAGTATTCATGGATTGACAAGCGGTTTTGTTTTCTGGAAGATATGTATCAAACAAAGTCTTAATGTAGTAAACAAAGGTGTCTTCCACATATAACCTAGCTGGTTTGAGCTCAAAGCTGAGGTCATTCACGTGAAACATGAAATTCTCTTCCTCGGAAAAAGCAATGCAGAGTTTTATAAAGCAGTTTTCCTTATAGCTTTCCAAATCTTTGTTACAAACAATGAGGTTGTTCACTCTGGACCACTGCACGGTCTCATTTTTCTCTCCTTGGCACAGCAGGACTGCAAAATGGAAATTGGATTTGCTGTACAACTGATTGTCCAGTTGCAAGTCTTCACAATACACTTGGAGACTATGAAATTGTGGGAGGCCTTCCACTGTGTCCCGCTGGAACTCCTGAGACAGAGGTCTCAGGTAGCTGGTGGCTGGGGCCATGTGGAGGAAAACATTGTCCGCTGTGAGACGCAGAAGTTCGGATGACACTTTGTAGTTTGTAATATCATCAAATGCAGCAAGACTTAACTGACTGATGAACATTTTCAGTGACAGGGTCTGCTCTTGACTTCTAGACAGGAGGGAAAAGAAGTTTCATTACTTCGTGTATTTTGAGTTCACCTAGCATCTTGCTTTCTCAAAAATCTATCAGGGGAGACATTCTTTATAATACATGGGAAACTCATTGTGCAAGTCCTGCTAATGTTAATGGGATCTGGCAGCCTTAATCACCACAGTGGGTACCATGCAGGAGGTCTTCTAAGAAATGGGATATTACACATCCATGCCACGTTTCTCTTTCTTTCTTATCAATCAACTGGATAGTTTGGACAGGAACGTCTCTACATACACAGTAATTCCCTACTGGATTTGCAATAGAGCCAGATATTAAAGCAGACAACAAATACAATTTTCTGATAATTCACGTAAGGCCTCAGCTGTTACAATATTTTCTGGGAGCCACTACTGAGGATTAGTATTATGGATAATTCATTTCACATCACACGCAGCGAGTGCCCTCCAACGAAGCCACCACAGCATTTTTATACTGATGGCATTGAGGGCCTCCCCCCCGCCAGTGTTAACTGCCCATTGCCAAGCTTAACTAGCAAGTAGGCTATTATGTACTGCTGATGACCAGTTTCTCAGGGATTAATACTTAATTACAGCACAAATAAAAACAGTACAACAAATTCCACTCTAATTGTAACAGCATTGCTGGAGGCCAGGCATTCTGCATCTTGGAAATACGTAGTGTTATAATTGCACTTGAATGGAACTGAGCACCACGTTGTGGTGTGTGGGGAAGTCTTCTAAAGAAGAGTGTTATAATCAAGTACAGTTAATTACTGACTGTAAGACTATTTCTACAGCCCTTGCACATCAAACTTCCTACCAATTTTAGTGGAAGCTTGTACGATTATGGATGGCAGGATGTAGCTAAATACATTTTAAACTGAGGAACACACTCAAAATTAGTTATGATGGAAAATGCCTTTTGTTAATGAACAACTCAGGACCTCTTTTTGTATCACACATCTAGTGTTTACCGTAAAGTGACATGACTTTTGATGGTAGATTGTCCTTTTTCATCTGTGATATACAAAGCATAATCTATGGTCTAAACATATGCCACAGAGCATGCAGCAGTATTAAACAAAACAAACAGTTAAGCCAAAGTTCGGAAGTCAGTTAACACTTAGAAAGCTGACTGACCTCTCAGCACTGTTTAGCAACGCTTTTTATCATCTTTTATGTGCTTTATGTACCTGTTGAGGTTGATCTCGATGGGTCCTGCTCTTCCTTCTGGGGCCAAAGTTATGACTATTGTTCCACACTGATGGGCAATATCCACATAAACACAGCCAAAGCCAGTTAAGAACACAATCTAGTGGAGAGAGTTAGAAACATATGGAATGCTACTGAAATTACTATTTTTAACATCATAATTTGAATTAATCCTATTAATGCCTTCTGGTTGAGATCTTTTACTCGAATCATGATACTGTTCAGGAAAAACAGAAACAAATTCCAATATTTCAGAAAATAACAGCTCTGATACTTCAACTATTTCAGTTGTACAGCAAGATGAAATTTGCACCTCATCCTTTAACTGTATAACTGAATACATTTTAATAAGAAGCTTCTTCTCCAGAAATGTGCAAGACATGCTGGGGAAGGGGGAGGTCATATGAGAAAAGAATAAATAGAAAATTTTAATTTGTGATTTTGGATTAAGGAGAAAGGCATACTCCTGGAGCTCTGCAAAATCCCACCTTCTCCTCCAGGAAAAAACTCCTAAATTAACATTATGTTGCTATGCCCTAGCTCAGAGCTGGTTAGATGAATGGCTGATAGCATGATGCAAAACACATGAAGACTAAAACATAAGTAATATTTTGGATTCATGAAGATTTGCTTAACAACTCAACACTGAACACATTTTTAAGCCATCTGAACTGGTTTGGTGACAACACCTTCACAAGCAAGGTGCCACCACAAAGAAATAGCAAAAGTCTATTGGAAAGGGTAAAATGGCTAAAAAGGCAGGAAAATGGGAACTTGACAACAGGTTTTTGTATTGCTTACACATGTGCAAACTTTTATTCTGAACAAGTTGTCCTTAGGAATAAATATTCTACTTAAAGAAATGACGTATTGTTTTTGGAGCTTAATTCTGCAATATTTCTGTGCAAGTTTTGTGTTTTTCCAGAATATAAAAGATTAAGGTCTTTTTATGTTTGGAAAGCTCACAGCAGTCCTTGTTAGAGCAAGTTGGCTTCTCTTTTCTTGCAGGGCTACCATCAACACAATTGTTTACTAGATTGTAATGACAGAAGCTATAATTTAAAGGAATGCAAACTCAAGGAATAGCACAAAGATAATGGGCTAGCACAGGTAAAATAAACAGTTTTTTGTCTTGAAGAATCTTTACTGCTGTTAACAAGTCACCAGAAGGAAAAGCACTTGGAAGTTTAGTAGGATCAGCACTTAAACTTATTCTCGTGACACTATTTATAATAACCTTGTACAGATAATTAAATTTCGTTCATCAAATTATGTCTTATTCTTCTGAGAATTACATATAAAAGCATTTCTAATTTTGATATGTCAGTTTTAATCCTTTGCTTATCTGAAAGAGAGTCGCAATCCTGCATGATGGAATTGGAGAAAAAAGGACATTTACTGAATTTTCAATATACCCTCATTATTCTAAAAAACCCTCATTGATCTTAAAGATTGGTCATTTTAATTCCAATTTCAGATGATTCTGATGATAAATACCTTGATTTTAGTAAATTAATAAAATTTTCTTTATAATAGAATAAGAAGTGCTTATCTGTGACTAGGCAGAAAGAGTACAAATTACTTAAGATCCTCTAAATCCCAGTTATTTCACAATCTGAACCGAGTTGTATGTGAAGCTATTAGCATATTCCTTATTTACTTATAGTTATAGTTTTCTAAGAGAAAGACTGACTGAGACATCCTGGGGAAATTCTCTGCATGTAAACCCTAAAACTTCAATAACAGAAGGCTACACTTTTTATTTGGAGAGTTCTTCAAGTAGACAATGATCCCCAAATGTTGTCTTAGCATCTAATTCCTTCTAGGAGCCAGATACTTATAAAGAACCCTGGTCTGGCATAACATTAATGACTGAAATTTGAAACCTTGCATTGCTTGACTGGCTTGCTGAATGAAACTGAACTACTTGCTATATAACATAACACTCAATAATCAAGAGCATTTTGTGATTGGTCCCCAGGGAAAA
Source organism: Nipponia nippon (assembly GCF_047370975.1). NCBI lineage: Eukaryota > Metazoa > Chordata > Aves > Pelecaniformes > Threskiornithidae > Nipponia > Nipponia nippon. Next base: position 23,858,748 of record NW_028262290.1, read on the forward strand.
CATCTGAAACTACTATTTCTTTCAAAGAACCAAGCAGTTTATGTTGATTCCATGTAAACTAATGACTTCAAAGATGGAAAAAGTTCCCATCAAAAAGAATTACTCCAGTCAAGGAAGTTTTCATTTACCTCAAAACAGGAGGAAAATAACAGAAGGAAAGAAAAGGGGGGTTTTGTTTTGTTTTAGAAAGACATGCGTAGCTTCTGTGAAGACACAGAGGGAGAATGACAGTGATGATTCCTATCACATGTAAGGATAAAAATCCTGTGATAATGAAGTTACCGAACAGAAGGGTTTTCCTGGATCCTGTGGGATTCTTTGCTTATAGGGGCCAGAAATTTTCAGGACTGATTTTTCAAGGGAACATCAGGTTGATTAAAAAGAAGTGAAAAAATTCAGCACTAGAAAGACTGTATTTTTGATCTAGCTATTTTTAAAAACAGCCACTGAAGAAGGTAATCTGTATTCTAAAACTTCCACAGGAATGGGCTTAGGAAGAAGAGCTCCCAAGACTTAAATAAAAAAACCCCAAAACCAACAGAAAGGATATGCTTATTGCAGAGGAACAATATACTGTGCAGGTCAGGAAGACAACCATTTATGCTGTGAACTAGGAAATAAGTTTATAATGATTTACTTGTGTTCCTTGATTGTTGATGTCCACAAAATCACTCCATTCATTTACTAATTCATCGGATGACATCACTTTCAGAAGAATGCTGGGCAGTAAATCCCTTGTTTTGCAATCTGGATAGCTGGAGACTTGATGGTAAAGTTCATGATGAACTGAACATTCAGCTGGAATCTTTCTACAATAAACTTCAAACTTTGGTGTATCTAAAATTTTATAAAATATACAAGATCAGGGCTTTCTAAAACCCGTATTAAATCAAAACTCACCTATGCTTACACAAACAAGGAAGTTTCTGCCTGAAATACTACTAATAAATAAAAACATTACTTTTCTATTGGTTGGAATTCTATGCGTTTGGGGTTTTTCCTTTTCTTTTTTATGTCACTAACATTTACATAAATAATGTTCCACTGATCATTACATTAACATACTGTAACTGGAATTTTGGCAATATGTTTTGTGTTACATTTGCAAATCTGAGATTTAAATGTTCCATGGGATCGAACTGATGTCAGCAAAACTCCACTGCCTACAAGTTTTCTACAGCCAAGCCACCTTGACAGCTGGAACCAGGGAGACCCAAAAGCCTGGAGCCATGTAAGATCATACTCCTGACCTCACAATTAGCTCCACTAGCTTCCAGGCTTCAGTATCTTCCAGAGTCTCTCACTTTGAGACAGACTTTTATGAGGGCATCAAGTTCTTGTTCTAACCAAAACACATACTGAACTCAACTTTGTACTGGAAACAGTGCACTGTTTCTAATTACTGCATACTACCTACCTTTGAAGTTCTCTTTTACAAGCAATGGAACGGAACACCTATTGTGGATAACTATACGAGGACTAGGATCTTCTGTAAGTGTTAGGTATGTCACACCAAGATGCTCTTGGTAAGTCAGTGCTATAGCTCTAAAACAGAAGCAGATATATTTGATTATGCATGTTTTAGATGAAATCTTTACATATTATTACTCTGGACAATTAAAAACATTCAAAACTAGCATCGGTAAGATTCTTTATGATCAAGTTCCAATTCCACAGATACTTATATACATTTAGGCAAGTACATATCTCCACTGTGAATTATATTTAAACAGAAGAACACGTGGAAATAGCACAAAAAACAACATTAGAGAAGAAATCACTTCATAGAGACTACTCATGAGTTAAATTGAGCACGTGTGTTTGCAAGATGAGAGCCTTAGCCCGCAGAGATTTGTATTAAATTAAAAACATGAGATTGTAGGCCCGAATTTTCAACATAAATCTTTAAAATTTTCCAGAAGAATTTGCACGCATACTTCTCTGATACACATGAAAGACATTTTTAACAAATACATAAATTTGTAACTGATTGCTCCCCTGGAATGATCCACAATGCTATCGCCCTTTCAAATGTTAATGTTATGGATCATCACTACATAAATTTCCAAAATGAAAATACAGTAATTTAGTTTTACTCATTAGCTACATAAAATGTCTTCATACATAAACACAAATTGTTCTTTTCTTGTGTAAATTTATTGGCTATTTCTAAAAAACTTCACCTCATGGTGATTTTAAAAATCCAAGCAGCCTGAAAATTTGATCAGCAACATGAGATCCTCTATGCTGGTCTCAGAATTATAAGGAATCCTTTCCTTGTTCTTTGCATTTTAAATTTTTTTTAATCTGAAGTCTGTGTGAGAATCTTTAGTATCCACAATGATACCTCTTAGACCCTGCAGAGGAACTGTATGAGGGTTTGAATGATATCAAGCACTTCAGGCAAGAGAAAGATCATATGGCTGGTAATATATACTGAGGCAGCTTCTCTGATTTCAGCAGATTGTTTCTTGTTTATACCAGCATAAGCATGAATAGATTCAGATATCAGGTCTGAGAATTAAAGCTAGGCATCTGACAAGTCATTGGACTGTTATTTTTAACTAGCTGGATGCATTTGTTTATAAGTGGAATGCACATTTGGATATTTCAAGCTTTAAAACTTGGAAATCTTTCCTTGTTGTAGTCTCAAAATAGTTTCATCCCTTTTTTGCTTTTCCTGTTTATCCTCTTATTATTATTACTAAAATACATTTCTACCTTTTATAAACAAAACCTACATTTTTGTATTGTATTATTTCACACTGTCCTTGAACTCTTAAATTGTTACTGACAGATTAAAAAAGACCATAATCTCGAATATAAACTTTTCATGCTCTTATTTTGTATGCACGTAGAAAACCAGCAGCCCATACATTATAAAAATTGTACAACTTGTACATGGTCATAACATTAAACCATTTACAATAAAAGCATGAAAAACATCAAAAGATAATTTTCACATTAAAGTAAGACTTGCCTTTACATACAGGGGGCGTGCGTTAGTCTGACTTTTGCGTTAATCTCTTCTGGTTTATTACTAGCTGAGGCTTTACAGCAACAAGCAAAGTTCATTATTCATGACGGTTCAGCGTACAGTACCTGGTACAAAATCCACTTTCACTACAAACCCCTGTGGGCACCGCCACGCTCTGTCTAGGAAACTCCTGTTTAATGACAGCTGGTAGGCTCCACGGCTCACAACTCCCAGTGCAGCCGCCTGGACTGAAACTCAGCAGCACGCGTTTTTCAGTGAGAGGTGCCCCTGAAGCTAAGGGACTGCTGTCCGACATCAGGTCCCAGCAGGGCACAGCGCTCAGCGTCTCACTGGGTGGTGCCCCGGCTGGACTGACGCTGAACACCATACTGTCTGATGAGTGGAAGTCCTGGAAAGAAGAGAGATGGTGATAGCACGACATGCTGGCTCCTAACAGGGAATTTATTCATGTTGATCTTGCACAGAAGAGTCTCAAGTAGCCAGCTGACCACAACTAACTAAAGGTTGCACTTAGTCCATTGCACTAAAAGCTATTTAGCCAAATTCTGTCTTCAGGTATACTTATGCAGTTAACTGAGCAGTTATTCACAGTCCACTCTCAGCTGCACAACATAACTCTACCAAAAGCAACAGTCACATCACTGTAACACAACTGTGAGAAGAAAATCCATTTATAGATATAAAACTAAGAATGGGTTTTAGCCTCAACATTCTTCCAATTCCCCATCCCATAAGACTGCCACAAAATGCATGATGTGCAAATGTAGATAGCAATGTAAAGAAAACTAATGGAGAAGGAAAACAATACAGAAATAGGGAACTTTAAAAATTTGTTTATCTGCCAACTCCTCTAGCAAGTTTGACCCTGAGAATTCTTTCCACATATTTTACTATAAATGTAATCTTCAATAAATATGTATAAATGGTTGATTAAAATATATTGACCATGCATACATTTTGGTCCCTGTAAGCTAGTCCTTAAATATACTGTGTGATTATTAGAAAACTGATATTCACGATTTGATGCAGTTCACTGATATACATAAACTTTGGGCATGTCTCTAGTTCTGCAGCTTTGTTCAGATAACTGGAATCTTCCCAAATGGATAACAAAAAGTTTTCAGCCTGCCAGGCCAATATACCTCTTTTACACGCAAACTCAGTAAAAATTCTGAGAACAATTTCAACAGCTACTACGGATTACGCTGCCTATTTTACAGAAATGGCCATTAGTGCCTGAACAGATGGAGAACAGGCAGAACTAATTCTGCAATGTGCAAGAATCTCCTGCTTTGCACAGATTTCTGATCACAGTTAATTACTGGAGTTGAATTTACCCAGGATTCTGTATTTTAAATTAAAATGATATAAAATACTTTATCATTATTATGTCTAAAGACTTCTGTTTGAGCTCTTGAGACCATATGCAGTTGAGACCACACAAATCTAAACACCCATGTACCGCAGATGACAAACAAAAACAGTATCCAGAGTGCGTTACCTCTTCTCCTGAGTGGGGTTTGGAAATAGAAAGCTGTGGCCTATAATAGATTTGATATGATGTATCATTGATTATTGTTGTCTTGTCTTCTATCTGTAGAATTTGTATACCTTGTCGAACCATCGAAGAAATGCAGAATTGACACAACTGTAAGATAATAAAAATGATGATGAGGTTGCACACAAAACTACAAAAGGTATTGAAATATAGTGACAGAACTGCCGTTTTCTTATTAACTGTGGAAATCCTGTCTACATTCATGCACTTCATAACTGGAGCCACATCACATACTTTTGAGTTGCATCTGTCAATGCTGACTGAGAAACAAGACTGAGAATTCATTAATTCTTTTTCCAGGAGATATTGTATTATCTTGATGAGTTGGGCAGAATGTTTTTGGCGATCTAATTCTTTAAATTATACTTCATACATTGTTTATACTCTCATTATTATTCTATGATTCTATGATTATGTTGTACATGTATTAACATAATTAGGGAGGAGCTTTCACACTACATACATTTGGTTGATTGCTTTCATCTGCTATATGACTTCATTTTTAAATTATAAAGTTATAAATCATAATAATTTTATTCTAACCTTTTGATGACCTGGAAAAGCACCAAGCTTTATTTCAGCTTCAACAAAACCTTCTTCATCCAATGTTACTACTTCCCCATTATCAGCATCCTTCCATTTTGGAGAGGTCACATTATGAACCAGTTTAATTGCCACTGATTTGTGCACAGTATTGGTGTTTGCCCAGTATATTCCAACCTGAAAAGCTTCCTGCAAGTGAAAAAAGACCGATCATCACTTGTTGACAATTCGATACACTTCTGGAGTTAAATCTAGTTTCCAGTATGAAGTCAATCTCATTTCCTCCCTTTCTCCCTCTGATACTTTCTATGTGGTACAAGGACAGATGAAACCACAATGTGGATATGGGACTGACCTTCATGGTGGAATCAAGACCATAGTGTACACTGAGATGTGTAAATAGGCAGACCTTTTATTTATTAACAGATGTACATGGGGGGAAAAAGATGGCAAAATAAACAGGAAGTATCAGATTGTCCAACTGGAATTGACAAGCTCCTCTGTCAAATTATTTTAATTCTTCCAAAAATAAAGAATATTGGGGTTGCAATAAAAAAGCATGTGCCTGGCCAAGCTAAGGTATGTGAGAAGATGCATTACACAAAACTCTGAATTCAGGAAGGCAGGCATCCTAAAAAATCTTCCTTGTTTGTAATTCACCCGATCTCATTATCAAACCTTTTTTGGTAGCATACAAGCTATGAAACAACTCAACCTAAAACACTCTCAAACATAACATTCCTTCCAGGCTGTCAGCTTTGCTCCTGTGGTCAACACACTTCCCAAGTGACAGGTTGGCACAGCAGGGGCCAAAGTCTATATTTGGCCTCTACAGCAATCTACTTGGGCTGCTACATTATGCCCATGCGGCGGATTCATTGGCTGAATTGGGAGGAAGGAGAGAAAGCTGCTGAATCAGATGGCACGCAGGTCTTCTTCCTACAGTGTCTTACAGACTATTTTTAACTATGCATCTTTAAGACATGTTGTTCTTCAAACATTGCTATCAAGTATGTCGTGCTACCCACTCGGCGGCTCAGTCAGCATGACAAATTTCTACTGTTATTTCTACTCCTCATCATATGATTAACAGAAACAGTGACTGGAAAGTGGGAATCATCTGGATTAATAACCGTTCTTCAAAATCAGAATGTTTAGCAGAACTGTGCCTGTTAACCTGAAGGGTGAAGTTACCTCGAAGTTGGGAGGTATAATTACTTTCCCAGTAGGTATTTGAAGAACAATCTTCTCTCCTTCAAACAGCCAGAGGTCCCACTTGGACTGATTGATAAGCAAAGCCCAGGGCAAGAGTTCTATCAGCAGGGTTTTAACATACGGTTTCCACACCGACAGCTTTACCCGCATTGGGCTATCCCATTGGGAGAGTTGTTCATTGCTGTTCAAAAACAAATAAACAAAAAGATAAAGTCAAAGGAATAATGAATTCAAGATTACAAATGATAAGCCATCATTTTCAGAAATTTGCAAGGCTTTTGTGGTTTTGAAATAGAAAACCAATCTCCTCTTACCTAATCACTCTGGAACATACTGAGATGCTGTCAGACAGATCTAGCTACACGTAAGCTATAAAGACATATTTTTAACTGCATAAGCTCAACCTAAATTTGGTCAATTAAAAAAATGCCTTAACAGAATTACCACTATCCTTCAGAACTTAACCTGTGACTTTTGTAGTCATAAAATCACATTTCCATTTTTTTCAGCAACTCCTCCTACAGCAACTCCCTGTTTCTGTACTCAAACAAACAGCTACTGAATAAACAACAGGCTCTAGAGCTAAAGAAGGTGCATTTTTTTTTAGTTCCATTTATTTCATCCTTGCTGATGCAATCTTTTCAGTGTAATCAAGGGCAGCCCCTAGGCTGACCTCCATTTTTTCCCACCTGCGACAGATTCTGCAGCTTACATACAGGAATCATGTAATTACTGAAAACATATTCAACGTTGATCACATATAGTCTTCTTGAACATGATTTCAGTTTATTTGAAAAGGCAATGCAACAACCATGAAGAAGGTTTAGCAAAGAATTACCTGTCTGAATCCTTCTTATTATATGGCCATGCAGGCTGGGAAGGATTAGCGGTGCCATAGAAGTCGGACAATATTTGGTTGACATTGCCACCTGGATGGGATTTAGTGGCTATCTGTTTAATTAGCATGGTTGAGATAGGGACTGCGCACTCTGATGGATCATCTTCCTCCCTGTCATTGAAAACAGAATCAGTCACTTGCACAACAAGGCCAAGCATTAGTAGCACTAACATTTTCTTCGATGAAGCTTTCCAAGCATACTCTGCGGTAGGAACACTCTCAAGGTAATCATGGATGAATCAAGTTACGATGTCTAACAAGTTCCTGAGCATGAAGTGACATGCATGAATTTGTTATGACACTAGTGATCTTTGTGTCTGAGACCCTAGAAACTCTTCAATATTCTCAAAAAAACATTTCAAGATCATTTAGGAATTTATTTTTCAAAACACAAGAACGTGGACTGCTTAAGCACACAAAAGCCAACGTGCTTAGGACAGTTATATTGAATTTAATATTTCCTATCATATCATTTCAGGCCACATATGCTTGTTCTCTTGTATCTCCTCTGCATATGCCATACTCTTGGAAAAAATGCACCAGAAGTTAAAAGGTAAATTATTCCTTCTTTTCCATATAAATGAACCATTTTCAAGGAAAGCGTGTATTTTACCTGGCTTGAAATGTCAGGTGATGCGTAAGATCAGGTTCTATATTTTGCAGTGCTTTCTCCTGTCCTTTCCCTGGAATCACTTGCGTTTCATTCAGTCCCAGACTTCTTTTCTCTAAATGTATGATAATTGGGTCTGGAAGATGGCTCCTTACAATGAAAAGTGGGCTGAAAACAATCTACAAAAAGAAAAGAATATACCAATTTAAGGATAATTTTATTCCAGTATTACAGCTGTTGAAACAATCTATCAATAAATCTTTAAAATGGGTCATTCTGCCCTTAATTTATTATATGACGTATAAGGCATAAACATGTAGATTTCAGAGACATTAAATGTACTTACTAATCGTTGCTGCACATGAGAGTTGGGCTCTAAAGTCAAAATTGTGCACCACACATATGTAATTGAACTCGTTGAAGATGGTACCTGTACGCAGAGAGATCAGCAGCGTTACGCTAAAATTATTTCAGGATGATAATGTTCAACATTTCATCATATGAAACAGAAGTCTAAATGCAAAGTCCCCAGTTCTCTCAGGCATTTTTTATGCTATATTCCATAACCTATTTCTAGTCATACCTGAATGACAGTGCTGTGTTCTGTATGTTTAGAACTTAGACATACGTCTCGGGACCAGTCTTCATCTCCTGTAGCTTTCACACTCAGCTCAGTAAGCTCATTGTTTTCTAGGACATATGAAGGCAACTTCTGCTTGGCTGCAAGGCAGTTGATGTGTTCTTTAACAACGGCCTGTCCGTCCTGGCTAATGTAATGCTGAACCACTTTCAGTTCAATACTTTCAGAAAGGTAACTACAGACTGTCTGTCTTCCACAGATTAGGATCTAAAACACACAAAAATATGCAGCTCATATATAAACAATTGTGAAAAAGAAAGGTCAAAATTGAATTATAGAGTGAAAACCTGTACAAGAATAATCTCCCTATTTTAGTTTTTTCCAAGCACTGCTGAAGGCAGTGAATGGTAAAACATTATTTTTATTGGCCAAATGTATGTGCAATTTCATAGAAACCTAGGCATTAAAACGCTTGAAATATTGCTAAGGCAGTATCCGGGCTTGAAAGAAACATGTAACATATCCACTTTCACTCCTACTGAACTCAGCAGTACTGCCCATGGGTCACATAGCTCTGGTTTGGATTTTAAGAGTGCTGTGATGGTCTCTGAATGCTGAGCCCTTTCATAGCAGACACAGTGATGTACTTGAGAAGAAAGGTTTCTACTGACACCTCACATTGCCATCACAATCCAGACCTTTCAGTATGTTTGCTGTTTTAAAGCTTATAATTCCATTAAATGTCTGCACCATATTTTTGTTTTTAAGTGCACCCACCTAGAAAAGGACCAAATTACATTCTGAGTTGTTGCTGAATACATGAATTGTTTATCATAGAACATATATCTGACTTTCTTTAAGTTACACTAAGGGACAGCATTCCATGTGTATCCCTGCTACAACCATCTTCATTTGCTTTTCATTAATGAGGGCGCGCACCACAGCTACAACCTACCAAGCAAAATCTCAGCAGGGCTTTCAGTGATGCCAGGCACTGTTCCTGTCTGATCAGCTGTATTTCTGTTGCACAACATAAGGCGCTCTGCCATATCCATGAGCTGAACATGTTATGTCCACCATATGCTCTGGCTTCTGCCAACGCAGGCAGAATGACTGCAGTGTTACTACAGTTCTCTTTACAAAGACAGTATGTGAAACTTGCTGCACAGCAGCCCATTTTCAAATGTTAATTTGGTCATTACTCCTTTCTCTTTTAACAATACCAAGGCCTGAATTACAACCCAGAATAAGATATGAACAGTTTCTTAAAAAAAAATAAAAATTCTGCTTCTCAAGAGCTTAAAACGTGTAACTTAGCACTGTCAGAACTTAAAAACCAGACAAAGGGATGTTTACTGGAACATGTAAAATATGTGGTGGTAATTGAGGTTTTAAATGCTAAGATTCATACCAAAGTGAAGAAAAGAGTTGTAAAAACTCCCCAAAATGCCCTCAGAAGACTGTTATACTTGGTTTTTTTCAGACCATAATAAAGTGACTAATTTGTGAACAGATAACAGTTTAAATTACTCATTTTTTCCAAACTGGATCAAATACTTACTTGCTTTTGCACTCCACTGAGCTGCTGAACTTTGATAATAAGTGATGCTGTCCGGCCCTTGTACTGAATGGTACGAATAAAGGTCCCTGTATTGTCCACACTGAATGGTTCAGACCACCGCCAGTTTCCCCAGCCTTCAATACAGATGTGTAACAGCTGGAAAGAAAGCAATTACTACTTCAATATATAACTGGGAAAAAAAAGCCTTGCAGTAGGATAGGAATTCCCATGACAGAGAAATATTCTTGGTTTTAAAACTCAGCAATGCTAAGCACACCAGTTCTCTGAATGATCCACTCATTCTGTGATTTCAGATAGAAACAGAAGAATCAACAATACCGTAAGATGGCTCTGCATCCATCATGCATTTCTGTAAATTACCTGCTTTAACAGTGTATTTAGCATGGTAAAAATCCAGCACACAACTGTTCAGAAAAAAAGGGTACGTGGATTAGAGAGCATAAAACAGGAAATAAGAGATTTTCTTTACTGCCCTTGAAACTTTTCTAGAAATTCACCCTCTTTATTACCAGCAAGGTGATATGGAACACAGGTCGAGGCCAGATTTTTGGCCTTCAGAATAAGACAGAAAATTACAAATACCCTTCCCTTCAAAATAAAGATGGATGCAAATCTATTTGTATGTATACTTGTTTAGCTCACATATATATGTGTGTTAAATGCAGAAGTTAGCATGTTGCTGAGAGATGGGAAACATTTCATTTCTTACACAAATGTGGTGGCAAGTTCAAGCTTGACTGCATGAGAAGAAATTTAACTGCATAATTATACTCCCTGTGTGATTTATGCCGGAAAAGGAGTGGCTTTTTTCCAGTTTAACTTAAATCACTTCCAGAGCAATATAGTCTTTCATCATTTGAAGAGCCTTTCATCCATTTACCCACCATACGCACTTACCTCTATCCCATGGAGATTCTTTAAGCCCGAGTAGTGAAAATTGGTACTGTTCCATGTAGGTCAATGAAGTTACATAAATTTACGCCAGCTGAAGATCTGGCTATTTAGCTCTGTATAGATCTTTTGTGGCTGTGCAAACTTAAGGATGTGAGTTATATATAAGGGATCAAAGCAATAAGCATTCTGGGTAAAATTTATTCTTTGCAGAGGGCCAGCACAGAGCCTAAGCATCACTTAAGTCCTTTAAAACAGTTATATAAAGGCCTTGTGGGAATTCTCTCTTGAGGGTTGAATTTCACTCTGATTTTGGACATCTGTCATTAATTAATTTAAGTAATTGAGAACAGGATCAGGCCCAAAGTTTGATTATTTACACTAGCAAAAATTGAAACTTGTAAATACTCTGTTGTCCCATGATTTGTTTCCAGAAAGAGACAGCACTGGCCATGGGTCTGGCCAGTTGGGCCCAGTGAAGGGCTGGATGTTGGGTTTTTTATATTGTTTTAAGAAACAACCGCAGCAACAACTTTCAAAGATGTTACAACTCAGTAGCCTGCTTGCAATTTGTGGTATCCTCAGCACAAGTTACACACAACAATAACATCCATTCAGTGGGTGGCTTTTGAATTTGTAAGAGTGATGACTGTTGCATTCAGATTCAAGTTAGTTTTACACTGGAAGCACAAAGGCTAATATGTGCCAGTGCGCACACGGGCATGCACCTGGATGTGCACATGCGCGGGCACAGCTTTATATTCAGGAATACATTGAGGGAAGCTGTGCACTAGGACACTCGAACTCACAAACAAATATGTCGCTTTGATTCTGAAGTATTAGTTACAGAAAAGGAAAAACAAAACAAAAAAATCCAACTGCAGTGGCTGGAATCAGTTCAGTTTCTTACAGAGGCAGTTGGGAATAAATCTCATCACATATGAAAACTAAGAGAAACAAGAAAACTGTTTGCTTTGGAGAGACTGGTAGCTGGAAATGACAGCCAAATAATGAGAAAAGGTACTAAGTGGTCAGTCTCAGCTAGAAGGCACACAAAATATGCTGCGCTCCAAAGATAGATGTCATATAAATGCCATAATTGATGATTAGTAATTGTATGTAGCTCCAACATTAGGATGTCTCCCACCCTGTATAAACAGCTTTGCTCACGAGTTGAATGCTCCCAAGGAACACGCTGTCAGCTTTCCCTGAGCAGTCATTAGCTCCCAAATGCTGCCTTACTAATTTCTTTGTAGCACAACGATTAGTCTGCATTTAACTTCATGGTTCAGAAAGAAAAATAAAAAAGAGCTATTATCATATATTGGCAACTTCTTATTTTATCAACATACTATTTGTATACTGGTAAATGCTACATACAAAGGGAACAGCCTTCGTAAGTTATTTTAAAGTTATCTAATATATTTGTATTAATGACATAACAATATAAGAACTGGGTACTGCGTTAAGTTTACTTTTGAGCCAAGAAACTGCATTCCAGGAAAACGCAAAGGGATCTCTGGGTGAATCAGTTATTTAAATGTGAGATTTCTGGAAAACATGGCTAGAAGTAGTTAGCAAATGACACTAAGCGATCTAGAGCTATATGGCAGGAAATAAAAATTGAAGTAATTTTAGAAAATTAAGTAATCAGGTGTTAACATTATTTTAGCAGAAGACGTCATAATAGGTGGTGTTAGATACTCAACAAGGCAGAGCTCTAATGTTGTAAAACTGACTTAATACTACAGATTCACGGCAATTGCCATGTAACTCCCTTTCATTTATCAAGCTTTAAGTAAATTCTAAGTATTTATGAGACACTCTGCTTAAAAAAAGTTCAACAAGTCTAGCTAAGTATGGTACATATGTTAGGAGAAAAGAGAAGTCATTGCAAAAAAGTACAGAAAATATTCAATGGACTTCAAAAGCATTCTAACAAACATAATCCAGTGATAAGTGGCAATTTATAGCTTAGAGAGAATTTAAAACAGACTATCTATTGTATATGTGAAGATAGGCACTCATTTGTGTAACCATTTGATTTCTGCATTTTCTGTTAGGGAAACATATCAACAGATAAAGCAGTGGTTTTTGTTTTGACTAGACTTTGCTGCGGTTTGGATTTGTAATTCTGAGCCATTATGGATTTCTGTTTTGAGAGGGAAAGAAATTGCTTTCAGGGAGGTAGACTAAGATGAAGCTGCTCCTACTGGAGCAAATGGCTAGAAAAGCTGTATTCTTTATCACATCTCTTCACAGAATGTTTCTATGCACTCCTCAAAATTTACTTAGGTTTTCAGCTATGTGTGAGTGAAGGATACGATCTGAGTAAATAAAGCTAAGTGTCATATGACAAGGCATGAAGACTAAAATGGGGATTAAAAATGAGACTAAGAATGGAGCCTGTCCAGAAAAGGCAGCATTTTCCAGCTGTATGAGTAATGTAAAGCTTCTGCCCTCAAAATGCTTAGTGATACAAATTTGATTTCTACGTTGCTTGTAGATCCACCAAAGTTAACTTGGTTTCACTGTAGTTAGATTATATCTGTCTTCTAAGTGAAACTAGAAAATGCTTTTTGGGAAGAATAAGGGTTATTGCTCTCAACTCTGAGAGACTGGGAGGAATCAAGTGAGGACCTAATTAATGGTGTGGAAGCAGCTGGTTATTTTGAAACATGCGAGAGAGTAAAATGAAAGCTGTGATGATGCAGCAGCATGGAGGAAATGGAGACCTGGAGATGGGAGCTGAATTCTAAGACTTGAAGCTAAAGCAATTTTTAATTGAAAAATCAAAGGAGAAGGACAATCGGTATTTTTTGGTTGTGTTTTCACAATACAAGTTGGCCCTTGACCAGGATTAGGACGTACAACAATAAAATCAATTAGTATTTGGGAAAGCAGTGAATGAAATGTCCATTCTGCGCATTTTCAGCTGCAGAAGCCACCAGAACAGTTTGAATTTCAGTATGGCGTCATTTTCTCATGGGACCTGGGAGCTCTGACCAGTTCTACACCATCATCCTTTGTAAGACAGAAGGCCAGTATGGAGCACAGGAGAAAGCAATTTCCACCACCCCCACGCTGGCTAGTAGAAAAAAGGTCAAGCTTGGCAGATAAACTGACCCTCAGGGGCTCCTGGAGGCGTTGCAAGCCTCAACACAACCTGCAAAGCAGGCCTGAACCTCACAGGTACGAACTAGCTCTACACACTGTGGAAAAGAAAATTCTTTTGGTTAAGGAACCGTAACCAAATTATGAGGGTTCATGTGATTCGTGGATAATATCAATTCTTATCTGCCCCACATATTATCTAGACAGTCAATTACATATAACATAACCATTGATTTTGAATGTGGGACCCCAAAGGAAAGTAACAATGTATTTCTCACTACTTGAACAGTGTAAAATAACATAAAACTTTTTTGCCTGATGTTGTTCTGTAAATGACCCGGGGAGGATTATGTAAAGTACAAAAGGTTGTGCAGAGAATCTGTAACATCCCTAAACAATAAAAAAGGAAAACATCCCAATAATAACTGATATATAAGTCACAGTTTCTAAGTTTGAACCCACAGACTACTGCACAGTTTCTAAGTTTGAACCCACAGAGTGCTGTAAATCATCTTACACTTTATATAATCCAATACCTGAAAGAATGGCAACTTGGAAATAAATAACAATGAATTATGATCCTGCTGGAGATGCAACATAAATTAAAATTTGGCTTCAGTCTTTTTTTTGTAGGAGAATGAGAAGGAAGTTCTTAAAGCTATTTCCAAATCTACAGCTGCCTTTAAAAATTGTGTTTACAAAACTGTAGCAGAAGTTATGCTTTGCAGGCACACTATTTAAAATAAGAGAAGAAAAAACCTTAGAATGGGTTCCAGTGAAGGTATTACTAATATACTAACCACTACTAATATCTATTCAAGAATTTATATATGTATGTTCAGAAGAACAGAAAAGCAAATAATAGAGATATTTCCCCTCAAATTCTACATAAGTAGCAATAAAGCGGGACATACCTGTTTCAGGCATATTTACCTACTTTGATAAGAAATACATCTATTTTGTTTATAACCAGTGACTTGGCCACATTCTCATTGAAGTCATTGCCCAAATCACCATAGGAACTGATTTTTACCCACTACACCTGCTGCTTCAAGTTAAGGACGGTGAAAAGTGAAAATGGGCTGTTACTATAACCCTGGGAGAAGACTCTGGAGAAAGGTTTGAGAGCTTCTACTTTAAATGCAGACTTCCCCTGTGCAACATTGTGTTTTGCATAGAAAGCAAAATAATGAATTTAGATCCATTATTCTTTGCTTCTTCAGAGGACTCCGCTGAAGTTTGAGCGTGGGGAAAATAACGAGTAATAACTAGCATGTTATACAAGATTTTTGCTGTTTATTCGCAAGCAATCTCTGCAGAATACATTCAGGGGACTCTCACATGAATAGCTGTTTTTTACATGTGCTGTGATCCCTAGTGGGACCCTCTGACTGCCTACTGTCTTGCAAGACAGAATTCCTTAACTCTGAGTAAATTGCTAGGAAGATCTGATCTCTTCTAACTTCAGAGTTTCACCATATGTATCATATGCTCCAGTTCTCCTAAAAAACACAGCTGTCTTGGAGACAAACATGACTTTTGACATAACTGGGGCCCATCCCACAAAGCAACTTGAAGATCAAGATAAGGAGCACTGACTGGATCCAGTAATAATGCAGGAGCCAGTGTTGTCTGTAGAGCACAGGAGTCTCTTCCCTTTTAATGATATCTAACAGACCTCTAACTTTCATTAAAATCTGCAAAAGGAACTCACGAGGTCTGGCAACTTCTGCCAGAATTGCTTAAAACCTCAAATATCATCAGTTTTGGACTTAGCCCAACTCTGAAAGGGACTATATAGTTGGGGGTGTCTTATCCCTAAGGAAGGTCAAAGCCTCATGAAATCTGAGGAAAACATGGGGGATGGAGCAGAGTAGAAGAGTGAGCATCAGACCTCAGACTTATTACTGAAATATTAGCCAAACTAGCGAGACTTGCAGGAATCAGAGTGAAAGTTAAAAGAGAAAGGTTAGGTTCCCTGAAATGTAGAAGATCCGGGCTGGGAAAAAGTGAAGGAAGGAAGGAGCTTTAAGTTAAGCCAAACAGTTGGAGGGACACCATCAATAGCTGATAAATCCAAATCCTTGGCGTGCTATAGCTGTTTTCGTAACATGAAAAAGTTGAACAATTTTTAATTATAGGCTATAGTAGCTTCATTAATATTAAAATTAATTCTAAATGTAAATAAAGCATTATATAACTGTCTGCTACTACAAAAATAACTTATTTTAGGTATATATATTTAATTGTGTTAAATAATTCAAATGGGCAATTACTGCATCTCTCATTATGCTTAATTAGCAAAAGAAAAATGGAAAATTTTATTGATGTGAATGTGAAAGAAATATAATCCTTTTAAAGCTATTTATTTTCATTTAACTGAACTGCCTTGCCATACTAAAAAAACATTTTGCAGAGGTTAAATAAAGTATTTCATGGCAACCGCTGCTTCTTAGTGCCTGTGTAACAAGAAACATGAGCCAGCCGAAGTTGTGCAAGTTGGTTTTCTTTCCCAGTAAGAGAATGTGGTATCTAAGACCTTGTCCTAACTCATTTTATCCCCAAGAGTAAGTCAAGTAAGTCAAGTATGAACTAATGCCTGGAGGGAAGTCCCTGACTGCAGAAGTATGGATTATTTCACATTTATCTTACAATCTGCTCTCAGAGTTCTTAAAATTCACTAACTTGGCAAGTTGGGAATTATCATGAGAAATGAAATAATTTCATAACTATGAAGTCATCTAGCATTCCATGAATATGACACTTGGAGGGTTTGTCCATGCTTGGGCATTATTCTGACCTTTGGATAATAAGCTGCTAGATAGTTTTGCATGGAAACAATTAGAAAAGTGCCATAGCATAATACGGACAACCTGATGTCTTAATTGAGTTGTTGTTTTCATTTCAAGGATTTATATTAATCATTGAAAAAAATTACATGACAACATTTGTAATAATATTTAAACAAACTTACTTCGTATGATCTAAAATGACAAAGGATTGTGCTGTTTAGACTGTTTAGATGAAGTGCCTTTCTGAAGCATGCTAAACTTAGTGATTTGTATTTAACATTAACCAAATGAACAAGGCTTATAGATGGATGCCAAGACTCTCCGACTTTTGTAAAGAAAATTTGCTTCTATCTCAACAGTGTGTGGAAAGCTTGTGCTTCCATATGTTTTCAGTGAAATTACCTCAGTGCTATTTTTTAGTCTCTAAATTTCCCAGCAAGAGATGGCTGTTGAAAAACGTTAAAAGAGCAGAAATAATTCTTGAAATTACTCCAAGGGCTGGGAAAAGGGAGGTATAGCCCCCCTACTAGAAGAGCTTGCTGGCCAGCAATGTGGTTGAGTCAGGAGGAGTGAGCTGTTAGCTTCGCCATCTCCTGGGACATGGGAATCCAACATGACACTCCTGACTGTTTATCAGCCCAATTCTTCAGTGAATCTGAATCTGATCAGAGCAAAACAGAATGGGGAAACCCTTTGACATCACCAACTTTCAGCTGAAGAATGAATATCTGAAAAATGAATCTGAAGTTCCTACTGTCACCTCACCCACTCCCTAATGTGAGATTTGGTTTTCTGCTGGACTTTTCCACCTTTCATCCTGCACTTTTGTTTTTCATTTAATAAGAAACTTACATAGCGGCCATGAAAACGGCAAAGGACAAGCTAAAGATCAATGTCTTAATATTTACGTTCTCCAGGTGTTGCAGGGCTAATGCCATATATTGTGCTGGTGGTCTTTAGCAGCTGGGCTGCAACTGACAGAAAGTATCGGTAACAAGCTGCAATTTTAACTCTTCTATTTCTCGCTTTGCTTGAGATAATCCTCATTTTCAAAACTCTTTCCAGTTTGCACCATTATTGGAAGTACACCATTATTAGAAATACACCATAATCAGAACTACACTATTAGCAGAACTAGAATCTAGAATGATGGTCAAAAAGAGGATTCTCTCAACTGAATAATTTTATATAAGTAACCAGAAAATGGATACGAAAAATTGTTAAGAGGAAAGTCTTACTTAGTTCTGGTTTCATTTATAATTGCTTTAAGCATTGCCTTCTTTTTCCATGTGTTTATGAAAAGGTTTAAAGGACTTTTTGGGTGGTTGCTACAAAAGCAAGTGATAATTGGTTATGAAATATGGGCCACATTTAGCTAGCTTTCCACAAGCCTGGTCGTTCTTTCTCCCTCACACAACCGGAGGGAGTTACATCACTCGTAACACAAGTGCGAGTACTGTCACCTGATGAGTGGGGATCCTGCCTTGCAAGCTGACACTTGCCCAGTTGCACAGATCATAGTCACCCATTTGGGTTGCTCACCCATGGGCTGGGCATCACAGGCGTTTTGCTTGTATAAGAAAACATACGTCTTTTTTGAAAATGTGACAAGGGATGTACAGTACTCCAGTGTCTCTAAGTCTCTCCCTCCATGCACTATTACACCAGCGCACACTGTTTATAGCAACTCCTCTGTCGCTGGGGTGAGACAGTCCTTTATTAACCTGCTTTCCTCTTAACTTACACCTTGACTTCAGTGTCAACTGCAACTGTTTACTCTGGCTGAATTTGCTCTGCACAGATTACCGCATTAATGTAAAATTCAGTAGTTTTGCATATCCACCAACTGACATATGAAGGAAAACCACAGTAAATTTACCATCTCTGCTTCCCAGTGAAACTTGAAACTTGTCAGCAGTGGAAGTGGGCACAGCTCCTGTTTAGATTTATCATCCAAATTTCACCTTCTTTCTCACATGCTAAGACTGGCATTTTCCAGGGCTCTAGAGGAGTTAGGAACCCCCATCCACGACACTTCTCCTACAATCTGTAAAAATTTTAGTAACTCTTCAATGCCGGACTGCTGCTCAGCAAGTGGGGTGGCACAGGTCTCTAGTCTCCCACTCAGCAGGAGCTGGGTGTATATTAAAAAGAGAGAAGAAATGGCTTTGCTACCTCATAAACACTTTTTTTAGATTTAAATTCTTGCCGTATCTTGAATCAAGATGAAAAGTCCATTTTTCACCACCACTCAAGAAAACCAACAACATGGTTTCATTGAAATATTTCCTGTTGATAATTTTAAAATCTTTTATTTCAGTTTCAGTGTTTATCCTTAAAAAAACACCCAAGAAACAGAAACTGCATTATTTAAACTACGTAAGTGGGGTGTTTCTGACAATTTCAAATCTCTTCTAATGCAAGCACATGCTGAGTTTAGAGATTTGTCCAGTTTGACCCTGTTCTGCAAACAATTTCAGTGAACAGATGCTTCTGGTAAAAACAATTCATTAAAAAAATTCCCCAAACCTCTAATGTACATCACAGAAAACAGACACTGATCACTTAGTTATAAAAACCTGGCAAGCGATCTTCTTTTGCTTTTTTTCAGAAGCTTCAGTTTCCACAATCGCTCAGTTTTACAGAAAGCGGTTGTGCACATCCAGTTCTACCCTCGAGTAAACTTCTAAACACTTCTGGCTTTCCTCACTCTTTGTTTACCTTTTCTCTCTGATGCAGCCCCAGCGTATGGCTCCTGAAAGAACTGGAGCATTAGAGAGAGTCGAGACCACAGAGAAAACTGAAGAATCAATGCATAAAGCCACCAGTCAGCTTTAGCAATTGCTGCGTTCGAAGGGCTGTTTCTGACATACCTGTGGGGACTTGTGAGAGCGCCAGCTGTACTGGTGACTGTGGAGACTAGCCAGCAAAATATTTTCATCAGTATCCACCTGGCCAAACCGCAGTGTCTCTTGTGTGTCATTACAGATCACAAAATGGCTGAAGACCAACTCCTCTGCCTCAGGGCATTGGTTCTGAAAGGAAAGGGATATGAAAGCCAGTAAGCATCAGATTAATTGCAAGACATTTGGCAGCTGTCTGCCCACTGGCGACTGTTACAACACAGAAATGCTTCAAGATCTCTTGCCATTATCTTTGGTCTCACAGTACTCTACTCTGCAAAAACTAGTGTTTGGGTTGACAAAATATATCCTAAGACTTAACATATTTTACGTTATGTTTCTGTAATGCAAATCTCTAAAGATTTAAAATGACAATAAAAACTAGATTTCCTAACTGATGTAAAAGACTTCAACGAAATTAAATTCAGTTGGAAATGACATGTCACATAGGGCAGGTGGGGCACGACGGGCTGAGCAGAGAGGCATGAAGAGGTTTCTCCATGCTTGACAACTGATCTCACAGGCCAACAGGCTGCACTTCTTCTTCCCCAGCTGCTGCTTCAACTTCGAAACGTTGCTGTGGGTCAGCAGCAGAAGACTCTCTCTCTCCTGATACCACAACACTTAAAAAAATAACTAAAGAAAAAGCTGGAGACATGGGGGGAGTATTTTCACAGCTCCACGAGGCTAGTTTGAAAATGCATCATGCAATTTGACAGTCTAATAGGAAAAATCAAAAACTATCATGGGTTTTAAAAGTATTCTAGATTTTACAATACTTTTTCTCCTGCCTGCAGCATCCTTCCATCCCTCTCTTTCTGCTTTTCATCTGGTTGCTTGTCACTCTGTTGACACAATGAGACTATATGATAGTCGTAAAAATTACCAGAGCTACAGGTCTTCCGCCCCTGAAGGCACGAACTCTAATCCCCTATACGGGAGAGGTCAAAGTATGACTGACAATTTGATTTGGAGATCATCTCTCATATATTTCTGTCCTAGTCACTACTGGGCTGGCACCTTCCACTTACAAGCAACAATCTAGCAACCAGAACAATTACTCCAAGAAAGCAACATTTGGATAGTCTTCATGCTATTTAATGGGTGTAACACAAAGAATTAATCTTCTTGTGCTTTTTGTTACCTCTTTTTGACCCATCTTTCCTAGCACACACTTTTGACAATGCTTTATTGTTGGTTGGTTCTCTTCTCTCCACAATATAGCCCAGCTGCTCTTCTCTCATCCTTTCTTCCCATGACATCTTCTCTAACTTATGGGACCTCCACGGTCTTTGAGAGCTGATTCTGTTTCCCCTCCTTGCTCTCTCAATGGACCTTTAAATGGACATAATGAAGCTAGCACCTCCTCTGTCTATGATCATATGGGTCTTTAGTTCTTTGATAACAATGTGCCTGGAAGCCTGCAGAAATTCAGAGATCAAACAAGAGAGAGAGAAAAATATTTCCTCATAGATCCCTATGGATCCTTAGTTATCCATGAAAAAGAGTTTGATACATTGCTTGTAGCACACTGCTGGGTGATACACGTGGAACAGATTTTCTGAAAAGTGAAGTGTGCAAGGTATGTCCAATTTAGCATCATTGCATGTATGTTCACTACCATTATTAACTTCAGAAGAACCTAAGGTGCAGGTTGTGATTCCTTTTGTGACTGCATGTCAGAATGACTGGCTGGGAGTGTTTGTGTAAAAAATTATTCACCCTAGAAGTATTTAAGCATCAGAATATTTAGATTAAAGCCTCTCTCCAAATCTCATTAATTCTTCTGCATAAAATCAGGTATCTTCTGTGAAGCAAGAGTCAGCTGAGCATAGCCAAAATCTCACTTTTTCAAAGGAGTAAAACTCATTACAGAGCAATATGTCTGTATCGCATTCGGTAGCAGATCTGGGTATGCTAAAGGCTGACATTTACAGTGCCACTTCAGAGTGCAGAGTTTATTTTGGCATTTTCTAGTGGTGGATCTATGACTTTTTACTGTCAAGCTGCCATACCCACATACCCATAAGTCTACCACAAATACATATATTTTCCTGTTACAGCTTTGCAAAATGTTCTTTTTAAAAGGGAGGATTTACTATCCACAGAGCTCAGCATGTTGTTACAGTCAAACCTAGATATAACCCCAGGGGAATTTAAGAAAATTTTTTTACTCCAATACATTTTCTTGCTGATTACGCACAGACTGGAAGAACAACAGCAGAAGATGATGAACTTCCTTCTTTTTACCTCAGTAACTGACTAACTAACTTAGTTTCAAGTACGTTAACACAAACTGTAGGAAAAGAGAATCTAGCAAGTTTTTGGCATGCATAGAACTCCTAAATTGTACTGGGGGAATGTTATCCCATCAGGGATTATTAATAGAGTTGCACACGTTTTGATGCTGATGAATGACTGCCATTAATCATGAGTCGTAAATGCTAGATTTGCTGCTAGAATCCACTGCTTTTAACAGCAACACTTTTCAAAGTTAAGCAAAAGAGATATTTTAAGCTCCATTTCATAACAGTTCCAAAGTTTTAACCAAGGAAACATCAAGATTTGCTTAATAAGGTGTTGCTCCACACTGCCAGGCTTAAGAGAGAGCTACTGATGCCTCAAGTCTTGGTAATAACAGCTGACTAAAGGATCATCAAGGAAGTCTGGGGGTGCTTTAGCTCAGTATGGCAACTACGCACTGTACAGGCAGGGTTCTAGGCAACTCTTATTCTCCTTGCAGTAAATGCAGGAGACTTTTCCCAGACAGAGTACCACCCATGCTTCTTGGTCCCTGGGGAGCTGCAGCAGCTCCCTGCACCCAACACAGGGTAAATTTGCTGCTGAAGTCTGACAGCAGAAGCTTCTAGGGTAAGCAGAAAGGGACCAAAAAAAAAATCAGCAGAAGGATGGAGTGAGGAAATCTTGATTGGTAAAAGAGTGTAGAGAAAAGAGACATAATAAAAACAAATAGAACTGGGCCATTTGTGTGGCAATGATGCTGAAGCGGTGAATGATGACTCCAGGAGCTGAAAACACCTAAGTGTGGATTAGGAAAAAAATTCCCTCTCTGAATTAAAACAGCAAATCAAAAGAATCAGCAAAAGATCAACAGCCTGAATCAGATACAGATTAAGGTCAGTTCCTGGGGGACAATTTCCTGCCCCTCGTTATATCATTTTTCAGCTGTTCTTTTCTCTCAGAGAGGCCTGGAAAGTGTCTCTCCTTTATTGGGCTTCCAAATATTTTGTGAATTCTATTCAGAGAGGGGAAAAACATCCCACATAATACTAGTCACCAGGCTTTCCCTGTCTCTGGGCTTTCTGCTCATGTCTCAGCTCACAGCTATTTCAAAGCATTTCTGGATCTGGGAAAAAAAAAAAAAACAAACATAAAAGCCTAGGCCTCTTTATATGCACAAAGGTATTTTCTGTGTGCTTCACAAGCTACCGAAGACCTGTGCAAGCCTTCTCTCTCTCTCTCTCACACGCACATACACACACACTCTCTCTCTCCTTAGTACCTAGTAATGTTTTTTGGACAGAAAGTCTTTAGCAATTTCTTATCTCCCTCAAAGTTCCTCTAAGGGAAAAGAACATTTTCCTTCCGATTGTTTAAACTTCATTCTCATGGCAGTATCCTGACATTATCAGCCAGAAAGTTAAATTGAACCTACATGCAAGTTTTCTGTACCTTTTCCCTTTGTTCTTTATGCTTATAGTAGAAAGATGGGGAAACTACCGTGATCACAGATGTCACTCCGACTGATCCCAGCTCATTAAGCAAACTTCTGCAACTGCCAATAGAAAGGTTAAGCACCATGCGGACCTCAAGGAAAAGAAGTTCTGATGGTTCAAAACAGGTTTAAACAGGAGCTTTTATATCTTCTGAGGGGTTTAGGAAAACATTTGCAGTGCGAAACCACAAAGGAAGATTTTTTTTCCCAGGAATACTCACTTAGTACCATACCTGGGGAGCTGTTTTCTCAGCTGACCCTGTGTCTCTAGATACCACAAAGCACTAATGCTCTAAAACAATTTGCGAAGGCTTAAATGCCCAAATAAAGGGGAAAAAACCATCCCCCCATGTATATTCACAGGAGACATGCATTTTCTATCTCACTTGATACTCTGCATGTTATTATTAAATAATAAAATTAAATTAATAACAATCTAGAAGTTCCCTGTCCAGTTATTTGATTATTAAAACCATTAATTTAGCTTTGCATTTAGATGGGCATTAGCCTGTTACTGCTTGTATTTAAACAGGGATTTCAGATTAGACAGTGAAATATTTCAAAAGGGGAAACTGTTTTTAAAAAGTGCTAATCCTCTCAGATTTTCAGCATGTGACTTAGAAGTATAAAGCAAGTTGTATGCCTGGTGTTTTTTAGGCTTAATCTACTTTCAAAATGTTCATCGTTACTTAAACAAAAAAAAAAAAAAAAAAAATCAGTCCATATCTAGGAAACAAAGACACTGACAGAGGCTTCTGTTAATCCTGAACTCTTGACCTAAAGGTGCAGGGCTAAATTGCTTCATGCTTCATCTGTCTGTCCACTGACTACAACATCACTTGTTTCAGATATTAATCCAGTAAAAAATATGTGGAGAATTCAAATAACCTTTCCTGCTTATTAAATTCATGCTTCTAGTTGGCAGCATTTATATTGTATTTTATGTGAACTGCAAACATCAAACAATGCTTATCATTGAGAAATTCGTTCCCTCCCTGTGCAGTGCGTGCCACCCCCCCAATCTGGAGGTAAAGCCACATACAAAACATCTTGGTAACAATTAATTTAATAAGCCGTTTTGAACCCACTTGTGTGTTAACTGTTCCCTAATTTCAAAGCGATGCAAGTTTTTAATCTCGAATACTCAGGGCTAGATACCCACCACATCAGAACATGGTGGCAAGTACCCTTGACATGAGAGGAAACGAGAAAATTACAGCAACAATTACAGAAGTATATCCTCCTGTGGCTCATGTTAACATTGCCAAATCCATGTATAAATCAGTACCAACTATTCATAGAATGTACCTGTCAGCAATATACTATGCAACATATGGCTCTACTTAATCAAATATACAATTCCATTTTTTTTCAACTCAATATATTCCTTCAAGGCACAGAGTAGTCAGTCAGTCATTCACACTGTGATGTGGTTTAAAACATTTAAATATTTATGCGCCATATTTTATTTATATGTATAGCTATGTCTGAGAGATTTTTTTTTTCCATCCTAAGAGGAAACTGACCTTTCTGAAGGCCATTTTGCAGTAGTTGCCACACATGTCTTAGATGAGGGACTAGTACTAAGTCAGAAATATTTTGGGTTTAAACAGCCTACCAAGGACTCTCTTATACTTTCTATGTTTGTTTTTTATTAAAAGCATTGTTCAAAATATGACAAAAAACAGAAATTGGAGCTACAAAGATTTTTGTTCACATTGATATTTGAGCCAGCTGTAAAGATTTAAATCACACTAGATCTTGTTTTATGAATGTCCTTTTGCAACAAGAAAACCATGGAATGCCCTTAAAAAAGAATTTTTTGATATAAAACAGATGTTTTATCCTTTTTTGGGGGCTTTGTTATTGTAGTGCCATGATAGGTAATTAATTCCCAGGCTCCACATAGGTCTTCAGGCAGATGAAGAGAATGATTTGATTTCAAGGCTATAGTGGAGTAAGGGAATTACAGGCCTTCGAGGGGTCATTGCAGAAGCAAGGTTCCTTACGCTGGAACGGGCTTCAGCCATTAATGCTGCTTGCACAGAATGTAATGCGAAACTAGTGTTGAACTTCAATAAGGAGAGAAGTAGTAGCTGGAAACAATATGCTGTACCGCTCAGACTGCGCTGTGCTCACATATCATGCGTCACTCACCTTTTCATAAACTAATGCAATATTATGCATTTCAAGACCAAGATTCTGATTATTCTGATATAAATCCATGTAGTTTCACGGAAACTCAAGCAGTTCTGTCTACATTTACCTTTACACATAGCATTTGTAGTCTCCTAATTTTCATTGCTATCATGGAATTAACGTTTATTAGTAAAAAACACTTTTAGTGTAAATTAAAGCTTTTACATCTTGGAATATTTTTAATGAATGCAGTTGGTATTCTAATTTGCTATTAAATTAATCACAATAGCTACTTCTTTCTCACTATTGTATTTGCATACCTGCTGCCAAGCTTGAATTGCTGTATTTAGAGAATGAAGTGCATATTGGCCGAAGTTGATGAAAATGGGGTCCACCATTACTGTGCAGTCCAATAGCCTTCCTACTGTGCTGCTGGAAATAGCAACCTGTCCCCAGATTTTGAAAGGTTTCACAACACTCTGCATAGTCACGTTTCGGCACTCCAAAAGTTTACAGTCGGCTTGAGTTGAAAACTGGATCTCCTGGAACATCGACTCATCACTCCACTGACGAAGATATACATGAGGCTCATCAAAGGAAATGACCATGTATTCTAGTTCAGATGGCATGTTCTTATCAGATAAAAACGGCTGAAGAAACTTTGGTGGTGCTGAAAAGTAAAAGAACAAACAAGACTACAACATCACTACTGCCACATTCTGTATATTTTTGTAAATTGTGTTTTATCTGCTTGTACATATGATGAAACCAAGTAAAGTTCATAAAAGAGTTGACATTTCTGAAATCGGAAATTAATCCTGTTCACACTGTTTATTAGATGTAAAATAGAACTGTAATTAATAGCAGCTGCAAACAAAAAGTATCTGCAAACCAAAATCTTTTCATGGTAAATAGACCAGCCAGCCAATCTGCTTTATCTGCACACTGCACAATACTTCAGATTGCCATCTATTTGGAGCAGAGACCATATTTCTGTGAGAATTTTTGCTATAGTAGATGTATATGATATTCCACACATAGCACATTACGAATACAATAAAAATTAGCAAAATAATATTTGCTGACATGTGACCGTGCAGGCTAACAGGCTCCACAATGAAAATTGTCTTTGCTGCAAATATAGAGAGTTCGAGACCACAAACCCACTGAGATGCGACATATTACCCCATAATACTAGAAATTAAACAAAACAGTATCCCGAGACTAAAGCATGAGAAATACATCATAAAAAAGATTTTATCGTGTTCACTGAAGTCTCAGTCCTGCAAAGTGCTGAACACTGTGGCAGCAGACACTGCAAGGCACGTACACCACTTGTGTAACATTAAGCATGCAAGTATTTCCATTGATGTTATTATTTATGTTGCTGGAACTACTCACATGCTTAAAATTAGCATATGCTCAAGTGCTCTACAGATTTGGAACCAAAACACTCATCACTTTCCAGGATCAAGCCCTATTATTCTACAAAAGCATAATGGATACAATAAGTTTTGTGCTCCCTTCTCGTATAACATAGCACAACACAGCCCCAAAACTTAAGGCCTTTAGGTGCTATAACAACAGCAGCATCAGCATAAACTCAGTTGCTGTTGAAAAATGAAACAGCTGGGTTTGATTTTAATCTGATTTTTGCTTTTTCCAGTACGTGTAATTTTAAAGATTGAGCATGTGGAATTGGAGCGTAGTAGTGAGGAAGATTATGTACTGATAAAGGTAGCCGACAGATAAGAAATTATTTGCTAGACGTTGAGTGTCAGTCTTGGTATGATTTGATTATGAATATATTGTAATACTTGCAGTAACACAAAAATTACTCACGAAGAAAGCTGTCCCTGT
Organism: Nipponia nippon; assembly: GCF_047370975.1. Classification (NCBI taxonomy): domain Eukaryota; kingdom Metazoa; phylum Chordata; class Aves; order Pelecaniformes; family Threskiornithidae; genus Nipponia; species Nipponia nippon. Next base: position 23,886,167 of record NW_028262290.1, read on the forward strand.
CAAAATTATCTAAGATATTTGCTCATCTTCCATGGAAAGCATTCCTGGCATTTGAAAATCAGACAATAATCTAAAGATCTCTTGGAATGTATTTGCCATTAATGCAATGACAGAGCGCACTGAACAAAACCAGATGTAGCTCCAAAAGTGATCATAATTGAAATAACAGTTAAATCTGCAGTTCTCAGAGCTCTTCCAAGGAATTCTTACTACAGGGGTTGCAAAATCTTCAGATATTTTAATAGTACTGTTAATATGCTGGAAAATTTAAAAGATCAAATTCATTCACTAAGATGGCTCAAAACTGAAGTGGCACCTGCTGTCACTAATCAGACTACGAAAACCGGACAGCTTCTACAGTTACCCATTCCGGAGGGAGGAAGGGGGCTGATCAGCCAGCCCCACTGCCTACCGTATGTACTTTCTCAATGCACAGAAGTCATCAGTTTTACCCTGAAGTCTGTACCACCGGTGGCTGTTGGTGACAATTTATTTGAAGAATGCCTGTTTGAATGAGGAAATGGGGACTACAGACAGCAAACCAGTGATTAAGCAGCATGTATGAACTATATGCTTTTATTATTCTACATAAAGGAGTACATACCTGTGCCTAGTTGATCAAGATGATGGCAGAGGTGGACTTCCAAATAAGTAAATTGGATCAACACACTTAGTGACGGCACAAACCAAGGAGTAAAACAGGAGTCAACCCTGGTACAGGCTGCTAATGCCGTGGGGGTTACAAGCTGATCGCACGCGCTTTGTGAGCCAGATTCACTTTCTGAGCTGCAGAAGGCAGATAACAAAGTGGTAGTTCAGCAATTCCAGGATTTTATCGCTTTACAGTAAGACTTGACCATGTGCCATGTAGGTTTTCTGATACAGCCAATGTCATTGTTCTCTTTCAACTGTTAATGGTAGTGTATGTACTTTTTCCCAAGCAGAACATCGCAGACAAGATTGCAATCCAACAATGCTTTTATCACACTGCACTTTCAATTTACAAACTGAAACACTTGAACCACAGGAGCAAAGAATTATTTACAGAAAATAAGAAAAAAACACCCCAGGTATCTTTAATTGTTGAAATAGCTAAACACAGTACATGGCCATTAATAAAGCTATAAGAACGAGCTGAAAGTTAACCTGGTCAAAAGAATTATTTTTTTTCATTTTATTTTAAGGAAACCAACTTCCAACCATCAAACTACTTCTATACATAAACCCTGTCCCTGTAAGCTTTCTTTCCTTTGCCCTTCTCATTCTACAGTCATCATTTAAAAAGAATCTCTGAGTGTTATAAGCTCAGCCTGGAGCCTTTTACTAGCACCTATTACAACATATTAACTATACATTTAAAATGCCACCCCACTGATTTTTTTTTTCCTAGCCGTGCTCCTGACACCATGAATTTCCAAGCATTATCTTTCAGTCTCTTGAGAGAAATTAACGCTACATCACAATTCTATAGGTTGCTAAGACACCACTGAAGTACAAATAAACTTTCTAATTTAAGCCAAATCTATCCTTAATGTTCCTTATTCTCAATCCCTTTGCAGTTTGGTGCTAAAGAGTTTTAGTTTAAAAGCATAGACTTGATTCAAGAAAACTAAGTCCACATCCTCAGCCCAATACTGCTTTTATTTTTAAAATAAAATTTAGCAGAGGATTAACTAAGGCCAACTTACTATTTTTGTCAGAAAGTCATTAGCTTTTATAAAGCACGGTGAATAGATTTCCATTGATATTTTAAAGATATTTTAAATTCAAACACAAATTTAAATTCGAACATTGGCTTTCAAAGCAACATGTCTTATGCTTTTAGGACCACATTTTTTTACGCACAAATATAGTAGGCACTTGAAATGTTCAGCTGCAAATGCATAGAATTCCATGGATAGGTAAATTTATCAGTATTATTTTGTGTTATGGTAACTAGCCAGTATAGTATTTATTTATGGAGCTTAAACCCAACTTTAGATTTGTGGCCATAAATCAAAATACTTATGTAGCAGTAAAACTCAACTAAAATTAGCTAATTATCAAAGAATCAAGACAGGATATCATGAATGGATTAGGTCAGTGAAGGATGAAAGATAGATCACTTAATCAGATTTTTAGCTGCTTTCCTGCGCTCCTTTACCTCTTCAAATTGCCTGTTTACATTTCAAAAACGGTGTTGTAGGCCTTTTGAGAACTGGCCTCTTTGGAAACAAAACTATTCTTTGTGTTCACATGATAAAACATCTATGGGAGTGGACTAGAGCCAGAGAAATGGGATGCTTTTCTTTGCTCTGCCATGGATATTCCTTAGATTGTTGGAACAAACATGGAAGCAAATCCAAAAGCCACCAAAATTCATATGCTGATTTAGACGATTAAATAATTTTGAGTCTGTGAAACTGGTTAGTTCTCTCAGAATAACTGTCAACATTTTAAGAATTTTTGCTCATTGCATTTGATTAGAAACAGAAGTTCAAGGACATATGGAATGAAAATACAAAAAAAGGGTAAAAGGGTGCAAACAAATGTTAACCAAACTATGAGGAACTTGAAAAAAAAAATAATTACACTTTGATATTCTGAATTAAGACTTAATTCTCACAAACAGCTATAACACCAACGGCAGTAAAAAGGAAGAACATTTATTTCTGAAATTTGAGGTTTATTCTGAAATTATAAATTTCTTTACCTCGGAAACCTATTCCCTGAGTCACCTATCAGTGACTCAGCATTTCTATTTCCTCGGATATGTTTTTTTTGGAGACGGATATTTTCAGAAAAAACAAGCAAAACTCTCCAAATTCTTATTTAGTCAGATTTTATATACCTGCTTTTTATTTATTGAGCATTTTACTGTGATGGGACCTTTGTAATTTCTCATTCATAACCACAATGATTACATGGCAACATGACATGCTTGAGGAAATGTGGCAGGAGCTTCACACCAGGGAAATAACTTAAAGCATTTAGCCCTACTTTGCTCTGATTTTTCTGCCCCACAAGCAGCAGATCAAGCAGAGATAATCTCCTGGAACTCCAAATGTTGGGAACAAAATGATTCCAAACTGCTTTCTGTTTCCTCATGGAGAGTCACCTGAGAAACCAAAAAGGCCCACCACTGAAATGATTCCCTAACAAACTTCAGAGTTCAACCACATGCTTAAAAAGCTAACCAGAGAGAAGCAGCAAATGAGGGTGGGACAATGTTGCTCCCTGGGACAGAACTGGCCTTGCATCCTCTCCCGTAGTAGGGGGGGACAAGCGCCGGCAGAGGAGGACTGAGAGGAGCAGGACAATGTGGGCTAAACCACATTTTAGAAGGGAAAGTCACTCTACAGAGAGCTCACCTTCTAGAAATCATCTGAAAAGAAATGCAGCGAGGATTCTTTCATCACTGTTTTCCTGTCTGACCAGACTTTGTTCAAGCGTTATTGTTTTATCTGTGAAGGGGTCCATTTGATTTTTACTCAACCAGAAACCATATCCAGAATTATAGCCCCCATGTTGTTATGAAAATAAAAATACAGCAACAGTGTAAACCAGTTACAGTACAAAATATACTTAGAGCATCATCCAGATTACTATAGTATTGCCTTAAAAAAGAACTGTAATAAGAGATTGTAATATCGAGTGAACAGTTTTTAAAGGGGGACTGTAGTCCTTACAATCACTACCACGACCCTCCGATTTTAAATTAAACCCCATATACACTTTTTGCCTAGGTAGACTTCCGTCAGACCTTTAGCACTGCTACTTTCTCCTTTTACATTGCATTGAGCACAGAAATCAAAGACACAGTCCTTCATCATATGCTGTGCACAAACAGAAAAATAAAGCAGTGTTAGCTGAAATCCCAGGAAACTTTCTATTAGGTCTTGGTGAACAATAGTAGGAACATTAATATCATAGAGGTAGATCTGATTGTGAAATCAAAATTCGTGCATCAAATGAATACAGTATCAAAAAATCCCACATTCTCTTGGCTGCTTTGGAGCTACAAAATGCAGTGTGGACTGTCCGTAACTTTTCAGCTGGGGAGAAAAGGAATAACTAGCTTCTACTGCTTTGTGTTTGGCACATCATGCTGAGGGATGGGTGTAGCAAAACCAGAGGAAATTCTAAATAAAACTGACCTGACTTTAATACCAGAAATTTCTTTTTTAAATCCTGTGAAATATCAGAATTTTTTAAATGGAAAATACCTACATTCAAAATCATTATATATTATAAAGTATGATAGCTTTACATCATGCAAAGCAGTTCAAGTTAAATATATGGCAACTGGGAACAATGACTTAACAGTGACCTGCACTATTCTTGTTATTTTAAGACTGGAATATTTAAACCGAAACTGCCATTTGTGATGAAACCACAACATGGGAAAATATCCACTGGGAAAAAGAAAGAGACCACTTAACTCATTTAATTTATGACTCAAATGCTGGTCTGAACCCAAATTGTTAGAGGTCAAAATCCAGTACATCATATACTTTGAATAAAAGCTAAAACAATTAGCAAGAAACATGATCATGATTCCTCACTTTAATTTTTCAAAAGTAGCAATTTAAGGCTTATTTAAAAGTTTTTGTACTTGTTTCACGGTTTGTATCTTAAGGTATTTTCAATTACTATTTCAAATTAGTATGTCAGTAATTATAAAAATACCGTTTACATTAGACGGGAGATGCACAAATATATAAACCATCTTGTAACGTAACTCATTTAAGCAGAGAATGATAAACCCTTCCTTAACCAAACCAGGCAGGGGCTTTAGTATCTCACCACCCAAACAGAGCTTTAAATAAAAGTAATTTTGATTATTATTTGCTAGTCCTGCAACACGAAAATGCAACCTATAAAAATAATTTATTCTATGATAATTTCCTTTAAATCCCTTATTTTAAGGACTTCCATAAACAGTCATTTATGCCATATACGATTCCTTCCATAGACACTATACTAAATCCCCAAGGGGATGCTAAATTATTTCACTTAGGACTTCAGATGTGTTGATTCATTGAATAAACATTCATAAATGTTCATTCAAACATTATTCATTCATTGAATAATGAATGGTCTACAAAGTTCTTAAAATAAACAACATACACATATATACTATGTCCTTAACCAGATAGCTCCTTGATTTTTATACTTCTAATTACTTCTTGATCAATCTCAGGAAGAGCTTGCATACCATAGGATTTGGATCATGGCATCTCTGCATATTCCCGTATTCATTGTTGGTTGATATACTTCAGCCTGCCAGCTACTGCTCAACATATCAGCTGGATCCACATCTTCTCACAAACGTTATTTTACTGTCACATGAGCCACCTAAGTTTTATACTTTATAACTGATGTTAGGAATCAGTAATAAAGTACTTAAAACACAAGGGATCAGCTCTCTGGTATTAACAATTAGCATATCACAGAGGTTAACACAAAAAAAAAAAAATCCTGCAGAATCTGAAGGAAAAAAATATTATCATTGAGCGGCAGCTGCATGCATATGGCAGCTGTTAGAGTCTGACCCAAAATACAAGACCACACTAAGAAAATAAACTTGAACAAGACTAAGCATTTTTATACTTTACAATTAATAGTGAATTAAATTTGCTAATCAATCACACAGTTACAGCATTTATTTAATGTCAAATCATCATGAGTCTCCAGGAAAACCGAGATTCAACTTTTATACAGTCTTCACTTCTTGCTGTCAGTTGCAAATACCCTCAGCCTTGAAGTTTTCTGGTCTAACACTGGGCACTGGCTTTAAGCACAGCTTGTTGTGGCTCTTCTCGCAAGTCTAAGATCTCATGTTAAACACTTGCTTTAGGAACAAGCCTAACATTAAAATTTACCATGACATGGGGCAGTCTCTCTCTAAAACCAAAAAAGTTTGGGATTTTTTGGTCAAGTAGAATCCAAGAATACATTTTAGAATGCTTGGTCACAAGAAAATACCCATACTGGTAGCAATATGTTTGTTTGACGAAGATAGAACCACAGTTTCAGCAAAGTTACTGCCAACATGGACTTCCTATGCTACTAGGGGTCTAGAAAGGTTGGCCTTCTCTGCAGGTCCACAGTATCTGTCACCACCTCCCAAACAAGGCTTCCCTTTAACAGAACGTGATCCTTTAGGGCTTAACCGTTACCTTAAACTTGTTCTGTAGCTGTAACTATATGTATTTCGGTGCTCGTGAACTGTCTCAAACTCTGGTCGGTGACATGTGACTGGCATGATTTATTCTGTCTCCAAGAAACACCATAGGCCAAAGCCTCACCTCTGAGGAGCTGCTGCTCTTTTTCTGACCCATTAAGTTTCTCTGAGAAGGATCACTCCAACCTGGTCAGGACTACTTCTTCCACACCAGTCCTTCCTGCAGTCATCCTTAAGAAAGCTTACAGTACAGCCTTGTTTGAAGCTAGTATAAAGAGAGACCAGTTTGAATTCCTATCTGAAACTGTGGCTGAGGCAGGGAATATAATCTTTTCTCTTCTCTGACTGAAATCAGAGGTTTTCCTCATGCATCCCTCAGGTTTATGGCTTCTGGATGGAGTTCACCCTGACCTACACGAATCTTTAACTTTCCATTCTACTGTTGGTTCATGTAGGTGTAAACTACACCTCTGAAAACTATTATAAATTCCTCAAGTCACCAAAAGCATCAGGACTAGTGACCCTGCAGTCTCCATGCACGTGCCTAAGGAGCTGACAGTTCACCTTCCCTTGCCTTCCTTCTTTCTCTTGTGTTTATTGACCTTCAAATGCTTCAGTAGTGCAGTGCATGTTTTTTGCTGCCTTTTTTCCTTTCCTGCTATCCCTATTCAGTGAACTGCTAATGCTTCAGTTCAATTCCCATTCTTTCAGTTGTAGTTTCTGCTTTAGCTTGATGTGTAGACACACAAACTGGAGGACGTAGTGCTTCGAATATCATTGCTGTGGACAGAGCAATTCTCTTCCTTGGAGTCTTCTGGTACCTCAAGGCCATTAGGATATTTCTACCCCTTTATAACTTGACACACTGGTACCACTGAGGATGGTCACTGGTGTGGAGCTGAAAACTCATGAGTTTAGACCTTCAAGGCAAGTGAATTCATGTTGTGCTGTAAAATGTTTCTGATGTTAACCACAGTCCAAACTGGTTTTGTATTTTTTTTTTTTTACTTATTTGTATTTCATATTAACCCTAGCCTTTTTCTGAACAATTACAACTCATTAGCTTATCAGAGCTCCCTGAATGAAACATTGCATACAGTGATGAACCCTACTTGAGCAGAAAACAATAAACATGATTACAGTGCCAAATGCCTTGATGAAAAAAATCCACTAAATTTCACTACTTCATTTTCAGTTCCCACCGAGTTCACATTTCTGTGGTGTTAAGCTGACCAGGAAGGCAATTTTGCCAAGGTCCCACATTCAGAGGAATTAACCTTGTCTAAAGCACTTAACTTCTCAATGATGAAAATGCATTCTTTCACAATTAACATCAAGAAATCATTTCCAACCTGATACTATTAATGGAAACCAGATGTTTAATTTTTTTCATTGATTTTGTTAGCTATGTTCGTATTTCCTGATTTCTCTGAATTCTGTAGCTTCACTTACATATATGTGGATGCTACACACTCATCCCAGCATGTGTTCATACACAGGCACCAACAATCAGCAAATACCAGTGCTCCAACAGGGTCATTCTGGGTTTTCTGCTCTAACTATAAAACGTTAAGAAGGTCTTCGAAAGCAATTCCACTGCTGTTTGTGGAGGGAACTTGTACTCATTTCTTCTTACTCTACATATTAACCAAAACTGAATGAATGCAAATAGAGTGAAAATCTGTCATTGTACATTGTTTTCAGCTGTAAACAAAATGAAAAATGGATCCCTACTGTTTGAAAACACTGATTAAATTTTTTTATTCTTAGCATAGTAAGCAAGCTGTGTGAATAATAATGTAATGCTCTTGAAGTACTAAAGTTTTGTTTAATATATCTAAAATAGACACTTGGCTTATTTTAGTCATTGACTTGCACTGAGGACAGAATAAAGGTGATGTACGGGGGCTGCATGGAAGAAGGTTTACTGCTATGTTATACAATGGATTGCGCCTCAGCCTTCTTTTGTTAATTAGCTAATTTTACTGCCTTGTGCAGCTACGAGGTTGTAGGATATGGCCTGTTTGTCTTCACTTTTCAGTAATCCTTGCATTCAGAAAATTGATGAATATGATGCTGCCAGGCTGCCTGTAAATGTAAGCGAGAGGTCTTTTTGGGTACACTCCGTGCCCTTGCGTGAAGGTGAACTACCGCCTGAAGCTCATTTAAGACCAGCTACTCTTACCACATATGAAAACAGTATCTTATTTCCTAAGTCTCTTGAAAAAGATCTCTCAAGAGTGTAGCATTAGATTTCTGTTTTTCCCTCCTCCTTTAAAATTACCTTTGGTCATCAGCCGTATTCTGACTGCTGTTCAGGACAATCCTCCAAAGATCGGAGGCTATGAGCTCTTTCTGATCATTCACAAGGTTGATGCTGGGCAGCTGTAGTTCACAAACTTTGCTTTCTGATAGACTGAATTCCCGGAATGCAACAAATGATTTCTGAAGCTCATCCCAGTACTCCAAGCTGCAAGGAATCTGTGATAAAAGGGAGAAGGCATAATTACTTTATGCTTGATTCCAAATATAATGGGATTTACTGTACACGCTAAGAGTGCAAAACTAACTAAACTAAATAAAAGTAAGGTATCATATAGAAAATCAGAATTGTAACCGTTACTCAGATTCTGTGCTGTTTTGACTTAAATTAAAATATTTTTAGAACTTCACTGCAGTATAACACTTCAAACTTTCTTGTACTAGGTACAGAAATAGCTACTTGTTCCACAGTACCCAGCAATAACAAAGACATTTCAACTAATCATTATTTGTATTATGCAGCCAAAAAATCCATCAGATGTCATCACATCATGGTATCAAGGACATTCTAATCATCATTAAATTTTATTTTGCTTGAATGAGCTCTTTTAATTTAATTACATAACAAAATATCAATTTATTAATTACCCATTTATTGTCATATTAAAATGATCAAAGATGCAGAGTAAAAATGATGACAGACAACGCAATGCCTTGTGGTGGGCCAACACATGAATAAAAATCCTGGGACAAATCACGAAGTACTTGTAATCACATGATCTTTCCTTTCATGGAATATGCTATTTAGACAACTGTGTGATTTTGAAAACCCAAACCCAATAAATACATAGTATCTTGAGTTTAATCACATCCCTAATTTTAAGTCTGTAAATAACCCACTTGGATTATTCCTGGATGCACTGAACTGGAGAGAATGTTATTAGAGACATTTCTAAAGAAAACAGAAAACAAATTTTAATAAAAGCATAGACTTTAAAGGAGTGTGCCTTAGGCCTCCTTTTTTTTTTTTTGGTAATAGCATGAAAGTGAATGAGAATATGAATTTAAAACAAATGCAAACTCGGTAAGATATGAAGATTTTAGAACTAAGATACAGAAATCCACAGTTATGGCACTTGTACATGCTCAAGAAATACTAAAAGTCAAGTCGACATAAAGCAAATAGTAAAAAAATGCATATGTATGTGCTATTACCTTTTTTATCCCTGTGTGTCTGTGTGTAGACATACATATATAAATAACCGGGAAAAAAGTAAGAATGTGGTAGAGATGCAAATATATCTAGACACAGCTAGGAAAACCTCTATAAGTATTCTTCCCTGTTACTCAGTAAGGACTATAATGCACACTGAGGCGACAGCAGGCTGATTAATTAACAGGAATGAAGGTTTAGAAGGAAAATTCAGGGAGCTCAGTGGTTCAAGCTGGGGAGGGCAAGGGAACATAAATAATCACCAAAGAACTCTGGAAGAATTAACATGTGGAACCACAGGTCCAGAAACATGGATTTTTACTACATCTGTCAAGTCACAATGATACCCGAAGACTGAAAAAAACAACGACAGTCACTAAAATTTTTTTAGGTCAGGATGGAGGGAAAAAAAAAGAAAAAAGTATCTGATAACTGTCAGCAAAACTCTGATGCCAGTAACATGTGTAACAGAGTAGCACAGCAATATCAATCAGGAGTGCCAATTTAATTTCAAAGGCTAAAGTCTGAGAAAAAGGGATTAATTTAACATCAAAAAGCACATGTCATATACATAAAGATAGAAACACATTTGTTTATAAGCTGAATATTCAGTTGGAAATGTTGAAGATATGTAAATGTCAGCTGGAAAATTATGAGGCAGTATGATGATGCCTGGCAAAAGCAAATGCCATCCTGAGAGACATCAAGTGAGATACTTCCAAAAGCAAGGGACAACTATTAATTGACTTGTATAAGACACCAGTGGGGCCTCATCTGGAATATGACAATATTTCCAATTATTCGTGTTAAAACTGTATTAACTGTATTAACTCACACTGGGATCTGTGCAGAGTTGAGGACCAAATGAAGGAAAACAAAAGGAACATGATTGCTCTACCCAGACACCTCAGGAGATAAACAGTTAATAGAGGAAAAGGTCTATAGAAATTATGGGTCAAAACTGAGTTGCTCTATGAATAAAGCGTAAGGCTAGAAACCCAAACAGAAAAAGAGAGGGAGGTTCGAGGACAGCCTTGGTGCTCATGACAGCTGCTTTTAAAAGCTTGATTTGTTAATAAGATGGAGACAGTAACGAGCATTGCCCTGATGGAAGGAGGCTGGGCTTGATGACCCAGAAAACATCTTTCTTGGTTCTGTGTTGCTAACTCTACAATGGTGCTGTGCACAACAGCAGCAATATGAAATATTACATTATTGTGTTTGTAGCCATCTTTCAAAGTCACACTGTATTTATTCTTTTTGCTCTTAGTGTCACTACAGAGTTTTATATTTCTTCAAAACTTCTCAGTGTTGAATTATTTTAACCTTTAATGTCTGTGGACAAACTCTCAAAATTGCAATACCCCAGTAATGTTCCTACCCTTCAATTATGGATATACCCAAGGAATTCCCCTGTGTTAACTATGAACACATAAACAGCAACTTCCATCATCCGCCCTTTCATACTACACTGTGGAGTCATTCACACTCACGTACTTCTTTTCTAAACCTCCACAGTCTCCATTGGTGATAAAAAATTTGATTGTATTTAAAATATTTCAATACTTATCATATTTCCTATAGCATAAGGTCTTGGAATTATGTCATTACAAAAGGATCTGTATAATTTCTGACAAAAGGTTGCAGCCTTTCATGGTTGCACAGGTACTTCTACATACAGTAGTATTTATTTCTGCATATTTTTAAATCTCAGTCCTTAAAATACCTTGAGATTTTTTAGGAGTCTGATTCAATATATTTGAATACTTGGTTCGGTCTTGTGCTTCCTATTGCCTATCAACACGTAAGTTTTCTTTTCTTGTCAATGCTGCTGAGTAACGTGTGCAACAAAAGTCTTGTAAATCTACCCTATTATTTAGGATATTTATTTCCTTTAGATTACATCTCACAACAAAACTTTTTTTTTTTTTAATATGCAAGTCTCCCTAATGAGAATCTCACAAAACTAGATCAGAATGGCAAGTGGTGGACATTTTAAAAGAGGCTAATCAAGGTGATGAATTATATTCCCACTAAGATTAATGAGTTGGAAGAACAAGTTAAAGAGCACAACAAAAGAATTCCGTAAGTGGCACTACAATACAAAAAATGTAAAACTATTAGTAAGGCTAGAGGAAAGTAATATAAAGAGATTGAAAATAAAGACTGAAAATAAACGCAGATCAAAACTTGAAAAAAAACTAAACCAGATTTCATATAAATTGTTAAAAAAAAAAAAAAAAAGTAGGTACTTCAATATTTCCACCTACTCAGTAGGTGGTAGAAATATTGAAACTTATCTTGAGGAAAAGATGGCAAAGTAAAATGATTAAAACAATTATTATTCCATAAAGAAGTAATAACTCCTCTTCAGGCTCTGGTATAACCTAACATAGTGTATTTCCCTTTTAGGAAATTCATGGTAATCTCTTAAGAGAATTATGAAGAATTTGGAAAGGCAAAGGAATGAGTGCTGGACTCAGGAGTATGAGTAGCCAGAAAGAACATATCACCTAACAATTAAAGCAGGCTGGTAAGCATGTTGAAAAGATTATTCCTCTTTATTTTTGCTCATGAATTTTTTCCTGTGTTGTAACATGTCAAGAAATCTACCAGAGCAAGAGACAGTATGTTTCAAGACGTCATCTACACATTAGAAGTAAAAAGTCAAAGTCACACTTTATGTGATTGCCTATACAAAATACAGCTCATGCTTTGGACTGTCCAAACTGCAAGCTTTCTAGTTTGAAGCTTGCAAAAGACTTATTTGACTTAGAATCTTTGATTCCTACATATCTAGCTTTATTTGTTCTAGGGGGTTTATTACTAATGCCTGATCTGGATAAGTTTAAGGAAAGATGGTAGCTCTGGGCAATACTAGCTGCCAAAAATAACAGTTGTGAAAGCCTGGAAATGGGCTATAACGCCAGAACTGAGTCATAGGCAGTGGGAATAAGTGAATTAGCTGCAACAAAAAATTCCCCATATGTAGAATTAAATATCGTACTTTTACCTTAAAATACTTGAATAAAACCTAAGCTATAATTCGGATAATTGTTACCTCTTAGAAAATGTGACCGCTAGTGCTGCCTCTATAAAACTAAACACTAACAAAGCATATCTAACCACAAACTTCTTTGCTAAACAACAAGCATGCTTATTCCACAGACGCTTCTCCATAGCTTTTTGTCTTCTTCCCTAGCTCTCAAAGAAAGTTTTAATTGCAATGATTTTATTCATGTGTAAAATGCAATCAGAACCATTACTGTACAGCCCATCACTTACGTATGCATAACACCATTATTTAACTGTGGGCTCAGATTTCACCAAGAATCTCCAAGTTGTGTTTTGCAAGAATACCACGTACTATTGCACAAACACTTATTTAGAAGTATGATTATGGCAAGAGACCAAACCAGCAGTCAAATGTGTTTTTTTTTTCAGCAGCATTAACAACAGAGATCAGAAACAGTACTGAAAAGCTACCCGAAAACAGCCTAAACTCTAAGTATGTGTAACAAAACCGGTTAATAACATAAACACATTTAAATAGAGCAGAGAATTTGAAGGTTCCTCCTTTTTCTCTTTACTGCTGTGGACTATAGACATGGGAGATCCGAAAACTGCGTGGCACTGTTCTGATGAAGAATGAAAATGGTGTATTAACAAATTCTGATAGGAAGGAAAGCAGTCGCCTCCGAGTGACCGTTCCAGTCCTGCCCCCTGCAAGTACAGGACACACAGAAACAACGCAGCTGAAACAGTTGCCTGGGAGCAGAAATCGTTTGAATTAGGAGAGTGTGGATTCTTGTTCTCTGTGAATCTCTCATTTTGCTCTATTTTAAGAAAAAAAATCGTCATATATATTACACTAACATAGACATTACGAGAATCACCTCTGTAACATACATCGACTCTCTACAAATAGAGCCTGTCTTAATTTCAGCAGAGCTGAAACCTCTATCATATACATTTTCCCAAAAAAGAAAAACCCTAAACAAACTCGAAAACCCCCTTAAAAACCTGCATCCTTCAAGTCATTTCCTGCATGTTTGTTACCTATCAGCAAGACAGTATTAATAACCAACATGAAGTATTCCCACTAATGCATTACAATGTGATAGATCATGTTTTTTCTTATTCATCATATATCGTGTCACACATTATCTGTACCAGAATAATTTAATTTCTATTTGGAAACTAGGGGTCAAGAAACGCTACAGAATCTGTTAACGCTATGTTACACTTTAATATTTTCATCCATGTGTTGTACATCTTATTGACCACATGGATACTCCTTATTCCCACTTAAAGTTATGTATAATAACAAGACACAATGGGAGAGAAATGACTGTTGATCCACATGTGCTTTTTAAAGGCTTTCATGATCACAACATACTTCGAGATTTTCCTGTGACCTGATGTTATCCTCCCAGCTTTAGACTACTTTGCTAATTTGGACTTGAAAAGCCTTGGGCGCACACCACTTATCACTAGGTGTTTCTATAGCTGAGCTCTCTAGCTGAGCACGGGGCCAACACCAGTGCACTCCCACAAGCTGTCATGGTACCATAAATGATCATACCTATTATTCACTATACATCTTGTCATAATGCTAACAGGTCTCAGACACAGATATCATTGCCATTTAGGACAGAAATAATTAAAATATCTCAGCTTCTTAGCTAATCCCATCTTTTTCACAGACATCTTTTTTGTCTCTAGGAAAAAGCTACAGCTATCTGCCTGCTGCTTTGAGGTTCCTGAATGAAGGGTATACAAAAGTATTATTGTATTATTACTTAAATACTGGAGCATGTAATTTTTAAACTCAATATAAAAAAATCAATCTTTAACTATACACATGCAGATCTCTTAGGTTGCAAAATACATCTTGTCCAGCTGAGAGAGAAAGAAAGATATTAACAGCTGGGTTACAGAAGAATGTGCTTAATGTTGCTTTCAGCGATGCTTCCTTTTGATTCATGTTTTTGCTAGAAAGGAAGCTTCTACAGAATGAATGTTCATTTCTTGAATCTCAGTCCCTCAGATGGTGGGCGCTTCCTCTTGGAAATGAAGTTATCCTTGTTCCAGAAACAACTACGGTACAAGAAAGCGCACACAGAAGACAGGAAGCGTGTGTGTGTTTTATCTTCTCCAAGCAGGGCCACCTCAGTGAAGGAGAGGCAGAATACAATACAAACTAGCACTTTGTGTCAGACGCCAACCCATGCTGAGATTTTAACTCCAGCTTCCTGAGCATGAATAAACTGATTGCTCTGTAATAAAGCTATTCTGTTATTAGGATATTTTACTGGGTTAGGGCCAACTGCCTTAAAAATACAATGCTCCCATTAGGTGAACAGAAGTCGCAGTAGTAGGAAATAAAAAGCTTTATCCAGATTTTTACTAGGGAAAAATTTTTGGCAATAACTACCAAGAACATTACTTTTAAATTTGATTTTGAAGTATTATTTATATAAAAATAGGAAAAAAAAAAGAAGAAAAATATATTATGTAGAAAATGTGCTCAAACCAAAATTAATATTAAATAGAATAAAAACTCTGTAATATGCCTGTTCACACGACACACACAATCCAGTCTGACCAGTGGAACAACATCTTGGACAACTGTAGGACACTTCAACATCCACATTCTTGTTTATCTTATGTGATTGACATTGTGAAATCGTGCTACAAACCAAACTGCCTGTTGGATAACATTTTTTTAGCCTTCCTCAGGGCTGAGATTGTATCATATCAGTGTGGAAAACAGCCTCCCCTGGCACAGCTACAGACCACCAATTTTCCCTTTCCATGAAGATCCAAATAAGAAAAAAAACATGTGGTGGTTTACAGTGAGGTTTAGCCTACTATTAGTACTATTAGGATTAGCAGTAGTACTGGAATTAAAAACATTCCAGCTGTACAAAGCATTTGCTGTCCCCCCAGCTCAATCTCCTTTGTATTTTTATTATGGTTTTCTGTGCTTTGACACCATTTTGATGTGTTACGTACCCGTATATTTTGGGCAGTAAAAGTTATTCCACTATGGTGCACTCTCAATTTTCAACACTCAGGAATAATCGGATACCACAACTGGAGAAGTTTTTCAAAATTATCCCATATAATTTCTTCACAGAATTTGTTTTACTTCCCTCTGAATTTGTTTTAACAAATTTTGTCCTAAAGCTAGAACATTTAAATTATAAATACTCGCTTTAAAATTGAATATGCAATATCTGCTTAATTTAATTTTTTCCCCTATCCATACTGAGGTATTTGGCCAAATAATGAAAATAACTACTATTTTGCTTTCTAAGTAATAACATACACCTCGGCTCTTTCAACTCCATTTAGCAAATTTATTTATGGTCCTATTAGTATATTTATTTCATTTTATTTAAATTTACATTTGTACTGCAGTTTATAAAATAAATATTAAATAGAGTTATAATAAAGAGATGTGAAAGAAAACTCCTGTCTTCTGAGAGAAATTGTTCTTTAAAAATACATAACTGCCTTTTAGCTGACTTTGGAAAAAAGCTTCTATACATCTTCAACTAATAGAAGCTATAAAAAACCCTTTGTAATATTGGAACCAGTCGAGAAACCACAAGTATTCAAATGCAGGAAATCATGATTTTATAACATTTTAATGTGATCTACTCTTGGGAAACAAAGTTAACCAAGCCCTATTTCTGTACAGGAAATATTCCACTGTACAGTTGTAATACATTGTGGTGAGGGGTACAGCTGCAAATTTTTCACCTGTAATGCCCCACTGGTATTGTGGCTTACTGAATTGCATCAAGATTGCCTTCCTGTCCGGAAAGCCCTCTAAGTACAAACAAGACTCTAAGCCCAGGTTTTATTTTCCCTTGGTATCAGAATATGGTAATTTAAGAGCCCTGAGAAATGCTTTTTAACCTTTAGAAGAAATATGTAGCATTCTTTTATTAGGAACTATGTTCTTTGCCTTTTTGAAACAGCATGTGACCAACTTATCTTATCAATTTATCAGGCTAGCAGGTTCACAGCAAATGCAGGTGTGTATAGTAATGTAATCTGTCACAGATACTGGCTTTTTTCATTATGGAAAAATTACTCCAAACACACTAACAGATTTTGTTAAGAAAGCACAGAATAGCACTATGCTATAACTGAGAAGATTTCTGCAGGACTTTTTAAAATGGAAAATGTATGTACTATTAAGTGTCAAACCCATTTTTTTTCTACTAACTGTCATTCATCTTATGACTGAGTTTATGTGAAGATCACTCACTTTTCTAATAGCAAAAGCAACAGTATTTAATTTAATTTATTAGGGTCTTAATTTATTGTTCTAAGTATTGAGAAACAGAAGTATATAGATAGGAGATCTTACATTAGGGACTTACCTATTTCTTGCAATACTCCTTATTCTCTTTTTCTGATACAGGAACAATCTTCCACATTTTATTTAAGGCTTTTCATTTTCGAAGCTTCAGTATTTATTAATAATATAAGCACTATGCTGTTGAAATGTAGTCACACCTCTGGGATTGAGGGTAGCAGTCTATTAATACATAAAGTACTGTGTAATTTTCAGTATATGGGCTATTTTGATCACATATTCTCACCACAGTAAAGCCTGACTCCTACAAGAAGTGCCACAAGATCAGCGTACAGCAGGAAGGACTTCGGTTTGCAAAGTTTCATAAATCAGAGTTACAAAATCCGAAAAGTACAGAACACGAGGAGAGTGTAAATCTGTCATTAAGATAATCTGATGGTTTCGTCAGTCCTCTGGCACCCGGTAGAATTTTCACTGGCTCAGTAACCCCAAAGGGTAAATTTCAGTGTGATGCACAGGCAAATTATGCACAACTTCCATTAACATTCCCAACGAGTTACGCTTAACTCCCTGCAGACTGCACAGAAACTGTAGGCCAAACGATACAGTCTCATCTCAATGCAGTGAACACTAAGATCACACAGCAAAATAATTAAGATTATACACACAAAATACAGTAACAAACTAGTAAAGTCTGAGATAATCCTACTCTCAGGCAAGGAAGCTCACAAACAATGTTTAAAGCTGGAATTCCTGAAGAGAACAGGCTCTGTTTCAACATCTGCTTAAGACTCACGGTGTAACACTGCAACTCCTTTAGCCCCTACTTCCTTCCTTGCAAGAAAATGAAGGCAATACTTATCATTAATAGTCAGAGTCTTAACTTTGGAAAAAATGTGCAAAACTCTGCCCAGCATCACAAAACTTGCTCACATCCAGATCATCTGAAGTGTAAGTGGCTCAGGCTACAAGCAAGCCTTCAGCCCTCTTAAACAGAGCAGTTGTTCACATGATGACCTGCATCCATTTTTGTACACATGCATGGATGTAAACACTGCTTCTACTGATGGGAAAGCAGTTTCCTACATTAGAATAAAAGGCATTCGTTACAGTTCTAGTTTATGACCAGATATGCTCAATAATTATACCGTATTGTTTCATTTCAAGCTTGTTGCAACTTCACACGGTAGAGAGATCGTAAAACCACTGTATACGCTCTATGTATAGTAGTAGTATGACCAGTACAGTCATTTTTAATAACATCAAAAGGTAGAATTAACAAGAAACGTAAGTTTTAAAAAGCAGAATCCCAGACAAAGCACCAAATTTGCCTTCTGAGCAATTCGAAATGGCTAGACGAATTTCACCATCCATCTAAAAAATCTGATTACTTGAAGACAGTACTGAACTGCATGGCAGTAGATTCAAAAATTTGCAAACCGACAGGTTTATCGATAAGCACGGTTGAACTTTACAGCTTATTATCTAATAACACTATGAACTTAAATCACTAACCTGTCACACACAAATCATCTGGATTTCCAAAATAGTTGTTGCTTTGGGAATGTAAGAAATAAATCAAACATGAATAAAATTTGTGGTTTCCCAAAAAGCTCATTTCCCAGACTCTCAAATGCCCAGCTGAACACTGTAGCTCCAACAGGGAATGAAAAGTAAAAAGGAAGCAGAGCCAGCCAAAAATGAGGTATTCTCTGTTAAAAGGAAAAATGAATGTCTTTGACATTGATCATAATTCTTTTCCTGTTGACTGCCATGTCAAATCTTTCCTGGAATAATGACTTACAGTAGGTCTAATGTCAGTCATTCTTAAGCTCATGCTTCCTTAAGCCACTGTTTAAACAACCACAAGGTGTTAGAAAATGACTGTTTATTGGCTGACAGTGTTGAAAAAATCAGATTCTAGACTGCAGAGTTTGCAAAAAAAAGTAAGCATGTAAGACAACGCAACAGACAATTTTTTGAATCCTCACCTTTTGAAGTTGGAAATATTTTACGTTCTCATAAAAGAGATTTCACCATCTCAGCAAATGCTCTGAGTGAATTTTACCAGAGTGGTTTTATTTACCTAGTCTTTCTTTATTAAATCCCAGTTAAGCCCTTGCAACCTCAGAACTATACTCACTGCCCTAATTTTCTCTAGTAGATCTTGAGATCTGGTTAATTTAATCACCACTTTTCTAAACCAGGAATAAGTGCTCTGTTTATTAGGAGACTATATAAAGAAGAAAGGCCAAAAAAAGGAGACCTCAGCACACATTCATCTTTTCATCAGCTGTTATAATGCTGACTACACTTGTATGCAATAGGAATCCTGGCAGGTACACAAGGGAAACATCCTCAAATACAAAAACCTGTCGGGGTTATAGCTCAGTAGATATTTTATTTTAACTTCATATGGAGAAATGAACAAATGCCATAGGTTATCTTCCGTTTGTCTTGTAAGCTTTAACAGCTTGTATCTCTCACTGGATGACAATCCAGGAGAAAGAATTTTAAGTCTGTGTTGGTGATGCAGCTTAAATAAATCAGAGCTCAGAATTTGGTGCATTACACATTATATGATCACTTTGATTAGACAAATCTGGTTTTCTCCACCTTTTAAATCCATGGCCACTTGTGTAAACGCTCTTGTATTACATAGCTTTTTGTTTGAGATATGGGGCAGTGCCAGCAATATCCCTTATTGGAAAGATAACTCTACAGTGGAATGGCAAACACTGAGCATCTCTGTAAAAAGTTCACTAGCTAAAAGAGACCTCCAGCTGTACAGGAAACCATTTCTGTGTCCTCTTCACCTGCAGCACAGAAAAACAGATACTTCCTTGCTCTCCTATCTTGGTGAGCCCCTCCCAATCTTTGCTCTCTCCCTTGCCAACCCAAGCCTGTCAACCTTGTTCTTGGTAAAGATAAATCATATAAAAATGTGACCCAGATGAAATCAGAAAAGTAAAATAACCCAGGCTAATCAGAGGCAAAGAAAAACGTAAATTTGAGATTCTCAAGACTGCAGGAAGACACAGGAAGACTTTGGGAAACTAGAACCATAGTGCAAGCAGAGTTTTAAGCCCCACAGCACAGATATCAAGCAGCACCTTCTTTGAGCTTGAATGCCTAAATGTAGCTAACTCCTGTTGTATCTGTACAATTTGAAGGTCACAACTGAATCACTAACAGAATTTTTTTTCCTGCAACTCTCTCCATCAAATTGTAAAAATACCACAGAAATGAAGAACACTTATCCTTTCTCAACTGCTGCAACCCGACAGATCCAAGGAACTGTACAGGCACAGCTGAATTTAGCATTACATGACAGCTCTGAAATATAGTCCCTTGTTATGTTGTGGAATATATTCTACTTCAATTATCCTTATGTTCTGGGACAGTGGCATTATCTGCACAACCATAAACTATTGTCTGGAATTAGAAATTGCTCTTACTCCTTTCTTCCTAATGCCATATTTCCAAAGCAAACAGAACAATCGGGATGGTGGAAATAGCCACAAAATTCTCTTTCAACTGTCCTTGTAACCAGCTCAAGCCAATGTTCTCATCATTTGGTAGATGAGGAGAGAGACTATGAAGCCCTTCCTCTGCAGTTTAGACTATCTAGCACACTTTTGTTCCTGAGTTGCTAACATAATCTTCTACAACTCTCATGTCCCTGCAGGAGATATTTCTATATACCTCATAAAACATATTCTGCTTGAAGGCTATTACCATGCTTCGAAGTCCTTGGTGGAAGACATATTATGGACAGATTCACAATAACGAGAATCATCACCACCAACAGATTCCAACTTTAACTGCTATGAAACAAGAATGTCATAGAGCAAATAAAGGACCTGTTGCCCTACAACGACGAGCTGGTTGCCTTGCAGAAAACAGTTTACTGATAAACTGAGGCATACCTTAAGTCTTCACACATGAACACTTGCTGAGACAAATCTATAAACATCTGCACAATTTTTACTACAAAAATTATCTGCACAAGAGAGTGTCCTAAATGTAACGTTAACTGTTTTGGAGCAAGAACAGTAGGCTTTGTCTCTCTGGTTTTGTGTACATATTTTCTTTAAGTACATAATAAAATAGCCTTTTAAAGTTGCTCATCCACATATCTTCAGACTTTCTCTTATCAGCAATCTACTTGAATGATTTAAAAGTTTCATTTGTTGTAACTGAGAAAGTCTCAGTGAACATCCTTTTTGATGTACTAGTATCAGTCTTCAGTATTTTATAGTAATGGCATTGGTACTTCATTTTGCTTATTATCTTTTGAATTCATTTTGTGAAATTTTTCCAAGTTTCGACTTTCCTCTGCTCCTGAGGTGTGAATATGATTCTCACATCAACACCGTTCTACCCTTTGCCCTTGCTGATTTGGGCAGTAAGGGATTACCCTGGCTTACATGACATTAGATGGAGTCAGCACTGGGATTAACTTCATTCTTATGAAATGTGTGCTGTCTTAACTGAAGGTATCAGTGGAATATGCTTTTTATTCTCCATGTATTTTAAAAATAATCTTAGCAGTAGTCAAGATCAAAAGGGTATGCCTTTACCAACATTTAAGTTGCTGCCTGAAGGTCTTTTCTGTAGATCCCCTTTATACAAGGGGTACAATAGTGGTGGCTTAGAGCAATATTTATCCCATTACTTGGACAAGACAGTCTGTTTAGTTTTCCTTTTTATGAGAACATGAAACTACTGCTCTTGTATGCATATTCCTTCATTCCACATTGACCTTTACTAAGCTATTGAGCTGTATCTAGAGCTTTCTAAGCACTGATTGAAAAAATCTCACAGCTTGGAAAACAGACAACCATTAGTAGAAATGAAACAGAAGCTGATAGAACAGTCAAGAATTCATGGTTTTGATCAAGGAACTAGGAAGACTGAGGAATATTCTACATCCATAGCACATCTCTTTCTTGATCCAGAACCCAGTATTAACTTTTTTTTCAGTTAGCTATACAAGGTTGCACCCAAAACACTTGTGAGCACAGCAGCAAATTCTTTTTTGCTTCACTTCATTGATTTTGTGTTCCAAAAATAATACCCGTGTATGTACTTTCAAATACTACTATATAAACTTTAAAACAGCCTTGAGAAGGTATATTCAGAAAAGATCTTGGCAGCGATGTAGACACAAGGGGAGTAAAATAAGAAAAGGTCTCCAAGTCAAAAAGGGCTAGAAGTGATGCCAGACAGTGGCTTTAGTACCTGAGGATAAGAAACACCTTATGTCACTGAATAGAAACTCCTTATAAAATTAAGAAGAGGTGCCAGGGAAGCCTAATGGTGTTTCATCAAATATTAGTTAGCTGAAAGAACGGTAAGTCACATAGGGCCAAAGCACATTTGTAGCATATGAAAATGGGACAATGAGGGATTAAAAATTAAATAGAAAGGGGCTGCAATGTCTGGTAAACAGGAAGAACAACGAGATCAGATACTCTCTATCTCCCAGAAGAAATACAATCCTGATGCAGTTTCTTGCAAGTGCATCTAGGATTTCTCTCTCACTTCCTTCAAACAAATAGATCAAACTTCTATTTCAAATTGCTAAAGAAAATGCAACATGATACACCATGGCAAAAACACCAGTTCTTCCTTTTCCCTCCACAAATAAAAGCAATAATGTTCGGATTATAAAAAAGTAAAGTATTAGAAACTTGACCAGTGCAACTGCTTACCTTTGCAACACCACAAGTAAAAGCACAAGAAAATAAGCTCTTGGGACAATCTAGAAATAGCAGCAAGGTAAGGTTTTACAGAAACAATACAGTTCATATCAACTCTTATAATCTGAACCTGTTCGCTTATCCTTTGGCCACAGCAGATGACACATAACTTCAATATCTAGAAAAATCCTCTTTATGGTGAAGCTTTTGCAAGTTTCAGGAATTTGAAGAATAGCTATAAAAACAAAGAGACTTCTAAAACCTGCCCATGATTAAAACGATATGCCAAAAGAAGTTTAGCAAAGACAGAAAGCTAGATGAAATGCCACAGCAACTTACTCGGAAAGAAAGAACATGCAACTGGTAAACTTTTAATTCCAGACAAACTACAGAAGTGCACCTTTGCTTGGATTTATGTGAAGTAAAGGATTAAGGGAGACTGGTAAAACAGCTGGTGATGTTATGGGTCCTCCGAGCATTTGAACATATACACAATCCTGGGGAAGTTTTTAAAATATATTTTAATATACTTCAATATCATTATTGTCTTTAAATTTAGATCCTTTTATCAAAAAAGCTGAAGTCTTTGGCTTGCAGATGTTCCTCTAATGTTTCATGTCAAGAAGTGAATAAAATAAAAGTGTTGTTTTGTCTTTTTTTCTCTTTATATTTTGTCAATTTTCCATATGCACTAAATACGCAGTATATTAAGAAACAGACATATATCCATACAGGGAAAAAAGTGGAGCTGATGAAAGGCCTCCTGATTAATTTAAATCAGAACCTAAAGTTTGAGATGAGTATTTGGTAAATGTAGTTTACCTAAAGAGTTTGAAAATTGACTCTGTATTACTTACTCCACCCACATATCTATGTTAGACTAATAAAAAAATGCACATTGTCCATGTTTAAAATGGCTGTTCATCTACATTGTGCAGAACTGCTCTGTGTAGGTGCACGGCCATTTCTGGAAAACGTGATAAATGACACCTAGAGCCAGGCAACAGTTGCTGCCATAATTAATGGCCCACTACCAAAATGTGGATCCTCTTGTAGGCATTTCTGCACTCCATGTGCCCAAGAGCTCAGTTTTTTAATAGATGTCCTCTAATTTGGCTGGTATCTTTCATCTCTGCCCTTGTAACTGAAAGCGCAAGGTAGTAATATAAGACTTACTAAGAATTAATTAATCATAAAATTGACAGACCTTAAGAAGAAAGTGTGCCACAGTAAAAAGCATCATGGAGGGAAGCTATACAGGGATGCTTGACCACAAACTTAAAACAAGACTGATGGAAACAGTTCTCTGCAGTCAACGTATAAGATTAAATGCAAATCTGAACAATTACATGAAGACCAGTAGAAGCTGACAGAACCTGAACACTGGTAGCTGAGTGCTTCCCGGTTTCTATCTTACTGTCTGAGGCAATCGCAGGGGAAATGAAAGAGGATTGCAACTACCGTCTTTTCTCTAGGCCGCAGCATGGAAGCACAAAGCAGGAGAATGTGTGTACTACTAGAAGTCCAGCTGCATATACCCACGTGAAGAAGAACCGATACTCCCTCTGTACAGGGTCATATTATTACACAAGCACATACATTATGTTCATGATGTCTGTTATCTATAATGGGAGCTTAATGTAATTATACCAAAAACTTGGTGTGCTTTGCTCTGAAAACACTATCCTGAAAGAAGGCAAATTGCTGGCTGTCATAGCAACCTTATAGGGTCATCAAGACAGCATACAATAACAGAATTTTGATCTTTGATTCAAACCTCATGCCAAGTGGAACTGATTTTTTTTCCATTTAATTTTAATTTTCATATAACTGAAAGGAGCTGACATTTGGTTGTCTAGAGGGCAAAGAAATTGGCGGGACACTTACATGATCTCACTAACAGTATGTGCACGGTAATAACATTATACCATTTATCTGAGGAAGATTATGCTACTTATCCATAACTCAAAGCATATTGGTGCATAATTCAATTTTAAAAGCAATTTTTAAAGTTATAGGAATAATGAAATATAATTCAGCATTTCTGAACAAATCGGAAGAATTGGGAGATATTTATTTCCCTTGACTCACAACACTATTCTGATTAACAAGCAGATTCAAATTTAAAAAAATAATGACAGATCCAATTTGTAATATAAAAAAGAAACTGATATTAACAAAATTAAAATTAAGCAAAAATCAAAATAGGCATGCAAGGAGTAAGTGAATTTATAAAGATAAATTACACTAGACAGTAGAGAATGTAACTACCTGATTGTGTATTTGAGAAAGGAAAAATTCCCAGAGTTAAGGATCAGTGTAATCATGAGGTATGGTCTATTTTTGGGGCACAGGGTCACACAGCTGCAACACTCAGCCCTCCTTTGAAAGGCAGTTCCATGATCTCACACAGTCAAACTGGACTGCCCACTTCAACCCTCTCAAAGCAAACCAAGAGAAAATAGATCCTTATTGTCTGCCTCGTGGATCTTACTAGTAGAAGCACAGCCATCTGCCATCACAGACACAGAAAAGGATGGCCGGATTGGAAATTTTTAGTTCAATGATTCCACTGAATCTTGGCAATTGCAGACCAGGTCTTTCCTCACGTGTTTCAGTTTCAAATGAAATGAAATCTTTAAGTAAAGACTGACAGATGAAATCATAGGAAGACAGAATAAATTTGGCTATAGCTTATTATGTCACGGAAAAACTTTACAGGTAAGTGGTTCAAATGTTTGCACAAGTAGTTTTAAAACTAAAGATGGGCTCAAGCTGTGGAATTTACCTCCTATTAATTTTATAGAGCTCCCGACATTTGTTTTGTGCTTATTTTTAATAAACCTAAGTTTGAAAACATTCACTTTACAGCAGTAACGTTTTCTTTTGTTAATGAAAATAGAAAACTCTCACTACCCACCTGAAGAACATCTCCAAGGTCAGCAGTGCTAATATCTGGGTCTTCAGTGGTATTAAAAGGAACTGGGTTAATTCTTACAAGAGTGAGCACTCTGGGTTCTGGGTATCTCCACAACATCATTCCTGGACTATCCTCAGTTTCATTGTAAAACACAACTTCATAGGCACTGGGCAGTTTTTGTGCTTCTGTCAAATGAAAGAAAGCTATAATCTGTTATACAATTTCTAGAAAGAAACATGCTGGTTTACGAGACCAAAGTAGTTAAAAATAAACCCCTCAGGATCAAAAGGAGAGAAAATATAAAAGCAATTTCCCTGACTTTTAAAAGATTACAGCTTAATGGAAAGATATCAAAAAAGTATTTTTTTTTTCATTCTAGCAGATGTCTTTTCAATTGCTTTTCCAAAAAAAGTAAAGTATTCATTGTAAGAGGCAAGTAATCTTTACTAGGTTACTACTGTATTTACTTCATAATTAAAAAAAACAGAAGATAGCAATAATATCCTTCTTACCTGCATCTTGTATATACTGGAACAGGCCTGTTCTCAGATCATCTGAGGTATGCTCAGTTCTTGAGGCCTGATTCCTTCCCGTAGAAAAACAAGTGGGGTGTGTACGTTCAGATATCAATGTCTCCATGCTGCCCTTTTTAGAGAGGTACTGCCACAGAAGCTCCTGGAGAAGAACTAAACAGTTCAAATGCTCTTGTCCCCAGAAAACCTTTAAAAAAAAGACAAAAAGAAAAAGAAAGAGAAAAGACATAACAGTTACATACAAATATTTAGTCATTTTTGAAGGAAAAAACCTCCCCAAAACAATAGGAACTTTATATGGCTTTCAGCCTGCTCTGCTTATACCTTAATTGCTTGCAAGTATCCTTAATGTAAAAATAAAGAACAGGAACAAGAAATCTCTACAAAACCATTTGGCAAATGTGTTCTTTTCATCATTCGAAGGAAAGCATTAATTCTTACCACTTACAATTGATACCGATGCTACCTGGAAGACCACAGAACTTAAAAGTGATAGGCAAGAACTTACAGTTGAGTGCAGTACATAATGCTAGGACTAGTCACAGGTCTTGCAGTTCAAGATATGACAAAAAAACCTTAAAGATGCAAAGTTTAAACTGTTCAAAGAGCATGTTGCTCCAAAGTGGAATTCTGGAATGCCTTAAAAACCGAGGAAATGACACAGCAAAGAAGATGACTAGAAAGACATACGAAAGATCATCTCAAGTACAAATACAGTATATACAGTATATGCATTGGATGTGCTGTAAGTTCTCAGAGTGAGGTTTAAAAGTTTAAAGTTTTTTGAAGTTTAAAACAGAAATTTAGAAAAATATCTAAGAATTTAGCTGGCAGAAGTGCTCAGCAAGCCACTTTCCATCATCTATCAGCAGTCCTGGCTAACCAGGGAGGTCCCAGTTGACTGGAGGTTAGCAAATATGATGTCCATCTACAAGAAGAGCTGGAAGGAGGATCCGGGAACTACAGGCCTGTCAGCCTGACCTCAGCGCTGAGGAAGGTTATGGAGCAGATCATCCTGAGCACCATCACGTGGCATGTACAGGACAACCCGGGAATCAGGCCCAGTCAGCCTGGGTTTATGAAAGGCAGGTCCTGCTTGACTAACCTGATCTACTTCTATGACAAGGTGACCTGCTTAGTGGATGAGGGAAAAGCTGTGGATGTTGTCTACCTGGACTTTAGTAAAGCCTTTGACACGGTTTCCCACAGCATTCTCCTGGAGAAGCTGGCTGCTCAGGGCTTGGGTGGGCGTACGCTTCACTGGGTAAAAAACTGGCTGGAGGGCCAGGCCCAAAGAGTTGTGGTGAAT
Organism: Nipponia nippon; assembly: GCF_047370975.1. Taxonomy (NCBI): domain Eukaryota; kingdom Metazoa; phylum Chordata; class Aves; order Pelecaniformes; family Threskiornithidae; genus Nipponia; species Nipponia nippon. The sequence goes on from NW_028262290.1 coordinate 23,913,611, forward strand.
GGAGTTAAATCCAGTTGGCAGCCAGTCACAAGTGGTGTTCCCCAGGGCTCAGTACTGGGGCCAGTTCTGTTTAATATCTTTATCAACGATCTGGACGAGGGGATTGAGTGCACCCTCATTAAGTTTGCAGATGACACCAAGCTGGGCAGAAGTGTCGATCTGCTGGAGGGTAGGGGGGCCCTACAGAGGGACCTGGACAGGCTGGATTGATGGGCTGAGGCCAACTGTATGAGGTTCAACAAGGCTCAGTGCTGGGTCCTGCACTTGGGTCATAACAACCCCAGGCAACGCTACAGGCTTGGGGAGGAGTGGCTGGAGAGCTGTCTGGAGGAAAAGGACCTGGGGGTGTTGGTTGACAGCCGCCTGACCATGAGCCAGCAGTGTGCTCAGGCGGCCAAGAAGGCCAACAGCATCCTGGCTTGTATCAGGAATAGTGTGGCCAGCAGGACCAGGGAGGTGATTGTGCCCCTGTACTCGGCACTGGTGAGGCCACACCTCGAGTACTGTGTTCAGTTTTGGGCCCCTCGCTACCAGAAGGACACGGAGATGCTGGAGCGTGTCCAGAGAAGGGCAACGAAGCTGGTGAAGGGTCTGGAGCACAAGTCTTATGAGGAGCAGCTGAGGGAGCTGGGGCTGTTTAGTCTGGAGAAGAGGAGGCTGAGGGGAGACCTGATTGCTCTCTACAACTACCTGAAAGGAGGTTGTAGCGAGGTGGAGGTTGGTCTCTTCACCCTAGTAACAAGCGATAGGACAAGAGGAAACAGCCTCAAGCTGCGCCAGGGGAGGTTTAGAGGTTTAGGCTGGATATTAGGAAAAACTTCTTCACTGAAAGGGCAGTCAGGCACTGGAACAGGCTGCCCAGGGAAGTGGTTGAGTCTCCATCCCTGGAGGTATTTAAAAGACGGGCAGACGTGGTGCTTGAGGACATGGTTTAGTGGTGGACTTGGCAGTGCTACGTTAATGGTTGGACTCGATGATCTAAAGGATCTTTTCCAACCTAAACGATTCTATGACTCTATGATTCTAGAAACTGGCGTTCAAAGTCCAGAAGATTCATACACTTTATAGCAAAATAAAAGGCAAGCAGATGTTCCTCTCTCCCAGCTTTAACAAGCAGCACTGCTTTTCTCAAATCAAACTCCTGTTTGAGAGAATCACGTTAACAGGACAAGTCCTTTAGTCCTCATGTACAGAAGTGGGCCCAGAAGCAATAGGGAAGACAAGGAAGGAACTAGCAACTAATAAAGAAATAAGACTTAGAACCAGTGTGGGATGAAAGCAAATCACCAGACAGTAACTTAAAAGTCCATGGTAAGGGTAGGAGTAAAGTAAACAAGTCAGGTACGCACATAAAGAGTAGTACAAATTTTTTCACTGGGTAATACCAGTTTTCAAATATGAAAAAAAATCAGAAGATGCTTAAAGGGCATGTAGTACAGCTGTCAAGAAGGAAGCTTTTTCTTCCTCTGCATCTACATGTAAGCCCATGGAATAAACCAAGACCCTCTTGAAACACAGCTACAGCCAGTTCTGAGCTAAATAGTCCTGGGCTACCCACATCATCTCCCTAATTTGGTGCATCTCTACTGCAGTTTCTAGAGCACCTCTGGGCTCTGGGTCCCACACTTGGTCTAGCACCATCTCAAAGGAGCTCTGTGTCACCTAAGCTGATCCCAGAGGCCTCAGTCCCCCATCGATGGAGGGGGGAGGAATGCTTTTTCCCCCCACTTTTATTCATTTTATTTTTAGGCAGCTGGAACTCCAGAGCATGGAACTCCTACTACTATATTCACAGATGAGGCACCAATTTCACTTAAGCTCTCTAGGTTCTGCTGCAATACAAATTAAGAGTGGTAGAAGATGAGGTCATGTTTAGAGCTGGTAAAATCATTAGCCATAAATAAATTAATTTGAAACAGAATTGCTAATGCTTTTGTCAGCATTCTCAAATGTATTCTGCCAGACCAAATAGTTAATTGTTTTCTGCAAAAGCTAATTATCCCAGTGTATACTCTAATAATAAATGGCTTTCTCAGATTTATAGATATTTTTCTGATCCTTGTCAAAACCCCAAAATTTTGGAAAAAAATCCCCAACTTTTTATTATTAACAACATGTAAACGTAATCAGCCAAGTACCTGTGAATAACAAATAAAAAAGAAGCAGAGAAACAAATTGGCTTTATTTATTCATTAAGATGTAATTTTTAAAAATTTGTATTATTGAATTAGCCCTATTCCCAGTGCTGTGGTTTTAAGAACTTCTAATGCCGATTCTGGGAAAAGACCTAATGACATGACTAAATGTCAAAATTTCCTTTTTGTGTTTTATATGCTTGATTTATATATTTATTTTAAAACATTTGGTGTGTATAGATACTACAATAAAAATAATTAAAACAAGACATATCTTAAAGCCCACTTGTTTAAGCCCCACAGAATCTATTTTTCATTTCAAGAACTCCCATGCTTCTTGGACTAGTTTCAAGTTGTGGGCACTTCCAAAAAGGAGAGGATAGCATGGAAAACTGAGTATTAATTGCTACAAACAACAGTTTATAATTACTCCCCTGAGAAACTGGTGTAAGTTTAAAAAGAAAGGATATGTATTTCTTAAAGCTACCCCTAGGCATTACAGACACATAGCTCATGGACAGACAAACACACACACATCAGAACAGGGTCATAGATATTAAGTGTTAGTAATTTGATCCAGTAGTTTTAAGGGAACACACACATACAGCTAGAATACATGGTTTAAGCAGTATTTAAAAAACAAAACAAAACTGTACACAATTTTTCAATCAACAGTTTTACATGAAAAAATAGATACTTATTTTAAAAGGTAAAATAAAAACCACCCAGAAAAAACAAGCAAAAAACCCCAACCCAATGACCTGTTGTAGGCTGCAAAGCTTTACAGGCTTTCATGCAATTTATTGATGAAATCTCAATCATCCACAGCCAGTCCAGCTCAACAGCAGAACCATAAGCATTTTATACAGACCTGTAGCAGTCCTCCTCTCAAATCGATGTATATTTTTGGAATAGATTGCTCTGGGCCAGGATCACCACTGTGCTTACACCACTTGGCTTCGACATTAACAGAGCAGCAAAAAGGGCCCATCAGAGATTTGGCTCTTTCTTTGAGACTTGTTTTAAGTAGGAAATCTTTTATGTCAAGGACAAAAGATGATCCATGGATTCCTAAAAAGACAGAGAGACAATTAATCCCGCCCGTAGTTATTCTCCCAACATTTATGTGCTTATTTCCTGAATTCACTTTACCATGAGCCTGGGAATCTCTGCCCACAAGCAATTACTCATACAAGTAGTCTCACTGACTTTCATGGAAATACTCGTGTGGACAATGGCTTTCCTCTCCAAGCAAGAGCAGCACAGTTGGGCCACACGACTCGTGATTTTTTTTTTTTTTTAGCTTGTTCTTCCAATGCTATTGAGCATGCTTTATACAGTGCTGCAGTTATGGAGCAGGTATGTCTCATGCACATTCCTTACAAAGAACTATTTGCCAAAATATTATGACTTTTTACATGTGTGAGTATTTTAAGGTTTATGAGAAGAGACATTTTTCACTAAACTATGAATTTTTTTTCAAAAGAGTATATTAAGAACAAGAACAGCTGCTTCACTTGATTATATTTTAAACTGATAGGAAATAGCTATTTTGAACGATTCTCTCTGCTTTTGTTCAGGTTAGTTATTATAAAATATTGCCTTGCTAGACTTTGGAGTGCTTAGCAGGAGAATAAGGGTAATGTTTGAATTCAAATAATTCAAAACTATTACTGTAACTCAAAATATATAACGTGTTTACCTAAAAAACTAGTTTAATCTAAACTTTTCACATCATAACCATTTGCACTTTACATAGCTTTATAAAAGTAAAAATGATAATGGCAGGTTAGATTTATGACAGAACTTATGTACTCATTAAAGACACAAACATTTTTAGGAAAGAAACACTATCTGGAAATGTCACCTCTCTTGTGAATTTAACTTACTGCAAATCAGTGTCTAGTAAAACAAACCATACTTAATATATCTGTATTTCTTCTGTATATTTACATGAAAATTACTACATCTGAGGTTGGGTTAATTTTTTCTCTTCTGGTGCTCATACTTGGACTCAACACTCTGAATATTGAATGTCACCATACTTTATAATGCCCACGGCTTATTTTTCTGATGAAACTGGATATTTACCAAGGGCAAAAGATTAAAAAACACATAACGCTTACATACTGATGTTTCAAGGTAAAGGTGCATTTTATATTTTCATACCTTTGCTGGTAGAAAAATCCCACAAAAAACCTCACTGTTTTGAATACATGCAGTTCTCCTATTAATCTCTCTTAGAATCCAGAAAGAAGCCTGTCTGCATCCTGGGAATTATGATTTCATAATATTGAGAAATATTTTATACAATGGAAGGAAATAAACTGGTTTTTTTTTTTTTTTTTTAATCCAGCATCTACTAGGAAGGTGGTCCAACAGTCCCCATAGCAATAATAGCATTGAATTGTATTCCATTGTATACCAGAGTAGGAACCACAAACAAGAAGAATCTCTCCCTTGAGCAGTTTGGAGTTTAGTAACAATGATCAAGGGCTTGAGCAAACCTTTGTCCCATGCCAATCAATAGGACTGTTGTCACCAACTGGAAAAGAGGTTTTAGCTCTGGTTATTTAGGCTGGCTTCTGAACCCCTGGGTCTGGTCTCATGTGTAACAGGTTTATACGACAGAAACCGTTCCGTGTTTTTTGACACTGAACTTCAGTGATGATCAAGAAAACCAACATCGACACACCCTGACGTCTCTCCTTTTGGTACTGGTTCAGACTTGATCCTGTAAACTGTGGAATGAAGCAGCTTTACATACAGTCTTAAACCAAGTAGAAGAGGTATTTTTACGGGAAGGGCTCACCCTCACCCTGCTATGCTCAGTCTAGTTATTTTAAGAGGCACACAATATTTGGAAATTAATTTTTTTTTAATACTCTACATGGAACTTTGATTTTAAAGAGGAGATATTCTCAGTAACTATTGCGCAATTCTGCAATATACAGAAATGTTCTATAGTTTTATTGGAATATGTGCCAAGTTGCAGAAATAACAAAAGGGAAAAAGGAATGCCAGAATACAAGTGGTTTTATTTATGTTTTCTTTCACTGGGATTACACTTGGAAGAATTATGCTTTGCAGTCTTTTTCTGTTGTCATCTCAGCTCCACACAGTACAAAGAAAACACAATATCCAACAGCATAGAAACAGAACTGAACATTCAGCACATAACACTGCTGGTTCAAAATCAGCAGTGCCCTTCTCAAACACTATGTAAACAATAAGAAATGAAGATACTATTAAGGATAAGGAAGTGTTGGTAAATTTTAAATAAATCAAATATTGCAAGACACATCCATGGATTGTGCCCTACAAATACCAGGAAAAGCTCAGGGACTCAGCGAGAGATTTTTCTTTTTCTTGCTGCAACCCAGATTGCGCTTGTATAGGCAAGAATCACACCCTCGTCCTTCCTAGCAGTTATATCTGCGTGCCCTTTTGGGGAGGAAGTGACTCTTAGTATAAAAACCACTGTGCTCTTAATAAGAAAAAAAAATGCAGAGAGCATTCAGACAAACTCACACAAAGCGATGTCTTGAGGAAGCTTAAAGAAAACAAATGAAGAACAAGTATGCACAGACCCTAAAAAGCAATAGTAAATAAAGAGATCTCTGGGCTTGAGGGAAGCTTCGATGGAGTACCATTACTATGGAAATCCTAAAAGGATGACATTAGAAAAGAAATAATCTCACATCCTAAGGGAAGGGAGTGATGATATACCAGTATGCACTAGAAGGGAGCTTATTTTAAGATTGCTAAATGCCATACTAACATTCAAAGTACATGCTCAGTCAGTGAAGTTGCTTTCCTATGACTAAAGCAATCATCTCAGAAAGGTAAAGATGCAAAATAATTCTCCTCTGTTTTTTTGCCTCCCCCACACTATTTTCAGTCAGTCCTTTCATGTATCTCTCTCAAACTTCTATTGTCAAATTCTAACTTCAGTTTAAACAGATTAAATCCAAGCCTCCATTTGAAGTGAACTTGAGATGGCACCACACAGAAGTAATATATCTTCATAAACGATTGTTGTGATATGTAGAAGTTAACTTGTTCTGTTTGGACTATTGCTCATGAACATCAACGCACTTTTCAGTACGTGCAATAATTTACTTTTAGGAACAAATAGTTTCATGACTTTTAAAATACTCCTCCAAGAGACTAATAAATATGAAGCACTTGCTTTGGACAGTGTTTAAAAAATGCTGCCAGCCCTCCATTGTCAGACTCCACCCAGACCCACAACAGCACCACAATATGCTGCCACGCTAACTGAGCAAAATACAACTTGCACCAGGCTTCTGCATGCCATTGGAAGGATTACCCCTATGATGACACGTGCTCAAGAGGAATATCCAGGTATTTTTATACGTAGGAGGGTTTGAAAAAAAGCTGGCACTTGCTTGGTAATGTCAAGAAATTAACTTGCTCAGAAATGAAAGATGGAGATCAGAATCGTGAAGAAAATTTACTAGAAGACAACATTTGCTTTGATATTCTAACAGGTTTCTTTTTTTTTGTCAGTAGAGACTTGATTTATGCTAACATTTAGAAAGACATCTCATAGAATCTGTACCCTAATATAGTTATAAACGTAGTTATATTAGGGTTTCTATATAATATAGTTATATTAGCGTTTACCAATAATAGGAGGCTCCATGTTTGTTAAACTGCCCTGTATGCATAAATCCATTTGTGTGTATAGAGAAAAAAGAGCTGGCCCATTTTAATAGATGCAGCAAATACATTAAAACAACCCTTGCCTTACAGTAACAATCACTTACTGTTTAGGCAAAACAGGTGTCAAGAAAAAGTTGTTATTTTTCCTGGTTCACAGACAAAGGGAGAGACAGTGTTTTGACATTAACTATGGACTTTCTGTTTTCAAAAACATTTAAAAATACTGATATTTGAATCAACTCCAAATGAAACAAGTAGAAATGTAGCAGGAATTTTTTTCCTTCTATTATGCTGTGTGCAGTTGCTCTTCCTTAGATAGCTGCAAATCCCATTTGGTTCACTGCACTGTCACCTAATACAACATAGGGCACAAATTTAATTGGCAAACTTCTATATGGGAAAAGAGTTTTAAGAAAATGGAAACACATGTATTGCAACAAATATAGCAAATGGCACTGGACTGTAGTCAAGCTATCTTTTGAAAACCCTCTTGGAAGCTAGTAGCTTTGCTACACAGCATAGTGCTAGGAAGAAAATTGCTTTTCTGAGTTTGGGGCAGCTCAGAAGCAAGACTGTGCCCCAGAGCACAGAGCCTGCCATGCTGGTTCGGACTGGGCAAGATGCATGTGAGCGATGTGGGCTGCCCCGACCGCAGCAGCTGGCAGACTGCATTCCCACCCAAAGGATGGCGATGCACGCTGAAGGAAGAAGTCCAGGCTCTCCCATGGGCCTTCCGTGCCTGCCCAGCAGAGATACAATCTGGCTGCTGAAGGTTAATTAGCGAGTGGTTTTCCTTACTACCTTCTGCTTTAATGTCACACATTACTAAGGTGATAATCTGTGATATTTGCTCCTGAGCATTCACTCTTCATATCTGTAACTTCAGTAGCTAGTTTAAAGTTGCCAAAGATACTAAGACAGCTTTGAATATGTAAATTATTGACAATTATCTACATGATTTTTTTCCTCTTAAGAAAACTTCAGATACATCATGTAATGAGTAGTTACACTAGAGCTACACTGCTCTGTTGGCAGGTATCCTCTACGAAGCAGCTTCTGAGAAGAAAGAGTAACAAAGCTATGAAAATAATTACAAGGGAAATAATGCAGTTAATTTAAGAGTCAGCCAATTTCTTCAAGTCTGGAAACAGCAGTAGCAAACAAATGGTGAGACGTAGTAAAGGACAATTTTCCAGGAGAGGTTTAGTTAACAATCCACTGACCGCACTGGATTTCTCATTAGTGTCGAGCTGAATCTTACGATCGTTCATTCTCCCCACGACAACAATGTTTACAGATTACCAATTAACTATTCTTTAGTGAAAGAGAGTTTTTCAGCATTACATGGGGACACATGTGGGCTCTGTAAAAACACGAGATGTGTAACACACGGTAAACAGAAAGTAATGATCTTAAACAGGCCAAACCCTTGAATTCGTCACTAATAAATGTCCCCATGCATTCAGCAGTCCTGGCTGCTGGGAGCCTGTTTTCTTCAAATACTTCAAACACTAAAATGCAGGAACATTTATTATTTTAATCCATTACAGGCAGTGCTTGATTTAACTTTATTGGTTGTGGTGGTGGTAGTGGTTATAGTGGGGGTAAAGCTATGTTCTTTTACACATCATTTCAAAAGGGCTTAATTATATTTTATAGCTCAGGCCAGGAATCCTGCTTGTTTTGTGTCTAACAAGGTTCAAATGCAGTTCAGGTCAGTGATGAATCAGAAGAGAAGTCAAAGATGGTTATCTATTTGAAATGAGCTCATCTCCCTTAAAGAATAACTGGGCAGGTACATCATGTTCATTACACTACTGCGTACTAAATAGCTGAAAAATCTCAATTCGCTTGTTGATTTGGTAATTTGGGATTTTGTGATGCCTGATCGGACAGGGCATATTACAGTTAAGATCTAAAGGGATTTGCATTTTTGGTCAAGGCTCTCTTTGGTATACAATAATTTAGAATATATTTGTAAAGCTCTATATTGCCCTATCTTATTCTCATTAAGTGGATAAAAATGCACAATGGAAAACAACAAAAATAGTGTTCATTTTGCAGCCGCGAGTCCAGCTTTCAAAACTGACTGGGTGCTATACTGACATGAGTAATACTTGGTTCTCGTATCATAAACAATTTATTTTTAGATATCAGCAGTTTTCGGAAAAGTGGCTAAACATTCTCACTCCAGCTCTACAGATGGGCATGGAGAGGTTCTTAAATTTAAAAAAATCTATGTATTTTCACATCTTAATTTTAGGTGGTTGGTTCAAAACTTTGGTTTGTTTTCAGGAGGTAGCTGGTACCTACAACTGTCACTGATTTAGAAAGTTGTAGATGCTTAGCACTACTGAAAAATCAGACATTGAATGGTTGCACAGTAAATGAAGCACTACAAAATAGTGGATGCCACTCAAAATGCAGCCCTATATAATTGCCACAAGGCTGAATTAGAATTACAGCTTTGGCCCTTGCTCCTCTGCCCTACGCTTGATTCACTGGATTTCAACTGCTTTGATAAACTAAATAGTCTGTGAACTAGAGGGTAACTTTGCCTTGTAAATAAACCATCCTGAAGACAGTGCCTGGCAGCACCGGAGCTGTTTGAGCCTCTATAACCCAGTGAATTATGCTTGTGCAAGTCCAAGGCTTGACAGATATACCCAGGCCATACAAACTGAACAGGTTTCCCTGCACTCTTGGGATGTGGGTCCCCAGGATTAAGGCCAGTCCAGGTCCAGGCTCCTACGCTCCAATCTTGTCCTCCCTTCGATCCCTCCTCCCCCTCCCTCCTTTATATACTTCTCCGAATTCTCTTTTGTGCCAGCACGGTCATTAACGTGTACCTGTCCAGTGAGCCAGCTTAAGGAGACAATCTTGCTGGAAACTTTTCTTTCCTGTTGGCTTAGTTTTCAGACAGATCAGTGCCCCGACTCGACTCGACTCAACTCAACGAACAGCTGTCCGAGTAACAGAGCTAGCACAAGGCAGAGTGTGGAAACGTGCGGCCACAGTAACCTAAACTTCGTATGGAATTGCACCTTTCCTTTGGGCAGCAAGCTGGTAATCTCATCCCATAAAAAATATTCTTGTCATAGAAAAAGAAGAAACTTGTTGCCAGTATGTCAACAATTTAAGCAACTTAAGGAACTGGTCCTTAAGACCAGGCAGTAATGCCTCACCTCTGTGTTCTGTACCTCACACTGCAAAATGTAGATTGGACTGGAGGAATTGCACAGAAAGCATAAAATGTACAAAGAAAATATTCAGCGTTCACTGTTATCTGTATTTCCTCATGAATGTGAACATTCTATAGAATTGACTACCATGAAAATGCTGTATCACCTACTACTGCCACATATAGCACTGGGATCCACACAACAAAAGAAATTCCAGTCTCAAAATAATATGCAATTACTTTCACAATAAAAGCTGAAGAGATTACAAAAACAACCATATTTGTTCTGAATTGAATTTCACTTGGAGTCTACTTTTTAAAGTCGAAGTATTTAAACTGTAAATGCAGTTCTACAAAATTAGTGCACGCTGTCTTGAATCAACAACTTACAACTAACTGTTTTTTTCTCCCCCCCCCCCCCCCCCCCCCCGAGTTAATGTGCTAGTTCATCAGTAGCAATTCTGAACGCTGTTACAAAGTACCAGTAGGGAATCTGACCAGGATTAATAGTGGTACTCAGTCCTGGGATTAGGTGGTGTCCTGTTTCATGGATTTTAGGCCATCTGTTCTTCCCTCCTGCATTATACTCCTGCAGAACTATAAACGCACCTCCACCTCAGGGACTATAGAAAGGAATTAGAATTCTTCTGCTTTTCATTATCACAAGATTCAGTAACTCATTTCATTGTCAGGATAATCCCCTTTTACTCTTTCTTTTGCGCTTGCAGGGTATGCCAAAATGACAAATAAAATCCCAGATGTTAGAGACCTGATGAGGTCTCCACCTTTTCTTGAGTGTTAGGTTTAAGCTACTTGGGACACGGTGTCAAATCTGACAGGACCCTGATGCCCACACCCAATATTCATTAAGGTTTGTTAGTGATTTGTATAGCTGTCTACAAGCTGCACTTCCACCTCAGTCCTCAGTGGCCATTTAAATATTTAGTTTGTCCTCTGGCTTTTACTGACAAAGAATTAATTTCCTATTGTTCAAGTGTTGGAAAGAGTTTATATTTCTTTCTAAAAGTAACAGAGGTCTTCTGGGTGTTGTAAATGGCTTGTTACTGCTGCATATTATTTTAGGTAGTCATATCTCATTTAATGTTTTATTTCCCCGTGGGCTAACTTGCATATCTGCAGCATCCAAAGGCTATGACAACGCCTTAGCAGAGTTTTCTCGAGAGAGTCGGTTAACTCCAAAATGAAGTTTGGTCTTTGCTCTACACCAATTAATAGCTGCATTTAATTTTTAATATTTCTGTAAAGTATCCTAAGTTTGCAGTTTCTTTCAGGTTAAACACTAGCAATTATCATACACTCAACTAGTGTTTATTTTTTTCCCTTATTTATATGCTAAAGTAATCATCTCTGCATACAAGACGAAGGGCTGGGGAATTCTGTCTATGATCTTTGGAATATTTTACGTCCGTAACTCTCTCAGTTCAGACACTGAACAGCAAGACTTCCCTCCTGTGTCCAGCTAGAGCAAAATAAGGCTACAGGCTTCTTGCTGTCTTTCACTCTGGGGAGAGTACAGTCCTCAGCTTCTCTCATTTATCTGCTCTTTTGGCAGGTAGGTAGTGCTAATTTCAACACCAAACCTAAATTAGCTGAAAGCCATATGTTCAGAATTGCATTCTATTTCCTAGTATTTATTGCTAAAAATTATTTCCACTTTAATGGCATGTGACTGTTCCGGAATGAGCTACGCATCTCAAGTGTGGCACCAAGCAATCTCAAATCTGACTGGGTACGTGGCACTCCAGAGCTCCAGCCGCTTTGTAGAAGATGCAACATACTTCAGAGGACAAAAATCACTGAGCCAGGTCTAACGATAGTTCTTGAACTTGGGGTTTTCTGTCAAGAGTACAAATAAGCTGCCAGAAATGAGCTAAATGTTTGTTATTTGCTTGTATGAAATGGGTACAAGTTTTAACTTGTAACTCTAAGCCACAAAATATAAAACAACTACAGAGAATTATTTTATTTAACATCAGTACGACAAACTCCTGGCCTTAAGGGTATCAGAAAAACTGTACTGATAGCCTCTTCTAAAGTAAAATTAATAATATCTTTTTTTTTTTTGGAAAAGGGATTTTGTTTTGGTTTGTTTTTTGCCAATACACTGCATCACATTCTACAATAGTATTACTTTACTAAAACCAAAATACTCAGGATTTCACCGTAAGTACAGAGGAGAATATAAGTATTCTAGCAGAAATAGTAACCATGTTGTTGTAAGTAACTGTTGTATTAAAACATGAAAAATGTCCAAAAAATGAAGTCCCTTGACACACTAAAGGTTTGGGGTTGTATAACAGTGCAGCAGGATATGTAGAAATGGAGGTGTTTTAATTTGATCCACTTGCAATGTGAGTATTCAACACTTACAATTTATTTTGTTAGAAGTGAAATAATTCAACTAATTAGCCCCTCTGTTTTTCAGAAGCTACATCTTTTTACTTTCATAAGAAATTAAGAAGAAAAATTAAAACAGAAGGCCTTTAGCTTCCATGATTAAACCAGGAAAGTCTAGAGGAAAAACTGATAATTAAAAAAAAGTTATATGGCAAGCTTCTTTCCTAATTTCAGTGAAAAAAATCAAAGCATTAAACAAGGTCACGCACTTTTGTTTTCCCTCTATAAGGGAGGAAAAATGCTGACGATACATTCTTGCGAGTTTTTTTTTTTTTTTTTTGCTAAATAATTCCTAGCAAATAGGATTCCTTACAAACCAACTTCATCTCCTACATTAAAACTCATCTGGAAAAGGGGTCATTTACACTGTTTATAAAACACTGCCACATAAAATGTGTAAAAAAAACATATTTCACTAAAAATAGCTTGCGTAAGTAAGGGATTAGTGTAGTTTCTACTACTATAATTGTTCCTTTGTAGTTTTTTCCATGATGTTTTTGACCAGTGTTTTTAACTATGTTTATTAAAGTCAGCACATCAAAAGGATCAAAGAGAAAGCTAGTGAGAACCAAAGAAACCCCAAGCGCATTGTGTTGTCTCACTGGGGAGTTATGCAGATTCAAGTAAACAAGTGCAAATTGTTGAGGTTTTAATGAAAATTTTCTACAATTACTGTATCTGAAGTCATTCTATATAATAACATCTGTACAGCAGATGGCCATACTGTACAAAAGGCAAGCAATGCTCCTTTTTCTTCCTCTGTTTTAACAGTACATCTGAGATGACTACTTTTGTCATTGTGCTTAGTTTGGTTCAGCAAATAATTCGTAAAATGCAGCTGCTGCAGATGGTCACAATAGTTATTTGACTGTAAAATCAAAGACACAGTGAAGTATTTGCGTATTAGTTTCATTCTATAAAAAAAAAAATTTGACATTAACCCTGTTTAGCTCAAAAGGTATATCTATAAAACCTTTTGTAAAAAGAAAAGTAGTGAAGAACTGACATATTTAAATACTCCTTGCTCCCAAGACACAGCTACTACACTTTTTTTAAATTGAGTTAGCTTGCATAATTTCTTTGCAATAATAAAACAAATCTAGTTAGTAACTGTGGTATTCTTCTAAAGTACTTTTAACACAAAATTATAATACCATTTCCCCCACACTAAGTAATTTTTCTTCTTTCCTGAAGTTACAATATCCACTTTGGTTTCTATCTGCACTTTAATTTCAAATTAATGATTTTAAATAAAAATCCAAACAATTTATTAAAAGAATTTTTGACAGTTTCAATCAGTTTTGTGGAAGTGTGTCTTTTGCACTTCTTGAAACTTAAAACAACTCATTGCACCATCACAACAGCATGCAAAACCTCATGCACATGTATTTTTCTTTTTATAAAACAAAGATAAGGCAACTTTAACTGGAAAAAAATGTGAACAGAGTCTGTTGATGTCTATTTATTGTCTGGTTATGAAAGTTATTCATATAGAATAACTAATCTCCATTTTCATTAGATTCAGCATCAGTATTGCTTTACTTAACAATGCTTGCCAGACTACAAATATACTGAAGATTCATGTATAGCTTGTAACATGAAAAATAAAGATTGGCTTCCTCAGACTGCCAGAAGAATTAAGAAACAGAACTTCGTAGCAGAATGTTTCTGAGGCTTAACGTGCAAGGCAAGGTACATCCTCCTTCTGGGAGGATGAAAAACTCCAGGGTAAGTGATATACGCTGCTGAGTTTGCCAAATTGCTTTATAGTACAGTGACGGAACGGGCTTGGCTTTGATATATCGAAGCTGAGTGGATACCATAATGTACCATGGGACGGAGAGTGTATAAATGATAGAGGGGAAGTGATGGAAGGAAAGAAAACTAGAAAGAAAACAGAAGGAAAATTAGAACTATTTAAAGGACATTAGAAAGGCCCTTTACTCAGTTGCAGTGCTTTCTATGCTAGGGTTGCGATTCGTTCGGAAAAGCGTGGGAACGCAGGCACTGTTCTTGCCTGTACTGCTGTTTATTTATGGATAAATCAAGAGTTTCAGGCTCCAGCACTTTCACAGGCTTTCATGTCCTACGAACCTTAAATTTTTCATTTTTAACTTTTAAAACAATAAAGAAGCACTGAAACTCGCTGGCCTGAGGAGAAATATTTCTGATGAAAAAGAAATAAATCACCACCTCTCTTGGCCTACAACTTGTTCCTCTCAGCTACAGACCATTTTACCTCGCAAGCTACTCTGCCAACTACCTGCATCTGGCTCATCTCCACATCATGTAAATGTACCATCTCTTCAATTTTATTAAAAGACTAATAAAAAAGATACTCAAAATGTCTTCATTTTAAATGAGTCTCTGGTATCCTGTTAATTGTACCCAAGGTGTAAAGTTTCCTTGCAGTTCTGCAGTAATGAGGCTGGAGCGCCTTTTTTCCCCTGGGTGACTCTCAGCAGTGCAGAGGAAGCATGTAAAAACTTAAAACTTCATAAGCCTGGAGGAGAATAATGGTATGACCCAATATTTACATAGTAGCATACGTCAGGGCTCTGAACAATTATTTTTGTATTTTTTTTAAACAGAAATATAGGGTCCTGACACAAAAATGTAGTTATAGAGTGAAAACTGTCAAAATTTTGCCCTTTGAATTACCAGAATACCAGAATATTGGTTCTTGTAACGACTATTCCAGCCAGAATTCTGTCAATAAATTAGTAATTACAAGCTAGGGGATATTAAATACAAAATTAAGCGCTCTTGGGTGCTGCCTCATTGAAAGGAAATCTCAGGTAATGGAGTCTAGCAGGGATTTGCTATTTTCTGTTGTGGATTTATTACGTTAGCCAGAGGAGCTCCCCTCAATGCCCCATGCTTTAAAATGGTTACTAGACCACCACTCGAAGAAATCAGTAGCAATTCCAACTTTCAAAAACTCTTACCTGCAGTTTTATGTCCACTTTTAATATTCAGGCTCCCACTGAGGTTTGATAAAGAGACTAACAAACAAGGTTTACTGGGATGTGGGATGGTTTCCATCTCAACAACCATTTGAACGGTATGAATGGAAATTTTCTGGAAGCAGGAAAGGGCTCGCCACAAGTTTTCTTGTACTGAAGCCTTTTGCACAGCGCTGCTGTGCGCTGCAGGTAGCAAATCCTTTGTACTGGGGTGTTTGGTTACTGAAGTGACGCTCTCATCTGGAATAACCCCAGCTGACGGAGCAGCCTCTTTCCTGGGCTCATGATCATTTGTGGTCATGATTTTCTTCAAAAACTCGTTTATTTGATCAAGTCTGACAAAACTGAGATTTGCTTTCAAAGGTTTTGATACGTCCACATTTATGTCAGCTGTAGGAGAGAATTGGAGAAAGAAATCTGAGAAGCTATAGTGCAATTATTCAAGCAATGTAGAAATGTTCGGCATTTTGTGGAGATAATGTTATTTTTACCATATCTCATTAAAAGGACTGAATCAGTGGTAAAACAGAATGAAACAATATTTTTAGGAATAAATCTGAATTAAAACCTCATGAAAAGTACTATAAGCAATCTTCACTATATACAGTTATAAAGGAAGAAACATGTCACAACGTCGATCTTATTTCCTTATTTCTTCCCAGGGATCACCACAGCTATCTGAAAGACACACACTTTATTCGAGTGTGTAGGAGGGTAAATACATTAGTCCTTTTGTGTCAGAATGAAAATATACTTCACATTCTCTCGAGTTTTACATCCAGTAGAACTATTTGACTAAACTCCAAAGCCAACAATGAACATTTTCAACACATTTAAATGAGTGAATAACATGTATATTCTATTGTTTCCTACACAGCTAATATGCAGTATTCTTCAATGCATTTTCAAGATGAAATGTGAAATCAAAAGCAAATATAAAAACTGAGCTGTGTTTAGATTTCTTTGTTTTCCACGGAGATTGGAATAACCTAATATTTTTAAAATGTTCTTTTGTCTCCTTAGTAAAGGATATTGGTACTTCCCAGACTGCTAAAAGTCTCACAGAATTTTTAGAAATCACAACTAATATGAACAACATTGACAATAGTGATGTTTTAGTAGCTGAGATGTTGCAATTACCAAGGTTATTTCACAGATGGAAAGCAGGATTTTATGACGGTTGAAACTTATTTCTGTGCTGCTATCTGCCTTTTTATCAGTACATTATACTTCATTACAGAAATCCAGCTTTAACCTAGTTTTTAAAGTTTTTCATTTCAAATTCAGCTTTCACCCAGTAATGAGACAGCTACCCTGGGCAGGGGGAAAAGTTTGCTTTTCACTTTGCTGTTTGATTCCCACCACCCCACCCCCAAGAACAAGAAATGATTAAAATTCTGTGCATATACCTAAACTAGATTAAATGTTCAGAGAAAACAGCACTACTTAGTTTCAAATTTCATTATAAATACATATAGGAAACACTGTTTGTTGAAGTTTTTACACAATTAATGAATATTTCACCACAATTAGGACCTAGTTTCAAGTTGTTCAGGGTCATGTTCTACTCTTAATGCTGATGCAAACTGATGAGCTCAATTCTCCCACTCTTTAGGTAAATTACACGTTTTTACAACACCAGTAAAGGGATGCAGGAGCAGAGCTTTAGAGCTGCTCTTAAGCATAAGTTTATACTGACTTCAGAGAGTCCCAGGCACATGACAAAGCACTTTTCTGACCCCGACAATATCTGAGGGTTCTAAACTTCAGTTAGATGCTTTAGTATCTGAATAGGTAAGTCTCTGAATTATAAACTAGCACTTTTTCTACAAAGATAAGAGAAACTCATTAATGGCCATGTAAGATTTGCTATAGCTGAATTTAAAAAAGCCAAAACAATCTTAGAAAAAAGTCTGTAGTACTCCACAAGCCACAGCTAACTGAAATTTAAGACTAAAAAACTATTTTAATTGTAACTTACGATTTTAATTAATGGTTTTCTGAAAATGCTTTCTCTTGTTTTAAAGCCTTCCTAGAAACTGTGACAAAACACTAGCTAACACACGGACCTAGTAGAAAGGCAAGTATCAAAGCTAGGAAGCTGAACATTAGAAGAAAGCAAGATTTCTAGGCATCCAAAACCCCACATAATCAACTTGGAAGATTTTTCAAAATACTTATATACTGATATTTTTAATTAAAACGAAGGGAAGAAAAGTGTCATAACACTTTTGAAAATCTCTCCACCCTTCTTGGCGCTAAGGAATACCCCAAGACTCGCCTGCCTTTTTGCACACATCATCGGTCCTCTCCTCCCTTTTAATGGAGAAAGGAGACTTACAAAGAAAGTTGAGACCCATGTGACATTACAATATTAATTTACTTATGATACTCAAATGGAAAGGAGTACTATTCTAATCAAATGTTTAAAACACATACACACACAAAAACCCACCAAACAAATGAGCAGCATTTTTAAAATGCCCCAAGTTTGAAATCCAGCTCACACTAGGATTTGGGTTTCTGAATCATTTAGGCACTTTCAAAACAAGTCCCTTATTGACTTAATTTTCTCCACTGGTGATGTAGTAATAAAGGAGTAAAACAGAATAGATGTTCTTGGCTTTGCTACATAATTAAGTTTGTAAGTTAGTAAATGAGGAAAGGACCCTTATTGCTTGGTGTGACAGCTTTCACATCTAACTGCTTTGTCAAAGGCACATTTTATTGCCAGCACTTTCCTATGGTAGTACAGCACAGAAGAGGAAAAAACAAAAAAACCCCCTACAACCCAAAAACTGCTCAGACATAAGTTGATAGAACAGGTGTCAAGCTAAAGCCAGAGAGTAAACTGATTGAGAAAGATATAAAAGCAGATGAATATGAGAGCAATAGTTCCCTCTTGGGCTTCCTCAGGCCAGGGCAGAGAAGATACAGGGCACTGGTGAAGCTCAGTAGTGGAACATGCACAGCACCTGTGGTCCTCGCCTGTGTTTTATCACTGCTTTCACAAACACTGTGCTCCTCCAAGAGAGCAATAAAAAAAATGGACACTAGGACACCAGAGAAATGCAAATGACTTCCCTGTTTTCTGTTTGGAAACTGCACATGTCACACAGAAAAATGGTGTTGTGACTGATAACTTGACAAAGGTTTGTATTAAGTTATGATTATCCAGTGAATCAGCCCCAACAGAAGGTAGCGGCAGCCAGAAGCATAATTGCAGAAAATGTAACTCTGGAATCTTCACTGCAAATATTCTAACTCACTCATAATGGCATAGGTTATTTTTACAACTGGGGAAAGATTATGTAAGGAGATTCTTTGGCATTTTAAGTAAAATGTTCAAAAAACAAAAATCCAATTGAGCAATCAACATGTTTTTAGTCTTTGTCCTGTTTGACACTTTATACTTAGCACTACAAAAGAAACTTTAACATTTCTTCTAAGAAAAACATATTTAAGTGACGGACAGAAACAGTGAAAACTGATGAAACATGAAGAGCTATTTATAGCAGTTGAAGAAGATAGATGTTCAGCAGCTTCTCCAGTCACTCAAAATGGGCTAAAAAGAGATGTTACAATGTCAAGGGTCACCTAGATGCAGCTGGAATAAAATTTCCAGGGTGCAAAATCCAAGGGTAACAGTCTTTTTAGACGATTTTAAACACCTTGGGAAGCATACCACACAATACTGTGCAGATTCTGTACTGGTAGGAAAACACAGGTTCCTATAGTTCAAACAACTCTTTGAATTGTCCAAAATTACATCAGAATCAGGACAGGGTAAAAAGTAGCTCAAAGCCACCTTTAACTCCTCAAATACATCAGTCTCTCCTTTGCCTACTAGTGACCGGCTACCACAATTATACCCCAATGCTTTCTTTAGATTTAAGACATAATAGCAATAACTTATTTTGCCAGGTGTTATCTATTTCCAGCAAATAAATAGTAAAGAAATGACTGCGCATGTAAATAGATTGCATTCAAGTGAGTTGTTTCTGGTTATGTTTAAATCAGACTGAACTAGATGATATCAAAGCAATATTTTTTTTACTAGAGTGTAGCATTTGAGTGTAGAATTTGAATTGTTCTTTCTCTCTCCCAATTTCTTTACTACATCTCTTTAGATTACCCAGTAAATCCATGTCTGTCAATTATTAGTTTCTAATTACCCTTCACAACTTTCTGAACAGCTACTAGGAAACAGAATGATGAAATAACTATTGAGTTAAAAGGAGATTAGATAAATATAAATAAATTACACTTATTATATGCTCCCACCACACCAGGAGATGACTTAACAGCAAAAGGAAAAGAATCACGTTGCAATAATGAAATCAGAGAGGGAATTCAGGTCCCAGAGGCGATTCTACGGAGTTTATGTTAATGTACACCTTGTGGGGGACCAAAAATCAACTGGAATAGTTTCCTGAAAACTGTTTCCAGCTATTTTCTCATTTAAAAAGTTCCAACTTCACTTGACCCATTAGTCATCATATTACTTACATTTATTATGTATTTTGAAATCTATTACAAAAAACCCAATGGATTCAATATGGCCTATTTGAACAAAATCATAACATCTATAAAAGAAAACCTATAAGCAGCACTCTGAAATTTCTGTCTGAAACAATTTCTTTCTTTGTCATTTTATTACTTAGAGCTTCAGATAAAAAATTTCAGGGTTATGAGTATTTTACCCTTGTTCTCCATAACATTCAGATTTGTACTGTGAAGATATAATTTTATTCTGTGAACTTGGGATAATGATATTACTCAAAAGGACTTTTTATTTGGTGGGCTAAGGATGAATAAGCAACACAAAAATAACAGAGCTCCTAGCGAGTTGCTTTAGGTCAATCCCAGCTCTTACTGAAGTCAGTGGGCTTATTCTAATATATGCCGTAACAATGCACACCAGGTTACTATTTCTATGACTAATAAACTACCATAGTATACTCTTAATCTGAAAAACCAGAAAGTAAACTCCATGAAAATTATTTATAAGCTTTATTTATAAGACTGGGATCTTTTCACAGACTATGAGAAATGTTGAACTGTGAGAGAGAAAAATATGGCATTTTCCAAGAATTTGTTCACTTCCCATACCCCTCATTCTGCAGTGGATCCTTTATTTCTCATAGCTAATATAGGTCAGGTTTTTCTTCCTCAGGTTGGACCTGGGTCTCACTCTTCCCTACCCCAAGAAGGCTGTAAAATATTAAACTTCTTAGTAAATAGTACTGCTATAGAAGAAACTATTACTTGCCCTAAACTCTTACAGGGATTGAATTTCCTAGTCCTAAACAGGAGAGGAGCAGCCAACAGGCATGAAACATTTTACCACCAGTAATACTCTTTCTTTCTGGGAGCCACCCATCCTGATGTAAGGAGTCTAACAGAGGAAATCTGAGGAAGGTAAAGGTAATCTTGAGCCCTGATTCTGATTTGGAGTCAGGGTGGCCCTTCAGTAACAGGGAAATGGCTGAATTGCAAAAATTAAATTTATAAAAATAGGAGAGAGAGAGACATGTAAAGAAAAGACTAGCTGTACTGTTCTCAATTGTCCCTGGTCAGGCATCAAAAGAGAGACAAATTAAAAGAAACTGAAAAGCAAGAAGAATACAAACGAATTGTTTTTATCCTCTAATTCATCATTCCCAATTTGGATCAAGGGAAAAGAAGGAAGAAACTTGAGACAAGGCTTCAGAGGCCATCTGCAGTCCATCTTGTATTCTGCTTCTTTGAGACAGATGCCAATTAGCCTTGAAGAGGCTGGTAGTCACTGTTAAGTATTTCTACCTACTGCCGCCTGTGTGCTGGAGCCCCACAGAAGCAGCTCTCTAAGGCCAATATGGCAAACTACAGCCTTCAGGGAGCTTAATCAACTCGAGCCATGTGGTGTGTTCCCCAGTGATAACAACCCCTACTTCCACAACCTAGTATGTTGTTGACATTTTGCGAAGGTGACACGAAGACATTAAGAGCTCTAGCTAGCCAGTGCCTGGGTTTGAGATCTCAGACAAGGCTCAGTGATGTAATTCTATTATTTTCCTTAAATTGTCACAATTGAACCAAAATAAATTGTTGTAGGTCGAGAAGACCAAAGATACCATTAATAAAGGATGGAAGGTTACTGTTATTCATAGGATGTTGACTGAAAGGAAGCAACTGTGCAATTACCGAATATATTACAGAAGTGTGTCAAGGCTTGGGTGGTGAGGCCAAAAATGATAATGTGGGCACCGGGAGGCACTGCCATGAAAGGAAAACCCTAGCTAAGGGAAACATTAACTCTCTCGACAGAGAGTCAGGGAAGCTGAAGCACAACACAGTGAGATGAAATAAATTGCTCCAGGTCATGGAGCAGGTTGATGGAAAAGAACCCATAAATACTAACTGTATTATCTGCTTTAGCGGCTGAATAAGACATCTATATTAAGAGATACATGAAGAAAGGAAAAAAAAAAAAAAAAAAGAGGACTTCAGAAAATTGGGCAAATGTTTGAAATAAGTTTTAAAAACAATGCCAATACACTAAAAAACATACCAAGAAAATATTTTCAAACTTATCCATGTGGTTTCAGTGTGCAGTCTTCATTTTCAGTACTTAGGCATTTAAGAAACTAAATTTCATTTAAGCTAAGTGTTGTAGACATTGCTTTTAGAAAGGTACTTTGATAATTTTACACATTATTACGCTGATATTACAGACAATAGATGTGTCAAAACCAAAGCAATGGCTACAGGCTGGTACACCTGTTTGGAATATTTCTCCTTGCCCTCTTAATCAAATAAATATCATTTCATGGCTACAGTGTCAATGCTTTAAAAACTTGTTTGTAAAAGAGCAAAGGGAAAAAAACCTACTAGAAAGCTCAAAAGTTTTGCAAATGACCCAGAGTTAATTAGAAAAGTCTGCACCCTGGCTAGTTCCCCTTCTCACGTGTCAGCTCTCATTAAATCAAAAAATTCTCATTTCAAAGTTAACAAACACCATGGTTAACAAAACTGTTAAACTGGGATCAAGTGGGCACATTCCTAGGTTTATATATGATGTCATGTTAAGCAGCCCACAGCTGAACTTGCAAGTAGTATGAATGATTTTTCAATATATTAAGTATCTGATCTAATGCTAATTTTCTCTCTATAGGCTAACTGTGCTGGGAACAGGTGGCCCTGCTTTCAATTATGGAGGGCTAACATGCCAGTGTGAGGCCTGGATTAGTTCACCTTCTCACAGGGAATTTGCCTCGGTTGGGAATGGATTTATTATGGCTTCACACATGGAACAGAGCTCATGTCAGCTGAGGGCAGTGATACATCATATGATTCAAATTAACCTGCTGTGGACTGTTCCGCAGGGCTGATATTGTGTATTAAAATGACGACATTTTTAAAACAGCTTGAAAGAAACCAGGATTGCCTAAGTGCAATGGTTCCAATTTGTTCCAACTAATCTATCACCTGCTGGAGATATTATTCTAGCGGGTTTCTGGTAGCTGCTATTTTCCAGGTTTCTCCAAACCACTGACCTTGTTAATGGATACAATTGTTGCCTTTGCAAACAGGGGGAAAAAAGCTGGAGAGAGTGCTAGGGTGCAGTTTTGTTTGTTGCTTTCTACGCCTAACCCTAGATCCAGTGCTGTGCCCCTCGTGGTGTGCAAACAGTGCCAGGGAGGGACCGGCAGGACACAGAAATCCCCCAGGTCCCCCGGTTCTCACTTCATCTTTCAGTGGGACACGGTATTTCTTAGTTTGTCTGGACAGTTTCTTTCATAGAAATTATTTTGGGAGGCAAAGTATCAAGGGCCGTAGTTAATTCACGCCTTGTCTAATGTCTTCCCAAGAAACTGCTGGGGGAAGGGGACTTTGGCATAAACCGTCTATATTTTGCATGTATAAGTATTTGAAGGCAATTCATATGAAGCTATACTTCATAAACATGTTTTGTATCATTTGCATTTGCATGCAGAAAATACATCAGAAAGACAGCTTTTATAGTTAAGAAGCATAGTTGATTTAAAAAAAAAAGTCCAAAGAAGGGACTAGAGGGTAAAGAGAATAAATTTTCAAAAACTATTAAAACAAGATGATCATATTTGTTCCTCACCTAATGAATACTATCTAATGCTGAAGCAATAAATAGTTCACTTACATGTATTAGACAAGAATTAGATGTACAATCCAGTAACAGACTGAATATAAAAGAGAGAGGGTCATGTAAACTGATGCAGATGGAATTTAAAAAATTAATAATAATTAGTTACTGTAGAAAGAGAAAGAATAGTCCTTTAATACATTGTGGGGTTAAAGTTGAGGTCTGTTCCCACAGGCCTGATGATGAATGCTTATTTCTCCTAGGATCCTATTACCTTAAATCTGGAAGAAATACCATTTTTCTTTAGTTGCCAAAAATGTACAAAATAATCAACTCATGTCGCAAGAAGTGCATTAATGTATCCTGTTATTCTCATTTAATTAGTGGTTTCCAAGTTTAGCTACTTGCTGTAGTTTTTTGATCTCTGAGCTAATATGGACTGACAACCTGGTTTCCTGTGTGGTGAAACCATACGATTTCTCTGTGGAACACTATCTACTTATCTACTTCAGCTGACAAACTATTTACAAGGAGTACCGGTTTTATCTAACACAGCAAACACTGGGGACCACTTGCAGATTTTTTCTTTTAACTGGTTGCATAGTAGTTTGCATCATAGAACGTAGACATGTTTGCTTATTATAGTTGAAATGTAACCTCAGCACACCAACAATGTATTTTGTGAGAAAAATGACACTATAATTAAACCACTGAACTTTGAACACTTAAAATCTATACAGAAAATGTATCGTTATCCCACTGGCTACATCCAGATTTTTGTCTGCATAGGCACAGCTTTTAAAAATGTGCTGACTTTCCAGAACAGCAGATCAGCTGTACCCAACAGGTAGCACCTACTAGTGCATCCAATGCATTTTAATAATTTACTTACTGAAGTTATAAAACACACACACATAAATGAATATGAAAACACACAGTATGTCCTTAGAAAATATGCCACTTAGTAGCAGCATTATTTGCCAAATGTTCAGCAAAAAAAAGCAGGCTTTCGAGGCCTGCCACATAAGCGTACTCCAGCAGTGCATTTATTTATTCAATTTATTAACTGTGATGTCTCCCATTGCAAATTTTGTTTGTCTGGTGACCCTACAAGAGCTCTCAGGAGTTTTGCTGAGGTTCTTGTCCTCAGTGAACAACTGCCAGCTTCGTTAGGATCTGGTGATGTAGACACTTTCTCCAGGCCTGCTGATGGCCAAGCTACCTCACCCTGGAAGAAGTTGTGGTTAGAGGACTTCTTTCCCCCCAGAAGAGTTAGTAACTTATTTTCCAGTAGCCTGCTGAGGAGCTGTCAAGCTTTCATAATTTTTTGCATGTGCTGTTCTGACGCAATCACACGCGGAAAGCGCCTTCCATTACTCATCCAATGAAACCTCCAGCCCCCAAGGAAGGCTTCTTGCTAAAGGTTAGTTTATTTGAAGAGGATTTCATAGTGGCAACAGCTGACGTTAGAAAAATCTGCAAAGGAATGCAGAGCTGTTTTGTTATATTAGACGGGCAAAACAATTCATTAAAATTCAGAGTAATTACTGTTGAGTCATGTGTAATGATAGCTCCAATTAGCAGCAAAAATATGATAAAAAATGCCTTTTGGCTAAGAAGAGATCCTGGAGAAAGTCTCTGAAGTTTTATATGCTTTGTGAGAATAAATAGACTGAAGTTTATGATGCATTAATATATGTTTTTTCAGTTCCCTATTTAGGCATATACCATGGAGGGGAGAGACTTAACACCGATTCGAGATCTCACTAAATTGTTGAGAATGGGGTAGACACTTAGACTACTTGTGAATGCATACTTTGCAAGCTGGTACCAACTTCCATGTTTGCTAGTTTAGTTAGAAGTCTGTCCTACTGACAGGAGAGCATCACGAAAACACCTTCAGGTGCGTAATAAATTAAAAATAAAGGCTATGCCGGGAAACTACAGTGAGAACCTTGAGAAAAGGCAAACGCACAGAAGAATGGTCTGGGAATATGGGAATCTGCCAGATGTGGGGAGAGAGGACACAAAAAAATTGGGGGGAGTGGAGTGGGGAGGATAAAAGAAAACCAATCTGGCAGCAGTGACCAAAAGGCCACGGATAGTAGGTGTCTCTACCCATCTTCTGCTGGTCATGATTAGAATGAAAATCTACTATTATTATCAATTAATCCTTTAGTTCAAATGGCAGTAGAACATGCAGTAGGTCTGAAGGTTCCTATTAATGGAGCCAAATAAGGATCAATATAACAAAAGCTCTGCATTGTCAGGTGGTTTTAAAATCTTCTCTTAAAATAATGCTTTTAAGGCAGCACAGAAAACCAGAAAGGGGCAATGATGAGGCTGTTCATGTACTTTATTCTTTCCTTGAGACTCCTGCCTGCCTGGGTGCAAAACATAGATTTTCAAGTTACTTAACCACAGTATTTATAGTCAGTGGCTAAATACGTATATCTCGTTCTCTGGTTGTTCAATTTGATCTCCTGGGGTCTGATATGCAGAAATGACTACTGCTTCACCCAAAGACAATATGAACTGTGTTTCCAACATCTAAATTTCTACATTTTTAGGTACCTTGGAAAACTCATTTGTGTGTTTTTAATTAATAACCTTAATATAATGAGAAAACCTTTAATTTCCCTGTGTCTCAGTTGCCTTCTGTGAAATGGCGAAGGCATACTATTCCATCACTTATGGGAGGGTTGTGCTGGTAAATTAGTATTTATGTAGTGCTCAGATCCTAAAGCAGTAAGCAACACAGAGGCAATAAGTAATTCTGCTGTGGAGCCAGGTTTAGATCACGTGCTGTAAGACTGTGTGAATAGGTAACCGAATGAACAAGAAAACCCGGTACTGAAGAGTTGCTCACTAAATGACTGATGATAACAGCTCCTTCGGAGTGAAGTAAGAATATTGGGGGCAGAGGGGAGCAAGTTACACAAATCAACAGCTTATAACAAATATGCATAGGAAAAATGTATTATGATGGCACAGGTAAATGAAAATGTATTTTCTAACTTTTAATATATCTCAATTATATTCTACATAGTAATGTAGTTATGAATACATAATTCACAAAACAGAGAATGGATGACATACTTCAATTTGCAGGAGTTTCTGACACTCTAGGAGTAAAACTTCAAGTGACACTATTTTAAGTACATGCTAATAAACCTTCATACTACACCACTTATATTCTGTGTTAATTAAAGAAACACAATATCACTATTTTTTAAATTTTACAGTATCAACACTTTAGATGATAGGAATTTGCAATGCCAGGTATCCAGATTCTAAAGAACCCAAGAGAAGGTGGCTTATAAAAATCTTCAGAAACATTTTAAAAGTCAGCTTTTATAAACACAACTGTAATAAAATTTCAGTTGTTCTAGGGCTAGAAGAAGGTAGGTTTCATTTGGTTGGAAATTTGCCAACCTCAGCCTTCTTGAGGAGTAAAATTTCTAAACTTACTTTGGGAAGAAAATAAATAATTAGACCTTAAGCCTATGACTGGTCCAGGACTGACCATTCCTCAACTTCGATTTCAATTCAGGGTAACTGCTGGAGGAAAATTTCACATTCATTTGCAAGGAATACAACAGTTTTTTGAGGATCTAATGCATGTGCCTATGTGTGCATATCTACAAATAGATTGCATTAGAAAACAGAGATTAAAGTGCAATGCTTACCTGGTCCATTAAGGAAGTCTTTAATTTGCACTGTGATAAGAGGAGGCGGAATACCACTTTTAGCATCTACCTCTCCTGCTACTGTCTGCAACCAAATCTTGCAATAATCCAGAGCTTCTGGTAGAGTCTTTCCGGGATCTACAGGTGATAATGATCATAGTCATTAATGATATTCCAGGAACATGATACATAACAAAATGCTACATACAAAATTGATTAAATAAAATAAAAAAGTTTAAAATGTAACACAGTAAATAATATTCCTAATACTACAGTTAAACATAGCACTTGTGCCTACGGACAGACCCATGTGTATAACAATGCATGCATACACAGGCAAGAGGGCAAAGCTGTAATTACACAAAATGTAGAAAACCCAAAAAATACCAATTAAAATATGAGTAAAAGACATCAGTTACCACAAGATGACTTTAAATAGCACACAATTTTAGCTTTAATTATGATGACACTTAAGCAGTCCTTACAAGAGAATCTGTGCTCAAAACCTGCTACTTCTAGATTGTATTTTCATTGCCAGACAGATTAAATAATAATGGAAAGATAAATGATAAAGGCTAAAAGACCAGAATGCTACCAGATCTCAGGAATACAGCATAATGACAATGTGGTTATAACATTCTCTTTGGAGTTTCACCCAAGAGCTAATCCATAGCTATTCTTGCATATCACCTTGAATTGTATTCCTTTGATCAGTTTATAATATTGCAATAGTGCATTAAAATTCATTTCCTCCAACTGTTATTCTTGTCTTCATTTTCCGCATATCACAAATGGCAAAAACCGTACTGTAAATAGGGTTTTTAATCTTTAGCAACTCAAGACCCTCATTATAATAGTCATCAATTCTGGCACTACAGTTCTCAAATTCTAAATAATGAATTATTCTTCATTATCAAGACTGCTATGTTAATTATTGAATGTCTGCCTCATCCTTAACGACTTAGAGGAGATTTTCTTGATGTTATTCTCTCCCATTTTCAGTCAATTAAAAACTGCTATAATTGCTTTATTTGAGTTTTACTGACTGGATTCCTTTCAAGAACAGCATTTACATACCCACTATTACAGTCAACATATGGTATCGTGGTATCACAGTCATATGTGGACTGGGTATATAAAGTCAGCTTTGGAATTTGTATTTCTTGACCTTATCATGTGATTCATATAAAACTTGGCACATATGAACCCTTATGTGATTTCAAAGAACCTACTGAAACCAATTGATCATGACTTCAGATCTATATGGAAAAGATCAAAAGTTAGCACATTCTTCTGTTTCTATTTGATCAATTTTCAGGCAATGACTTTACAGCAGTATTTGTACTGCATGGCATATACATTACAGCCTTTCCTTCCCTTTATTCCCACTATACATTTATAAAGTCAGCTCTCAACAGTTATTTAAGAGCTGTCACTGCATACAACGGATTTGTATATTTTCCATGTGAATTTCTACATTTTTATGGTTCTTAGCCCTTTCCTTTAATTACATTAACTAGAATGGTGTGGCACACTCCCTTTTCTATAGTAACCGCTTTAGGGAATATCTTGTTTCTTGTGTCTGGAGTTTGCCTAGTACACTGAAAATAATAATAACAAAAAATCTTTATCACCAAAGTACACATCTTTTCCAAAATACAGTTTTGTGGTTGTTCTGAACAAGGATGTTGTATCTTGGATCTATATTATAATACCTTGTTTTGTGCTAATAGCTCATAATAAATAAGTAATATGCTAATGTTTTTCAGAATATGTACTGTAAAGCGTCGTAAAAATTACTGAACATTGTGCAATGAACATCACTGAATCAAATTGATCTCTAAGTTATTGCTCCTTCAGAAGATTTACTATTAACATATAGGCGTACCAATACGGGGCAAAACGTTGCAACATGCCATTATTTTGTCTCCTTTTTGAAAGATATCATCACATACTGTATATAGCAACCCAGAACATCCACTGGCTTTTCAGAAAATCCAGGAAATTTAGTCAAACATTTCTTTTGAAGAACACATTTACACATATTCCTATTATCCTAAGATGTGTTTATGTTATAAAATACCTAATAATTACTTCAAAGTTGTAGCTGTTTAAAGATGAAAATATTTCTGATGAAAAGAATTTACATAGCAGAAAATCCTTGTGTGACTTACTACATTAGCTATACAAACACTGCCCTCAGGGCACTGGGAACTGCAGCATGTAAGCACAGAATCAGAAAAATACAGGAACCATGGGGCTCTCAGGAGATTATTTTGCTCTGTCCTGTCTCCAAGGAGCGCAGCACTGTCACCTCTTCATTACCTAGGGCACTGCAGGACGGGGCTACATGAATAATGAGAAGGACTCCAGAATTTACAGATTAGGAACCAACACAAAGAAACCTCAATGCACAAAATTAGCCTGAGTCCAACAAAATATATTACTTTTAACCCAGCACTGGCCTTACTGATTTCAAACTTTTTTTTTTTTCTTTTGTTCAGGTGAAACTGTGTTGTTCTGAAACTGAGCTAATTCTGGAAGCAGGATAGTTTCACTGACACAATTTTGCATTGGAGGTAATAACCCCAAAGGGCCACACAAAGAACTAGTTTGAGTGCTTCCAAGCCCATGGCATATGGTTAATTTGGAACAGACTTGACTGCACATCCAAATATGCCAGATATAGGTCAATAAATAAATTTTTACATAATGAGAAGAAAGCTAAAATCCAGAGGTTTCAAAACTGACTGGGCTGGTGTATATCTCAAAAACTTTAAGGCAGCTCTAAATAGGAGCTATAAAATGTATCTGGATAAGACAAATTCATTTACATCAAAGGTCAAAAGATTGAAATATGTGTATCTTGATTAAAATACCTTCTAAGGTAGAAAACAGTATATGCATTTGCATAGGATTAAGGATCAGGAAAGGAATAAAACAATATCAATCAGTCAATCCCTATGCCAAGGGCATAGGAATTGCCAGAGGAGCAACTGAATGAAAAAGAGAAAATTTAGGCTGAAAAGTGAGGAATTCCTGATGGGGAGAGCTGTTAGAAAAAGGACTCTTCTCCCTCAAGGAAATGATGGAAGCATTCAGAATGTTTAAAAATACACTTGACAGAACGCTATAAAATATACAACAGGGAACAATTACGCATCAGCAGGGAACTGGTCTGAATAATGTATTATAATAGGTCATTTCCATTTCCATTTTCTATGATTCTCCCAAAAATCAACACTTAAATTTGCAGTTATTTGTATAAAGAAAATGCTGGAGAAAACCCAAGGGATACATATGTAAGTAAAAGGAGAGGCTAGAATTACTCCACAGCAAGCCAAGAGAGAGAAAAGAAAGGCTTGAGAAGTGGAGAGTGGTGAAGACGGCCAGAAATTCTATCCTCTACACCATGTGAAAAATTTGTCTGTGGCAGCAAAAGAAAAATGGTGAGACAACTATCACAGATTGACAACCAAGACTGTAATTTAAAATCTATAAGACTGAGAAGCTGAGGCCTTCAATACATCTACATTTCCCCCCCCCCCCCCTTTTTTTTAGGAAAAAAAAAATCTCTGGCTATTTTTGAATCCACCCAAACATCCAAAGCCACTTTTAGTCTTTCTAAGGTCCAGACCTCAGCTCCAAACTTCAGTTTATGAAGTATCTTCTTAAACTTGATTTGAATTCGCAAGCTTTTGATTTCACCCGTTATCCCCTCATTCTTATGTTAACAGCAGACAGCAAAATCCAAACGTCTGAAGAGAAAGGGGTGTAAGGGGAAAGGAAAGGAGGGAGGCAGGAGAAATTTCACATCTTGAAGATTTTCATTCTCCAAAATGTGGTTCTGTTCCAGTTTGTAGCCAAGAGCCAAGGCGGCTCAGGGGGCATAGCCCGTGGGAGGCTTTAACGGGGGTGCTCAGCGATCCACAGCACCCCAGCAGCCACCAGGCAGGGGACAGGGCTACCGAGCATTTGCATGGGATGGCAACTTGGCCTGTTCAGCTGGAACTTTACCCAGAGCAAATGAGCTCTGCAACACACTTTTATTTCAATGGATGAATCATATTTTGGTCTGCAGTCAATTTTAAAAGCCAGTACGATGCTGCAATCATCTCTGCATTTCAAACTCAGAAGTGGAACGTTTGGTCTTGTTTTAAAAATGGTTTCCATTGGAATTTAAAGAACACAAGTGGGAAAACATTTCTACTAGCGTACTCACAAGTGCTGTGTCAGGAAGTTCAAAAATGAGCACTTACAGTAACCGGAGGAATGTACATTCCCAGGCCAGCTTGTCTTTACGGGTGGGGGCTGCACCCCTGCCACGTCCATGGATGCAGATGTACTGGACAATAAATATACTCGGAGGGGAACAGGTGACACTCCAGCAGAACTCCCTCAATGCTATGCTAGGAAACAGCTTTAAACCCTCTCCCTGCCTGGTAGGAAGCACGGGCCGACGGAGCAGCAGTGAATCAGACTTCCTGCCAGAGCCAGCCTGCGCTGCTCTCCGTGCAGCCGGGGCTCTCCGCTAGATCAGAGGTTACATGTGGTCTTAGCTACTGCATCTGCTCTTCATGGACCCCCTGCCATCAAAGGCGTGGGTGTAAAAAAAAAAAAAAAAAAAAAAAAGAAAAAAAAAGAAAAAAAATAAGAATAATTCTGGATGGCCTCACAATGCCTGTTTTTTGCAAACGCTTCGTTGGGGGACGCTGAAGAAATTCCATGCATAACAGATATTTTTTGAGAAATTTCTCTCCCTTAAAACAACCAAGCACCACAACCTCCTCTTTGAAAGTAAACAAACAAACAAATAGAAAAAAGATTTTTCAAGAATGCCCAGAGCACAATGCTCAGGAAATGAGGCAATTTTGTATCTGGATTACATTACCTGAAACAAAGCAAATAAAGATTTAAAAAAATATTTATAAAAGCGGCTTATGAGATTACATTAAAAACAATTGCACCCACTTTTATTTAAGTGGAAATAGCCAATGCTCTGTTTGCAAAAAGTAATGGTTAGCAGATGCCTTTTTGTTAAATGTAGGATGAGTATTGAATAAAAAAAAGCTTGTTTTATAGTATCTTTCAGGCTATTTATACAGAATCTTGCAAGTAAACTCAGGGAGCAACTAGTCTTTTTAATGGTGCTTATTAAGCAGTTAATATTTATTCCATTAATTTATTTACTTTGATTTGAAGTTCCTACACCTGGCAGTAGCACAATAGCAATCAAGCTGTGCAATTACAAAAAAATTTAAAACACAAATGAAGCAGTTTAGCACAACCATAATAAAATTGAGCTAACATTTTAATAACCTAATAAGTCGTCTCCTACAAACTGACTTGCCAGTGGACTTGGTTGGAGAGAATGACTGAGGAAATTGAAAGCACAACCATCCAGTCTTTAGCTCCAAGGCAGGCAAATGCTCCCACATACAGACACTGGCCTGATGGAAATGTGCTGCTACTAAGTGCTAATTAACACACTAACAGTACTTAACCTTAAATAGCTTATTTCCTCCTATTTTATTCTTAAGTTCTTATTTCTTTCATGTTTCAGCAAGTAAGCAAAAAATAACACAGCTAGTGCCAGAGGAGCCAAGTTCTTTGGATGAAGTTTGGTGTTTCAGCCGCTGTGCAATACACTCCCTCACAAAAAAAAGAGTGATGGCTTAACATGCAAGATCCTGAATTTTAAGCTCTATTAACTTGAAATCTTTCAAAAGAAGAACAAAACCCATGGCCCAAATAAAATATATGTAGCTTCGTAACAGTATTAAATACTTCATTTCTACACACGTTCAAAGCAGTAAACCATCATAAAGCAGTAACCTTAATTTTGTCACCAGCCCAGGATTAACTATTATTCTCTTTAAAATTCATGTTGGTGCGGTTTTACAGGATAATTTCCCCATTTTATTCAGAGCTTCATAAAGCAGACTCTCATCAAACTACCTGTTAGAAGCAGTTCTAGAGTATTCTTTGTTGATTTATAGCTGAACAATGTATTTCTTAGAAATATGCTAATGGGAGGTGAGGGATGGAAAACATAACCAGGTCCAAACTATTACCAGCTTTTCTTTATTCTAAAGTATTTTTTGGAACTAACATCCATCAAAAAATAAGACCTTCCTAATTTCACAATAGAATTTTGTATTTGCTTCTGCCTTGCAAGATTTGAGAATTGTTTCAGAACTATAGATTTTTTCCCTCTAGAAAAGCCGTAAGAAATAGCATGGTATTTCCTACAACCTGAATCTACTGCTGTTGAACTAACAGTAGTCAAGTCTTTAGAATTACACAACCAAATCGATTCAAAACAATTTTTCCAAATGCTTTAAAACATTCCTAAAATATTCTTATGCCGCGTATACGGTGTATGTGTATACACAGAATGATGATTTGAAATGGCAGAGGTTTTATTAGCATGTTTTGGATCTAATCTACATATTCCATATATAGCTAAACTATGTAAGCTTAACCATATTGGTATAAGTAATGTGAAATCATCCCCATAGGAGTAGCAATAAAACTTTATAACAAACATCATGTATTTTTCCTTTTCCCCAGACAAGTCTCAATTTTTAAGGTTGTGATGAAATTTGCTGTTATAGGCCCAGCCTTCTGAGCTGCTGCTGCGTTGCTGCCTATCTCCATCACACCATGTAATGCACACAATGTTTTCATCAGGCCTGCTTGCCTAGTCCCACTGTTTAAATGTTTTTTTTTAAAGGGAGAATATGCTCCATCAGTTCTTATAATCTAGTTAAAATATATCTTTTATGTTTAGCTTGTCTCCTCTTCCCCATCCTACCTCAGATAATGGAGAGACAGTTGCACGCATAACATATGGACACAAAAAGAACAGTCTTCTAGAGAGTCTAACTGGAAATATTCTTTAGCAACATTCACTGTAAATTAAACATCATTTATGCCCTCTTCCCACCCTCCAGTCCTTGATACACAGAGACATACAGGAATATAGTGCATACCTATTGTACAGAGTGAGAGAAGCTAACTTGCTTCTTTCAAATAAACTTTATATTGTTCTTCATTTGGAGGATACATCTCTTTCAGATAAAACTGTCAGCCAATAGTCACAATGTCAAGAATAATTGGCGTGACTGATGAAATCGACTGCAGCAGCACAGAAAATGCCATGCAAAGTTCCTGATGCTGTATTATACGACACGCAATATATATAGTGTGTATATACACACACATATATACACAACACACAGTTCATGGCTGTTTTCCCTCAAATAGACATGTTAGAAAGAAAAATAGAAATTTCCAAAACTTACATGTTACTACAGGGGTATGACAACTTTAATCCTGAATGATGCAATTACAACCACAGCAGGTCTTCTTAAACAAGAGGCAATAAAAACTTTATACTACCTATTTTGCTGTGTGAATTAGTGTGTGACTTGAAGTGTGGATTAGTTTTATTAACTTATTAATACATTTAGGATGGTGTTTTTAGGCACTAGAACTTTGGCACCCACCTCTCAAACTCTTTTGAAAAGAGACCTAATGCTTTGGTAGCAAGGACAGGATTCTGTCTGATACACGAGTAAGGTACTTACTACTGCCCACAAAGGCAGCAGGATGAGACCAGAACTTCTGCCTTCACGTGAAGTCTGACTCCTGCCTCCACACTCTCTTACCTTTGCCTGACTCGGGAGACAAAAAGCCAAAGAACAGGGTAAGACCCACGTAGGGCTAGTCATTGGTCCTCCAAGATGACCTCTTTGGGTCTCACTGAACAACTGCTGGTGAACAAGGAGCTCTCAGGCTGTATGTTCCTACTATCTTTATTATTTAAACTTCTTGCCATGCGTCTGTGCTCTCTGATCCACTTTCAGTTTGTAGGAAGACTTTATTACAGCTCGTGTTTTCAAGAATTGCTCCCTTAGATATGAAGTTGGGGAAAGACTTCAGAAGTTAATTGCAGGACCAGAATGGAGAGAACTTTGCCCAGTTTATTGGTAATGTGGTGGCAACTTGTACAAGGATACACTTGAATGCCTCTGACATGAGAACTGAAGAAGTCCTATCACATCTTTCCAAAACACTAAGTTAATGAAGTTGTAATCTTTAACTTACAACTACGCCAACTTTCCTTCAAGCCTTGCTTTGTTAATTGATTTGTTAATTCTTTTCACATTAATTGCTACAATGACCACCTTTTATATAGTATTTAACAAACATACATGGGAATTTGGAGTAAATCAAATTCATGACAGCTGTGTTTCTTTCAAGACAGGACAGCAACAGCAGAGAAAGATAAAAATGGAAGAATGATAAAAGAAAACACGGCAGAGAACAACTCTTCTCCCTATTTTAAGTTTCTTCCTCACTGTTTAATCCCTCTTAAAAGTTCCACCAGATTTCTGAAAAAAGTTAAGATCTATTAAAAATAGAATTTTTAGTCTTTTGCATAAGGACATTATTCTAATGCCAATTTTCAAAAGATACCATCTCATACAGCCAAGATTCTGTCTAGCTGCACAAAACCCATATACTACTTTTTACTAGTGTGCTGTATGAACACTGGCAACAAAAAACTAGCCATGTTTTTACCTACAGCTCTCATTCAGTGAACAATTTAAAACCCCACACTTTTCTGTGTGCGTGTTCAGCAGATCTCTGCATCCTCATTTACACTTTTTTTGGGTAATACTCTGTAATGATGTATCTCATTAAATTCTTACACCCAGTACTGGCAGTCACACAAATGAATTGCAATCATTTGATTTCTCTCTTCAGCAGTACAGATAAGTCAGAAAAAGAAATTTTCAGAATATTTTCTTCTGAACAGTTATTCTGATATTTCTTAATATAAGCTTTGCATATAAAAAAAAAAAAGCCATTCATTAAGAGAAGGAAATTCTTGCAAAATCCTCTTACTCAGCTGAATGAAAACTTAAAATACATGACATCATTAGATGTCATTCGGAAGATCACTATAATTTTCTTACAGTTTATGACCAAAACACCTGGTGCTTCTACAATGTTTACCTTTAAATTTTATCAGTAGGCTAATATAGGAAAATATTGTGATATTCAGTCATTAAAAAAATGCTTTTTATGAAGTCACCTTGGCTTACAACTCTTACTTCCTTAGAAAACATTGAGAAGTTAGAGTAATGCAACAATCCCTATCACAATCTGGTAATGAGAAAGTAATATCAAGGAACAGGAAGAACTTGTTGCTAAAAGGTTAGATTTTAATTAATTTCAAACATTTTACACACTTAACTTGATTCAGCTGTGGGGTATAAACCTGAAAATATGTATATTTACTGTTTGATTTTTAAAGACATCCTAGAAGTCTCTCAGCTGTTTTCCACCACTCCAGTAACTTTGAGAAGCGCAATTATTTTGGCAGTTATAACCAGTAGTGACTGTTAAATGCTCTTACCTGTACACTTGTAGTCTGAGGCTACTCCTTTAAGACCAGCATCGAACACTGATATTTCTACCTTTTGCTTTCTGTGGTGGCAGCTCAGGAGCACAGAGGGCTGCGATACAACGAGGTAGAGAAATGGCTGTAGCTCTATGTCCCCAGTTCCCCTGCGACCAGGCTGCCGAACAATAGTTATACCCAGGGCTTGTCGAGCAGACGATCTTGTGGAAGCATGCAGGCTCTCCAGTGACAAAAGACCCGTTTTTCTTCCAGTAGACTGGGGAACATTACTGTTCAAAAGATCATCTGCTGTGACGGAGGAAATGCATGGCTGATTGGGCTTCTTGGTATCATGGCTGCCACCTGAGCCTGCTTCTGGAAGGTTCAAGGAGCTTTTGCTTCTTTTCTCACCATCTTTCTGATCTTGTACTGATTTTGATTTAGGTAAGGCAGTGCATGAATAAGTCATCAAGGAGATTCGACTTGCTGTAACAAAAATGTCAAAGGGAATGAAATTGAGATTCTTCACGATGGAAGACTGGCGGGAAGGACGGGCAATGCGGTGCTGGCTGGTACCACTGTGCTGCTCTATCTGAACAATTCTGATCTTAACACTGTCGCTGCCAATTCCGCTGTCCTGTGCCCCGCTATACCGGGAAGAAGTCTCAACTGTTCCTCCGTCAGACACATCCATTTTTTTCTGCTCTTGTTTGGAAACCTGCAAAGGAAAATATTATGTTAACTAATATTAATGATATCCATATCCCAACTATTTCCATTTCAGTGGCAGCAAACAATCACTATATAAACATGATGTCAAAAAAGAGAATTATAAAAAAATATCTGCCAAGTTAACTTGAACACAGTAATCACTCATGAAAACACAGCAGGTGTCTGTTCCAATGAAATGATGACTCACAACAGATGAAGTGCCAAAAGAACATGTTGAAGGAAAAAAAAAGGACTAATGGTTTCTAGGCTTAAACAACTTTTTTTTTTTTCATTTAAACTCTTTCTTTAAACTCTAAAGAATTTACAAGAAATTTATGGCTTAATATAAAACCATATTTCTGCGAAATAATGCAATGTAAATAAAAAGCCTAATCAGAATTGTCTTCCAGTTTTGAGCACTGATGCTCAGAAAGTCCTCTTTGGTACTAAAATATTCTACCATGATTAGATGAAACAGAATGTAACATTAATCTACTGAAAAATCACAAAAAGACTAAATGGAAATTTTAAGCTGAAATGTATAAATACTTTATTGTAAAAAAAATGTTTTTCTTAAGAGTCATGGAAATGACAGCTGCCTTATATAAAACGCCAAAGCTGAAGAAAATGTCAGCACTATCTAAAGACTGCCTCTGTGATGGGGTACGAGTTCTTAGCTTACCAAAGCTACATATGGTCTCGGCTGTGAAATTCACAGGGTTTCCCATGAGAAATCATTGCATATAGAAATATTTCAAAAAGAAAACATACACCACTGATAAACAGTAAAAAGAACTTTCCTTCTATCACAGGAAATGCAAGAGTGAAATAAAAAGTTGCAAGATTGTGTCCAGGGACCACATCGTACCAAGAGATATCCAAGACAAGGAGGTGCTTCAGGAAGAAAACACTTCCAATGCTGCTCCTGAAACAAGCAGAAATCCTACAAAGATCTTGAGGACAAAGTGGGGAGCATATGCTAAAACATTTGGAAAAAAAATCCTGCAGAAATTCACTACTACTACTACTACTGCTACTACTACTGTACGGCCAACTCCTCTGACTCATATGGAGTTGAGAGTCATGCACTCACCCTGTAATATCTTCTACAGCATAACTGACACTTCCACCTGTGCTGCCCAGAAGTGTTTCTGCTCTGCTCCATACAAGAGCTAATATAAGAAATGCCCAACTCAGATTCATGACCCATCCAGCCCAGTACGCTGTTTCTGACAGCAGTAGGAGACTCTGCCGAGGGAGACCGTAGACCCTGGCCACTTCCTGCAGCCTTCCCCTCCTACTCCCCAAGCATCCATAGCTGTTGCATTTGGGATGCCAGCAGTACACACCTGTGTAGTCATTTTAGTAACCATTTCTGGACTTAACCATTAATTTGTCCACTTCCCTTTTTGAACGTGCTGACAGTGTCTGGCCTCCGCAACCTTCTGGGGCAGCAAGTCCCCAATTTTTTTTTTTCTTTGGTTTAAACTAATCTCCTACTAGTGTCATTGCATTTCCCTGATCTTTTGTACTGCATGATTTGAATCTTCAGGTCCACATTCAGCTTTGTAACTGCTTCTATGACTTTGTAAACCTTGACCATAGCCCCCCCTCAGCCTTCTGCTCTCCAGACAGGGAAATCCCAGCCTTTTTAGTCTCTCCTCACAAAGCAGCTGCTCTAGCACCTCAATCATTTTAGCTTCCCTCTTCTACTTCTGTAACTCCACTATGCACTTCTTGAGTACTCTACACAGTATTCAAGAAGTGGGATCACTACTGTTTTACATAGCAGGAAAACGATGCCTTCCGTCTTGTTCTCAATCTCCATCCTGATGATGTCCAATATTTTGTTGGGTTTTTTTGGCTGCTACTGCACATTGACTCAATGATTGAATTTCTTCGTTCTAGGACCTACTTCAATAGTTTCTTTTTATCTTCTCCACCCTAGTGTATCTTTGAAAAGGGAGATATAAACTACAGCAAACCATACCTTAACTTCCTCTTGAAAAATACAATAAAGAATTACAAATACTTACAAAATTTATCAGCAACTTAACTGCAGGAATGAAGACCAGTGAATTACTGAATTTCTTCAAACTTTGGTCTTTATGCAGCAATATTAATAGATTCTACATATACTGCAGAAAGTGGGTTGTGGGGGAGTTAAAGAAAAGCAGGTTTTTAAAGGTTCCTTTATATTATGCTTTATGAAACAAAGGGAGCAACCCCCTTTCCTTTTCTTTAAAGGAATGAGCATGCTAGAAAAAAGTATTACAGAGGAAATCCTAAAACAGAACCATTAACTAGCTGAGATTTTCTTTGAAAAGGTTTTTGCCAGCTCTGGTTACAATCTTTTCAGATTCACTCATGTACATATTTTTCAAATAACCAATAAAATTCCTTGTGGCTGATTTCTACAGCAGACTCATATCACTGACTTGTAAATGTGATACCACTTTTAATGCAGCCTCCGTAAAAATAACTAGAGACCATTTTAATGAAATACTACATTGTGAGCCAAGAAATCCTGATTCCTCCTGATATCCTAGCAAAGTTAGGCTATTTACACCTCAGCCTTTCTGTCTGGTAAACTATAAAGTGCTTCACCCATATCCTGCACTGATGGCACTTTAAAAAGTGGTATAGATGGTTTTATCGCTCATGTATTGAGGGCAAGCAGACCACAGAAGGGATGGAGCTGTGAAACAATCTTGTCATACCATTTCATGGAAATGCTGCCTGAAACAAAGTAGCAGGCATAAGCTGCTAAAGCCAGCAATTTTTAATTGGTCCATAGCCATCAACTCAGTCTAACGAAAAATCTTTTTAGAAAGCATGGTTCTGTAGTGAATGACATTCTTACGAGCACTACACGGTATTCTCTTGTTCTCCTCTATGCAGCAGAAATTTCTGCAGCTACCTGACATTTAGGTTATGCTTGACTTGGCTAAAGGGATTGAAAATACAATGTCATGCACTAAATGATAATCATAGAATGGTTTGCGTTGGAAGCGAACTTAAAGATCATCTGGTTCCAACCCCACTGCCATGGGCTGAGACACCTTCCACTAGACCAGGTTGCTCAAAGCCCCATCCAACCTGGCCTTGAACACTGCCAGGGATGAGGCATCCACAACTTCTCTGGGCAACCTGTTCCAGTGCCTCACCACCCTCATAGTGAAGAACTTCTTCCTTATATCTAATCTCACTCTACCCTCTTTCAGTTTAAAGCCATTACGCCTTGTCCTATCACTATGCACCCTTGTAAAAAGCCCCTCTCCAGCCTTCTTGTAGGCTCCCTTCGGGTACCGGAAGGCTGCTATAAGGTCTCCCTGGAGCCTTCTCTTCTCCAGGCTGAACAACCCTACCTCTCTCAGCCTGTCTTCATAGGAGAGGTGCTCCAGCCCACTGATCATCTTCGTGGCCCTCCTCTGGACTCACTCCAACAGGTCCATGTCCTACTTACATTGGAGGCCCCAGAGCTGAACACAGTATTCTAGGTGGGGTCTCACCAGAGCGGAGTAGAGGGGCAGAATCACCTCCCTCAACCTGCTGGCCACACTGCTTTTGATGCAGCCCAGGATACAGTTGGCTTTCTGGGCTGCAAGCACACATTGCCGGCTCATGTTGAGCTTCTCATCAACCAACACTCCCAAGTCCTTCTCCTCAGGGCTGCTCTCTATCCATTCTCTGCCCAGCCTGTATTTGTGCTTGGGATTGCCCCAACCCATGTGCTGGACCTTGCACTTGGCCTTGTTGAACTTCATGAGGTTCACATGGGCCCACCTCTCAAGCCTGTCAAGGTCCCTTGGGATGGCATCCCTACCCTCCAGCGTGTCAACCACACCACACAGCTTGGTGTCAAACTCAATCCCACTGTCCATGTCGCCGACAAAGATGTAAAACAGCACTGGTCCCAATACCGACCCCTGAGGAATGCGACTCATCACTGATCTCCACTTGGACGTTGAGCCATTGACCACAACACTTTGAGTGCAACCATTCAGTCAATGCCTTATCCACCAAGTGGTCCATCCGTCAAATCCATGTCTCTCCAATTTAGAGACAAGGATGTCATGCGGGACAGTGTCAAATGCTTTGCACAAGTCCAGGTAGATGACAGCTGTTGCTCTTCCCTTATCCACCAATGCTGTAACCCCATCATAGGAGGCCACCAAATTTGTCAGGCATGATTTGCCCTTAGTGAAGACATGATGGCTGTCACCAATCACCTCCTTATTTTCCATGTGCCTTAGCATAGTTTCCAGGAGGATCTGCTCCATGATCTTGCCGGGCACAGAGGTGAGGCTGACTGGCCTGTAGTTCCATGGGTCTTCCTTTTTTCCCTTTTTAAAAATGGGGCTTATGCTTCCACTTTTCCGGTCTGTGGGAACTTCACTGGACTGCCACGACTTCTCAAATATGACGGATAGTGGCTTAGCAACTTCATGTGCCAGTTCCCTCAGGACCCGTGGATGCATCTCATCAGGTCCTATGGACCTGTGCACCTTTGGGTTCCTTAGATGGTCTCGAACCTGATCTTCTCTTACAGTGGGCAATTCTTCATTCTCCCAGTCCCTGCCTTTGCCTGCTGCAACTTGGGCAGTGTGGCTTGAGCACTTGCCAGTGAAGACCAAGGCAAAAAAGTCGCTGAGTACCTCAGCCTTCTCCACATCCTAGATAACCAGGTCTCCCATTTCCTTCTGGAGAGGACCCACATTTTCACTAGTCTTCCTTTAATCACCGACGTACTTATAGAGGCTTCTCTTGTTGCCTTTGATATCCCTGGCCAGATTTAATTCTATCAGGGCTTTAGCTTTCCTAACCTGATCTCTGGCTGCTCTGACAATTTCTCTGTATTCCTCCCAGGCTTCCACCCTCTGTAGGCTTTCTTTTTGTCTCCGAGTTTGTCCAGGAGCTCCTTGATCATCCATGTACGCCTCCTGGCGTTTTTGCCTGACTTTGTTGGGATGCATTGCTCCTGAGCTTGGAGGAGGTGATCCTTGAATATTAACCAGCTTTCTTGGGCCCCTTGTCCCTCCAGGGCTTTATCCCATGGTACTCTACCAAGCAGATCCCTGAAGAGGCCAAAGTCTGCTCTCCTGAAGTCCAGGGCAGTGAGCTTGCTGTGCACCCTCCTTGGTGCCCTAAGGATCTTGAACTCCACCATTTCATGGTCACTGCACCCAAGGCTGCCCTTGAGCTTCACATTCCCCACCAGCCCCTCCTTGTTGGTGAGAACAAGGTCCAGCACAGCACCTCTCCTCATTGGCTCCTCTATCACTTGGAGAAGGAAGTTATCATCAACACATTCCAGGAACCTCCCAGATTGCTTATGCCCTGCTGGTGTTGTCCCTCCAACAGATGTCGGGGCAGTTGAAGTCCCCCATGAGGACCAGGGCTCGTGAAC
This sequence comes from Nipponia nippon, assembly GCF_047370975.1. Taxonomy (NCBI): domain Eukaryota; kingdom Metazoa; phylum Chordata; class Aves; order Pelecaniformes; family Threskiornithidae; genus Nipponia; species Nipponia nippon. Next base: position 23,956,329 of record NW_028262290.1, read on the forward strand.
GTGAGGCTGTTCCTATCTGTCTATAGAGGGCCTTATCCACTCCGTCTTCCTGGCCGGGTGACCTGTAACAGACCCCCACTATAATGTCACCTGTCCTTGCCCTCCCTTTAATCCTGACCCATAAGCTCTTGGTTGGCTCCTCATCCAGCTCCAGGCAGACTTCCATGCACTCCAGCTGATCACTGACACAGAGGGTGACACCCCCTCCTCGTCGCCCCTGCCTGTCCTTCCTAAAGAGCCTCTATCCTTCCATTCTAATGCTCCAGTCATAGGAGCCATCCCACCACGTCTCCGTGATGCCAATAAGATCATAGCCCTGCAGGCGTGTGCACATCTCTAACTCCTCTTGTTTATTCCCCATGCTACGTGCATTTGCATAGAGGCATTTAAGTGGGGCCCCCGCTGAAGCTGACTTACTGGCTGGAGTGGCTGGAATGCCTTTATGCTGCTCTTCAGGTGCTTTCCTGCTGACCTGTGATCCTTCCCCAGGATCTGGGCATCTATTGCTGGCACTGGTATCAAACTGGTAGGAGTGGGATGGATTGAGGTTCCCCTCCCCAGCAACTTTAGTTTAATAAGTTTTATAATCTTCCAGAGAGAAAAGCATGGCATGTGTATGACTGAGTGGAGGAAGAAAGCATAGTCCACTTCTGGTTTCTGAACAGATCCTCTCTTCTCATACCTAAATGGATTTGACTTGAAGCCTAGTTCTTTTCTTCTGCCTCTTTTTATAATTATTTACTAAATGTGCTGGTCTATGTAAAGCACCTCAAGGAAGGTAAGAAAGTAGCTCTGTCTCCATCCCCATCCAGACTACGGTTTCTCTGTGAAGACTACTGCGAGGGTGCTAATTGGTCCCAACTGCTGAGTTTCCTGTTATGCGGACATTTGACTACAGAAACTTTACTGAGACCCCAAATCAATTCATGCAGGTCACCGAACAGCAGTCAGATGGTAACTTCTGCTCAATACTAAGCAGCATGGAATATGAACCAGTGCCCGAAAGGTGAAAGACACCATATCCTATTACAGCTTTTCATGCCACCCGGTTCCACAATGAAACTTCGACTTATGTACGCTCTTACCACATATATTATAAACGTTGGAACAAGTGAGTAATGATTTGCAAGACAGCTTTATATAACACAACTGGGTACAACATAAAGGTGCAGAAGTACCACTGGAACTTCTTGCATCAATTTCAGCTCAGTAAGCATGAGGCCTTCCAACCAAGTTTCACAGTTAACCTGAAAATATGCCTCGTAATAAACTTGGGAATCATTTAGGTATTCCTCTAATGGGATAAGGATATGAGAGGGAATGACTCTCAGTCTAACAACTTTAAAAAGATTCTTTGCTTTATTATGGAATAAATGGGCCAATACTTTAAAGATGTCAAGAACAGCAAGATCAGCTTGCTGTTAGCAAATGTAATGGTAACATTTATCATTGGGCTGTATTATATCAATTCTCTTACTCTTTACATAACCCATTTAAAATGAACAATAAAAGTTTTCTTTAATTAGCTACTGGTGTGCATTAACATGATCATGATTAAACCATAAAAACCAACTGTACATTACTCTGGTCCCCTATCCCATGTGTTTTAAATTATTTTAGTTGAAAATGTACTTTGAGTCCCTTTTAAAGGTTCGACCTTCTGCTTTCAGAGAATTAAATGCATATTACTGTAGTGGAGAAGATAATGTTTCAGACCTCCAGGCATATATTAAACACACTGGCAGCACATTAGACAAAATGCTTTACTTATTAGATACTTCCTATTCTAAACAGTGTCATCAAAGGCTAAAAACAAAATCCATATAAAAGCTGCACAATGCTTCCACACAGAACCTGTGCCAAAATCCCTGTACTTTCCAACTAATGAGGAAAGGATGTGTACTCTTAACATATGAATGTAAGATTTTCCAAGCATTCACTTTAGGAAACAGGACTATTGATTCCACATGGCTTATGTTAAATGAAACTGTATTGGTAAAATAACCTTTAAGATATTTGGCATGATAACTATAATTAAACAGTATTCAAAGGAATAAAACAAAAGGGAATTTGGTTCCACAATGGCTAATTAAAATAAAATGAAAAAACACAGCATGTCATCTATCAAGATAAATTGTTATTGTTTAAGAACTATTTAAATACTGTTAAAATATACTTTTAGATAAAATCTGAAAGGACTGGAAAAATATTTGTGGCTTAAAAATGGATAGTTTGGCGAAGAAAAAAGTATAGGACGCTGAAATTTTATGCTGAGATAATAGCTTTAAAGCTTTGAGCATAACCAGATGGTACTTAAATCAGAGGAATTCTACAGTTTCACTGTCAGAATGAGTTGCAATATGGAAAGGTTTTCAATAGCTAGAAAAAACATGTCAGGATGATAGTCTACTTAGATCATTTCAGTGCATTTTCTCGTCCTTTCACAGTTATATATCCTATCAATACTAGACATCATAGAAAAGGTGTTGAAAGCTACACTAGTAGCTAGGGAACTGTGGCTAATTCTTCCTTTTCATGTGTTGAGATAGGTAACTTTACTAGCTCAACCCCTTGAGTTCAATAGGGCATACGACACATATATCTACCTAGTGAAAGGGCATGGAAATAGCATGTCCTGTCGAACACACACAGAGAAGTACATCATAAAATCTAGGGTAAATAAATACGTTTGCTTTTCAAAACCAGCAAGCAGTCCCATCTGAGGCCACTGCAATCTTATCCAGGTAACTCTGACTTATTTTCCATTCCTGATAAAAGTATTTAGATGGTAGAGATATGTCTTGAAAGTTTTCACTCCATAAAGAGAGGCAATAAAACCATCAAGGTAAACACACAACCTAATACTTTAGACCAATAATTAGCATATTTTCCCAATCAGAGAGGTGTTTTACAATAATTGGCAGCATTTTTTCATAGTATTTTCACTTTCTTAATCTCTCAAGAGTTTTCAACAATAACAAAGGTAAGCATGTGCAAATTTCACTATAAACATTTCTATCAGTTTTATTTTCCTTTACTGATACTTTACAGGATAATTCTTTAATTAATAGAATAACTGTAAGCAACAATCTTTGGAAGTGCAACTACTCTAGATCAAAAGTATCTACATCTGCATAATTTTTCCAGCTTTTCTTATTAATTATGGTTCTATACTGACACTGTTGAAGTAAAATTTCCAGCCCTCTGCACAGCCTTTCCTTAACTCTGATCAAAACCCTTCAGCCAATCATGAGATCATTCTTCACATTACATAAATTACGGAAAGAGTCACAAGTGTGAAACCACAGAATCAAAGTGCCAATCACATCTGCTCCATCACTGTGGCATGTGACCTAGTTTTATTTCTTTTGCTAAAAAGTAGTAATATTTTCATGGAAATAAAAATCTTGCCTACCACACAAACTGAGCTACAGAAAAGGAATATGTTCCAGGTTTTTTTTCTGTTGTGCTTAAACTGAAATTATGAAGAAGACACTGCATAGCTTCTTTCTGGCTTTGTTCTAAGTACTGCATCTACCCCATCAGAGAGTCTCCAACAGATTAGAAATTTATTCGACGTATCATTGTTATCTAAAGAACCATTTTTTTGGTTAACCAAAGTCTGCTACATTGTTTGACTGAACACTTCAACGAAAACAATTTTATTTTGTTTTGCATATGAGTTATATGATTCACTTTAATTCTGACCATTATCAAAATTATTTTGTAAATTGATATATTAATATCACATGGAAAATATAATGAAAGACACACATACAAGCATATTAGACTGCTAAATTATGTCTTCCCAACTAATAAAGTTTCTCTTTAAAATTTTAAATTAAAACTTCAGTCCTACAATTTAATCTAGACAGACTCGCTTCTACTTGTATCACTCCAACTGCAGAAAAAATTCTGTATAACGTGAATCCAAAGCTGTCCTCCAAAAAGGGAACTATTAAATCAAGCCAAAACGAGACAACAAAAACGAAAGAAATGTTTGAAATAGTTTATTTCATATAAAAGTCAAATGGATTTTTTTCCATTAAGGAATTTTCTTTTTAACCAGAATTTGCTGCAAAAGAAATGATGCTAATTTGAAGTGTAATCATGTATATGGGCTCCCAGACCTACAGAAATACTCCTGACGGGAATTCAATTGTAGTTTTCACACTACTGCAGGAATTACGTGAAAGATGTGATGGCAAGGAGCAATACAAACTCAGCTGCTTTGTGCAATGTTTTTCCAGCTCTTCAAAAGCAGAGTAAGAGGCTACCTTCTGTTAAACACTGATCCAAATATTCATAAATCAAAGCTGTGCTAAATCTTCCAATTGTAACATGGGTATATGCAAATGCTAAGTCTTTTCTAACACCAACAGAATTATTTTTTTAATCTTAATACAAACAGCATGTTTATTTTGCTACCCTATGAAAGGCTAGTAAGAAACTTTTGTGTTCAGTATTTTTTTTTTCTAAAGAAACACTTTCAACTTAAAAAGACCAGGCTGAAATCTGGCAGAGTACTTTGTCCAACAGTAATTTTTCATCAATATTTTTACTAAAAGTATTAGCTTTTTTCTGTTATTTTAAAATTTAATTGCAGAATTTTAAGTTCATATCTTTGCTTTTATACGAAAAAATCTGGATTCAAATAAATACATATATTTACTTTAGACAAGGTGAGGGTTTGTTAATTTTTGCACTTTTTTTTTTCGCTAAAGCCAAAAAACAGAGTTTTTCCATGGGAGTCTGCTTGCATATTTCACTTGGACACTTTAAAAATAAGTAGTTGAAATTTCAGCTTGATTTTGCATGACATTCCCTAACATTTCAGTGTTAAGATTCCAGTGGAAGACTGCAGTTTTACCAGTCTCAGTTTTGGGTCACATTTCCATGCAGAAAGACATACTGAACTAAATGGGGGTTTAGTATTGATCTGATTTTCTGGAAAGCAACTTTGCCTCATCAAGCTAGCCGAACCTTTCAGGAGGCCGAATTAACTGTCATTCACTAGTGTGCCTAAGTACATTGAGGAGGAAAAAAAAAAAAAGACAACAAAAACTACGCAAGGACTTACAATTAAGTCACTAAGGGTGTGGTTTCACAACAGAAAGCTTGCTCTCAAACACTAGAGACACACCAATTACCTAATTCAGCACCCAGTATGGCTGTATAAACAAGTCTGCCGTTGGAATTGGCATGTCACAGCCTGCAGTGGGATTATTTTAAGTGGTGTTGCCACTGACCAGTCATGGGAAATCACAGAGCTACTGGGTGGCACCTACCACAGTACTGGGCTTAGGTGCAAAAAATCCCTGGGTCCTACACGTTGATGTTTTCTTGACCAGGCACTCAATCACAGATCAAAAACTTTCTCATGTGATGAGTGTGTTTCAAGTAAGAATTCACTGAACAATTCTTAGATGCAAGAGTTTAAAAAATTTAATAATATTAAATACAGAAATATCAGATGATTCACTGTTATGACATCCAGAGATGAGAAATTTAACAAAGTTATTTACTCCCATTGGAGTAAATTGGAATATTCTCCCATTGACTAATATTCACTGTTCTGTAAAATAAATTAAGAGATGCAGAAGCAAATGCCAAATACCCTGGCAGTGATTCAAAGCAGTATTCAACAGAGCCGCAGAATGCAGATTTAGGCATAATTTTCTAGGACAGGATGAAAGAATGTATGAAAAATGAAAACAGTCATTATTGTAACACAGTAAAGTAACTTGGTACTTGACTTTCATAATACAGACTCTACCTGCAGCCTTTTAACTGAATAAGCATACAGTTAAGTGAACTATCTCCAAAATCAAATGCTACAATCTTTTCCTTAATATATATTAGAGCCTTTATCTGTTGTGAGCATCTTAAAAGCAATTAAAATAACTAAATCCACAGCAGATTAGAAGATGTCATGTACAAATGTTGCCCAACTAAACAAACATCCTTCTACATTATTTCCAGTAATGTAAGTCAGACTGAGTCAGACTATATGCCACAAGCAGAAAAATCCACAGTACAGGAGCCTCCAGTGAGAAACGTCCAACTGCTGGCACACAACTGCTCACTAAAGCATGTGCTGGGATGTCGAGTGCCTCAGGTTTTAAAGCTTCCAGATGTCTGGAAAATTATCTTTTTTGCCTTACTGCCCCCCCCCCTTTTTTTTTTAAGGTTGTTACATCTCACCTGTATCAAGCCAAATAAACTTGTATCTATCCTAATGTTTGACTAAATCATGTTTAAATTTGTCCAGAGTATCTTACAAAAAGACTACATGAGGAAGTAAAGCACATGAAGTGGCATGTGAACTGAAGACTAGAAAATTAAGAATTCCAGAATATGTATTTTTGGTAACAACGCCACCACAAAATACCCCATTTTTAACAAGTTGTTTGTCACAGCCTTGGTGTGCAATTCCATGCCAGACTGAATTTGTGTCTCCTCATTTGTGCCTTGTATGATTGTGTAAAACAGACAGTTCAGGGTCTTGAAGCATCCAAAAAATAATCCCAGGAAAACAAACAAACAAACAAACAAAACCCTGAGAAAAAACGTATTTGTTTTTTTTGCCTGTTTTGTTTTCCTGCACTGGCTCATTATACTACTACAAAGCGGAGAAGGAAAAGGACAGACTGTGGCAGCCCAGTTTGAATTAGCTTAATGAGCCTCAAAATTGCATCCTAAATTGGGCCCTCTGAACTCGATTAAAAATAATTAAAATAAAGAAAAGAATTGTGGTATTGGAACAGGAACAAAAGGTCAGAAACAGGACCTTTGTAAGCCCACTTCAGGAGCAGATGACACACGGAGCGGCATCTTCAGGGTTTTCTGACTGATCAAGCCTGGCAGTCTTCCAACTGCCTTAGCCTCTCAGTGCTAGGAGGCTGCTTCAAAGCACCCAGCACTCAAACCATGCTGAGATTTGACTTTATACCTTTCTGGAAAATCAACGGAGAATTAGTATGAAACATATCCTGCAGAGGTCTGCCATTTTCAAAGCTTCTAACTGCAGCGCTAAGATTTCATTGGAGCCATCTAACTGTGGGCTGATAACGACATTAAAGACAATCAGAGGGCATAGATACAAAGACAAGTTTTCTTCTTAATGAACAACACTTTTGGCCTTTACATGCTTCTGTATGGCATCCTTACGGCATATTACATTAAAGATGCAAAAAGATTGCAGATATTAATGAATATTACTTACATATACTGTTTTTTTCATAAAAATAATGTTTTTCCAACTTTGGGCCAGGAAGTTCCTGTTGGTTCACTAAAAATTACTGCTTTTTTTCTGCTTTTTTTCCCACTTGTTGAATGTTACTCAAATACTTCCTTAAATATTATTCTAAGTATAATTTTTTTAAATTATGCAACTGCTGCAGTGGCCATACAGAAGATATGCACTGTTGTAAATGGAAATGCACACAGCATAAGAACAATAGGTCTACGGTCCATACTTTCAAAATATTTGTGAGGTGTTGCCTTAAAGCTAGTGTTCCAAATAGCTTCTAATTCAGCTATATAGGCTGTGCAAGGCATTCCTTTCTGCACATCATTTAAAAAACGTTGGTTCTCATTCCTAGTACTGAAAAAATAACATTTGAAAAGCAAGCTCAGGATGGTCCATCTTCTGGAATCTCCAGCCAGCCCAAACAAGAGATGGACAGAACAGTCTTATCTGTTTAACACATGGTAACACGTGACATTTACAAATGTTATCTGAAATGTTCATCCTTTAGTGTACTGCTACAGAATATTTTATCAAAAACAGTCTTTGAGGAGGTATCTTAGCATTTTCTGTTTGTCTCTAAAGCCTTTTTACGATACTGAACCTACAGTACGTGCAGTGGTATGACACAGCTATGAACTACTTTTAATCACATCTTTAATCTACAGCAAAATAAAAGTTAAGGAGAAGCATAAAATGAATGAATGGAACAAAAAAACCTGTCCACCTAAGGGACCAATGTTCTCCTTGAATTATTACATAAATACTAACAAGCTTTAACTGTTTAGAGTGATGATGATTATTATGTACATGCATATATAATCATATATACAAATATATACAAAAATCCTTTTTTTTTTTTTTTTTTTTAAATGAGTTTTCAATTTTATAGCACCTACTGGAAAATTCCCAGTGTGTCAGAATGCAGCACATAAGAATCTGGGAAACTTGCTGCTGGATTCAGGTTCAGCTTGCTGGGAAATACATGAAGCCTTGTTCAAACAGCCAGGATGCACAGCTTAGCCAAGCTAACCTTCTGACTTTTATTATTTTGGTAGCAGGACCATACTGATCCTGGGCATAAATCCATTTGCTATGGTGGGCTTCAACATAGACAAATCTGGACAAAGACCCAATGAAGCACCCAACCCAGACCAGCCTACTGAGAAATTACTTTGTACAAACACCACGGATTCAATAGACATAATGGGTAAAAACCCCAGATATTCCATGGGTAATAAACATTTATCTGGGGAAAATGCCTTACTGCCAGATAGAATGAATTTTATGAAAAACAGTGAGATTTTCAAGAGCATGTAGATCAGTTAGGTGCCCATCTCCCACTGAAAAAATTAGAGTTTGGCAGATAATTTATTTGTGATTCTGAATCTCTCCTACTCTCTTCTGGCCTTTTTGGAAGGCAAAGAACCAGCAAAAGTGGCTGATCTGTAACAACAACATTTTGGAGGCCAGATCACATAGTCTAGTGGGAAAGCAAAAAAGACATACAAATTACTGCAAGAACACAGGTGAACTAATGCAAACACACAGACTCAATTATCCCTGTAGCTATGTGAAGAAAAAATGCCTGACTTCCTAAAATACTGCCTTAACTCACTGTTCTTCAGACAAATAGGAGTTCCGTGAAACCTGTAGGCAGGATCCCTACTCAGTAAAGCTAACAGATTTTCAGTTTTATGGGTTTTTTATTTTAACCAGCTTTCCAATAATTTGAAATTGTTGTCACTGTTCACTTCCGAGAATACTCTACACTAAGTCACTATTACTCCTGTGCTTTGTTGGAGAAAGTTAAAATTAGTGGAAATCTTTACTTAGGAGGAGTCAAGAACGAAGCTTTCAGTCTTGATTCATGCAATGAGTCACAGGTAATTTGGAGGGAAGGTACAGTCTCAGCCAAATGAAGAGAGTCGGAAATACTGCCTAGTAACATGCACTGAGGAAAAAAATTGCTAATATGCAGGGTTAAACAAACCCATTAACTAGCATAGCAGAAACACCAAAGTTGCACACTATGTAGAAACAACTGAGAGCTTTACAATATCTTCTCTCTAAATAGGTACTGGTGGACAATTACCTGCAGAAATAAGTTCAGAGTAATTGGAAATGGCTGCAAACCTGAATTTGATTCAGTAAATGTTATTAGTATCACGTGCATGACTCATATCAGTCTTATCACAATCATAATCTATGATTTCACCATTTGATATAGCAACCAGTAACTCAATCAGAGTGAAGCTAGCTGTAAAAATGTAAAAATGGAAGTATTGCCCTGCTCTTTAATCTCCTCCATACTCATCAGAAACACTCTGCAACATAAGTAAGTGTGACAACTACCTCTACTATCTAAATGGGAATACAAACAGTACTGTATTTTATCATACTTATCGAAGCCACAGAACCTACGCATGTACTTTGCGGGCCTTGTCACCAAAGTGTGACACTGTACTAAAATGCAGTTCACTGTAATTTTACTATATTGGCTTTTGTGGTAGATGGCAGAATACACTCAACATATTAGATATAAATGAAATACAGCTAGGCTCTTTATTATCCTTCCAGTCTAAACACTGTGTGTCCAGGAAGAAACACTATTTCATTCTCTGCCCCAGTCAACAAAAGTCCAGTGAAACATTCAAATGTTCAAGACAAGTGGAAAATCATTATTACTGAGACAAGTGAACGTCCCTGCAAGCAGGGCATAGAACAAAAATGAATTGTTGGCATTCAGAGAGGCTCAGAAGCCCACACAATCCCAGAAATTTTGCTGATCAGGGTGAGGATATTAACATCAGAGAATTATTGTCTACTTTTGGAAACCTCAATTGAAGTGTAAAGTTCAAACTATATTCTTCCATTCAAAATACCTAGTTTAAATTCAGCCATCTCAAAATTTTCATGGTGTGACTGTGGATGCAACTTGTGTACTATTGCAGGGGGATTAATGAAACTCTCCAAAGCACTTTAAAATACGTTAAAAGTTTGAAGCATAAAATGAAATTGTGCATTTCTACAAATTCCAGATTAATACAGAACTCAAAGCATTTGTCATGAGACGTTTTCTCTGTATGAAACCTCTGTGCATGCGTGCACAAGCACAAACATGCGTACGTTCTTTTGAATAATCCTCATGAGTTTTGCCTTCATATCTCTAAAATGGACCCTTTCTCTTAAGCTTTCCTATTTTAGTGCAAATTTACTTCAGTCCCTCACCTCTTTCTTGCTTTGTTGAAAAGTAAGATTTCTGCTTTGAAGAGTCTTAGTAAAATCACAGCCATTTTCCCAATACAAGAATTTCATCTAGGTTTCTACTGGAATGTAAATGTTTACTCATAGGAAGTATCAAAAAGTGCTGCGCAGCCCTTCAAAAAGATATCTTCCTGCTGTTTCTGGCAACAAAATCAAATGATGAGACAAAGCGTCCTAACAATGGAAACATGGTATGGTGATGACTCAAGATACTGGCAAGGACTTTATTTTGATAGTGTCCTTGAACTAACCAAAGATCACTTTATTTTCAGGAAAACATCCGACAAGTGGCTATGTGGGAATCCAAGTGCTAGTAAAACTACCAGGAAAATGATGCAAGTATTATTCAGCTATTCCAGCTAAGGGTTTTTATTGGCATTCTCAAGAAGTTACATTTTTGGCACTCTTCTGACACTATCAAGCTACAAGTTTATGTTTAAAACTGTATGAATGTAATAGGCCAATGGTAAAAATTATCAGAAGACAATTAATGTCATTTATACTTGAAAAGATTTAGCCATTCCACAAATTTAAAGTACTGCATTAAAAGCAAGACTTCACAGAAACGAAAATAACATCCAGACCACCAGACAAACCAAAACAATACACAGTCTACTTGTCCAAAATATAACAAATAGTCTATTTGTCTTCATCTGAACTACTAACACATTGACATGCCAAAGAAATTAAGACAACTTGGCTTAACGGAAACTGTAAAGCAAGAATCTAATGCAAAAATCTTACATCTACTTTTAACAAAGACGCGGAAAGACTTTTTTGCCTTCTCAAGAAAGGGAGGAGTCCTCACTAAGTTTTTCTCAATTGAAATGAAAACCCATTTCAGATTCACCAGTCAGAAACTCTCTTTATGCAGCAAGACCATTATTTATGGATTTTCAAGATTAGTTTCTCTTTGGCCTGTGACTTCATTCAGGTGTGAAAACTCTGTATGAGGTACTATTTCAGCATTGCTAAAATAGTGTCCCACCTATAATATGAAATAAGATTCTACTGTATTGCACACTATTAGACTTTAGCAAACAAAGATTAATTCTAACTTATTGCACAACATATCAAACTATAGGCAACCAGAAGGAAAAAACTGAGAGGGCAATGATTTTTCTACCTCAAGGAGAAGAAAGCATTTGTTAGACATCAAGATCTTTGGATTTTAATTTTATTAGAATCTTTCTTGTTATAAAAGAACTCTCATGCAATTTAAGAGATTAAATCTAGTAAGTCTACTTACTACCTAAGTGGATAAGATTAATCTGTAGAACAACCTATACTAAGAAAATGAAGTTATACATGGTGCGAATTTTATCCATCGATTCTATGCACACATATGTCTCAAATGTGCTAACTTACACACATCTTCATATTATTATGTATTTGAGAAAAAACACAGACATTGAATTAACTCATACAGTTTCCTTTCACATTTCAAGGTTTCAGGTCTTTAACGTGAACAGAAATAGGAAATGTATGCCACCTTACAATTAAACATTCACCATCTTACAAAGGTGCTGCAGAACATAGATTTTCAGATTTAGATGAGACTGATTCAGATGCCATTCTTTTATTAAGGTCTAATGAATACAGAATTCTGATCATAGATAGGATTTTTTTTTAGTTTAAAACATTATAAAAATTATTGAACTATAATACGGCTATAGCTAATCCTGCTCAGCATGCAACTGGTTGTAAATGGCCCAAGGATACTACTGAGCTCAGACTCATGCAAATTCATTTGACAAGAAACAGTAAACACCACTTAATTCTGTCCAATAAAATAACCTGGACCTCTTGAACATCTTTGCATCCATTTGATTTTATATACATAGAAGGCTATTCTCTTTTACGTATAAACTTACTACCGAGAAAAAGAAAATTTATTCATACAAGTATTCTTGTCATTTTTCAAACAGTATGAAAAGCTCTTGAATTGCTGCTAGAACAGGCAAATGAGTTTTTGAGAAAATACCCATATTTCTTTCATGTCAAAGCCTCTGGCATGAGCTACAGGATGTATCATTCTATTAGGCAGTCTCAGCTGATGCAGCATTACTTGAATTTGAAAACAGACTACAGCTGGCCACAAAAACTGAAAAAGTAGGAAGGCAGCTAATATGATTAATAGCAGTACACTCTGAAAAATTATGCCTCGATGCTTAAGAGACAGGATAGTACTGAAGTGAAATTCTGGCCTTAAGAAAATCAGTATGAAATTAAGCAGCACGTTTATCCCTAGTTGACCACCCAGTCCATACAAGCCACACAAGCGCCAAACAACGTCTACTGCCAGCTATTGAATAACGCTTTCCCTCAGTGGCAATACCTGTTTTGGTTTCTCACCATCCACTTCCTGATTTTCACAAAACAGATAACAAAATTAATTAACATTAAGACATCTATTCTGCTGTTTAATTTGGCTGAGAACACAAAATATTATATATTTGAGGAAGACTGACATACAATGTGATCATATGATAGCTTTATTTACTTCTAAAAACAGGCTAAAATGCATGAAAATGACTGTTTCTCATGAGGGAATGCCAGAAAAAAGAAAACGGGGAAGTTCAAAATCAAAATTTCTCACTGCCCACTAACCATAACTTCAATTAACTCTGTACTGGCTTCAGCTATCCTTTCTCCTTTTATTCCCCAGATTTTGCTTTAAAATGAAGAGAATTACAGAATCCAGGTGTTTACAATTACTGTCAAGAATCAAGTTTTCCACACTACCAAGCAGGTGATGTTCCATACAGGGAAGAAACTGTAACCGGTGCTGTCTAAAGGTAATGTTGTCACAGCATCAAACCCTACTGTATACAAGCGTTAGATGACTCAAAGGAGAAGATTAGTCAAGATCAAAGAACACAGAACCCTCAGTCATACATCGTGTGACCTAACACTCAAACTTTCGTCTCCTCATCAGACGATTAAGCAAATCATCACTATGACACGTTCAATGCCCACAGTGTGAGAAAGTCCAAGCACGTGTTCTCTCACACTTCTTCTGTTTAGGATGAGTTTGAGCCACTGTGTTGTCTGTATTGATTTTGTTCTCTCTACATTTCAACAACCAACTATATTTGTTATTTATGGCATAACTACAATAATTCTTACACAGTTTCTGTTTTTCTAATCCTTTTTTGCAAAATGAACCAATATGATTTCTTGGAAGTGTTCTATAATTTGAAGAACCGTTTGAATTTTGGACCTATTTCATAACAATATTTTTATTATCTCTAACTAATACTTCAGAATTTTTGGTTAATACACTAAATGATCTGAAATGGCAAAGTTTTAAATTAACTTTACATAACATTTAGTTATTAAGAGCATTTTATTTTGATAAGAAAGTACAAGAATATTTAAGTTACTGATAATAAAAATAGTATCCACAAGTTATGTTCAAAATACTGCTAGGCAGAGTATGTAATAAAGAGGCTGGACAGAACATTTATGTCTTTTAGACTATTCCACTAAGGGCAGTATGAGACAAAAGAAATGTCATTTATAGACCAGAGACAAGAAGGTCTGGTTCAGATAAGCAAGTACTGTACACTAAGGGGGGAAAAAAAAGTGGACTGAACCCTAATTTGCACTTAAAACTCAGATAAAAGTTGTTCCATCCCATGAGGCTCCATCTTAAAACACTTAGAAAAATGCCAAGAGAAAAGAAAAAACCCCAAACCCTGAGAGATCAATTGCTATTAATGCAAACATGGAGGAAAATCAACACTGTGGGGTTTTTTCTTTCTTTCTTTCTTTCTTTCTTATTTTAAGTTTTTTATTTTGCTGTCATAATTTATTTTCTTCCAGAAAATAACAACAGTCCCTGTAAGGTATTTTCCCATTAGCTATGGTCCAGCATGGCAGTTTCATTACACTTTAAGAAAATAGGAAGTCTTTAAATGCTACTGATAGGAAGCTTCACAGTATTGTGATGAAATATTTCTATGCTTTCTTTCATTAACCATACAGAATACCTTTTGATGTTGAAGCAATATTCTTTGGAGTGTCCATGCAAGGAAGACTTGGAAGCATGCCTATAATTCACAAACTTTTTTGCAGATTATTGTTTTGGGTAAATTCCTCCCCAGCTATATTTTATGTGAAATCTTGATACGCGTGAACATCTTACCACCTTAGTTTAAGTGGTCACAGAAAACTTTAAGAAAAATGTCAGAGAAATTGGTCCTGAATCAAGCACAGTGTTTGAGCAGCTATGCGACACAACTTCCCATTTTTTTCCCCACACAGTTTTTGTGTTTGTGGACATTAAAAACTAGCAGGAAAAAATAGTTTCTTCCTAGCAAAACGGAAATACGCTTTGAATCTATAATTTTAAGTTTGGGTTTACTATACTAAGAATTCTTTACCTTGTAAGTTTAATATCTATCTTATTTCATATGTTTATTGATTTTTCTAAACTATGTAAGTCAGAATGCTTATTGAACAGACACTTTGTTGTAAAATAAAAATTGTCTTTGCGTTGTATAAAATTGTCTTCACTTTGTATCTGAAAGAGAGACCATAAACTCTTTTTTTTTTTTTTTTTTTGCTTTAATTTTATATTTGCAGAATCTGAGCATGAAGGTCTCCTCAACACAGCCATTTTGGTTGCAAGAATCAGTTTGGAACATTTGTTTTTTTCTAGTAATTCTATGACAGAAGATTTACAGCAAAACAGATTTCCCTTTGGTTCCTAGTTCTTCGTTTTCCTTTTTCACATTCTAAGGACATTACACAGATATGAAATGCTATTCCTCCTTATCAAAACTTTGTGAGCTTTTAGGCTATGGAAGCGATTCTCTTTTACAAATCATGTAGGGTGTTCAAGGCATAATCTGGATTTCGAGCACACAGAAGTGGTCTCACTATACAGGAATGGAAGCATAAGACATCTTTTAACGCTGGTGACACAAATCAGAGGTACTTTGGAGATATAGTTCTGGTGTGCCTAGGAACTACAACTTTCTGCAATCCTTCTCATCTGAAAAAACATTTCTCTGGGAATATTCCGTTATTTCCAAAGCCATAAAATAAACACAGTGAAGATAACCAAGCCTAATTCCCTTGGCAAGCTGCTTGAGAATCTCTGTCAAACTGCTTCAAATCTAAATAATACAAATTTTGTTACTTTCTCTTTACTTTGTTTCTTAGGGCTGTTATCTTAAACTTTACACTTTGTAACCTAATGAGAAGTTTTATAATGCCTCATGCTTTTAAACGTACAATCATGAAAGGAAGAAAAAAGGAAGCTACATTTACTGATTATTCATGCAAAAATGCAGTCCACACATCCCAGGTAATGAGATCGTTGCTAATGATTTTATTAATAAATTAAACATAATAACCAGCTGCAATAAATTTGTGATTCCCCAATTACTGTAGTTCTAACCCACCAGAAAGCATCGCATAGCCCAGGATATCAAAGATATGGGACTACATGCTGCATGATCTGCTATTCCCTGAAATGAAAATTCAAAGCTATAACACGTGGGGCAAAACTGAGCAGATATGCAAGACCTGATCAGTAATTGTGCAAACTACAGGAAAGACAAAATTCTCTGAGAAGTGTTTTATTGGTTCACATTTCAATACTTACTGTTTCTGGGACATTACTGTTACCATACACTGTTTGCTCTGCTTCTAGTCATTGCAACAAATTTCAAATGCGTAATGAAAAAAGTCTTCAAACCCTCAGGAAGCTATCTTCACACAACATTATCTTTTTTATGTGCCAACACACTTTTGGATATCAAGACATACCTAAATTCATCTGATCTATATAAAATACAGAAACCGAGACTGTTTTGGCTCTGTAATACTGATTACCTTAGACTTCAGGAATCAAAAGACAAAAGATAAACAGCTTCTTCAAAAGAAACTTGTAAATGAGGATGCCAACTTCTCAAAGTTTCAACATACTAAAAATACTTCCAATTACACAAGCTTTCCATAAGGATACTAACCAGTCAACACAACATCTGTGCAACATGTGCATCTGCCACTTCACACTTTGGCTGTCTGGCTTCTTAAGTAGTATTATCTGGAACTTGTTTTACCAGTTTTCTGATTGTTATTATTTTTAAATAAAATATAAATGGAAAACAAAGTTCTGTTTGTTTTCAACAAAAATATGGTACCATTTTTTTTTTCATTCTCCACAGAAGTAATGCATTGATAACGTTGACTAAAGTTTCATTAAACCGCTTTTTCACTCAAGAGAGCTTGCTCTGTTAAAGTACCACAGGCAAGAAAGACTGCTATAAACTCCATTAGCTATCATTCCTTCAAATTTTATGTGTGATACAATTGTAATAGCACTTTCGTACATACTTCCTGCTGACCATGTTCTTTATCTTACAGTGAAGTTATAGCAACAACAGAAGGTTGATGAGATTGCCGTAAACAGAAATAAACTACAAGAGAACCTAAGAATGGTCCTACTGGGTCAGACCAAAGGTCCTTCTAGACTCCTGTTCTCTGACAGCAGCCGTAAGTGGACGCTTAGGGAAAAAAGTATAAATAGAGCAAGCATAGTGAAACACTTCTTCAGAATACTATTCCAGACTTCCTGAGCCAGCATATTACAGGGTATTATAAGTTATCAGAAATGCTTTCTTAAGCCTAATCTGCAGTGATAGAGAATGACGCGTATCTTCTGCAGATATTACTGCAATGTCTCTAATGTGACAAATCAGTACACAGTTTGATTCAACCAGGCTAGAAAGGAATCAGCTGCCACAGATGAGGTTTCTATGCCTTCTCCCTTTTGGAGATCTCTCAGTTAACAATTAGTTTGCTGTAATTAGTGTGTTGCCTATTACTCACTGAAGCCTTTGCTGATTTTGTTTGGGTATCTGTGCAGACAGGAGCTGTACCTCCCACAGCCTTTCCCATTATTGGGATGACTACAAGTAATATTCTGCTTGCTATGAAATATCCAATCTTTACATTAGTTAGACTCCCAAAATAATTTTTGTGGTAAAAGAACAAAATGCCAAAGCTGAAACAACTTTTGCTTCTCCCCCTCCCCCAGGATCCACATCATTTATTCAGGAAGCTGGTGGGTTGTCTTTGCAATTTATCAGAACGTGGGGGGTTAGCCTTATGGAACGTGTCACATCTGCTGGTGGGGTTCACTCAAAGTGATTGGCCAAGAGCCAGGTCTAGAAGCAAAGTATCATCTGGCAGGCTGGCGAACACTGCTGAGGCCAGTGCTTGGGTAGCCTAGACAGAGTGCTCAAAAGTCAAATACCTAGAAGCAGGTACTACAAAAGCAGAAAACATTAGCCAGCAGGTCGTGCCCTCAATTGCTGAAAGAAAACGAAGATCTGCCCATGCCAGGTTCCCCCCCTTTTTGCTCAACACTGTCCCCAGGTGAACGACAGCTTGTGTCCATTAGCTATTGGCTCTGACTGCAAATTATACTTGAAATATGTATCGGTTATGAATATAAATTCCAACCAGACACTTCAGTCCCAGGTCATTCTTTGTGTGACCATTTTACCAGTATATCCGAGTCCATCCTTCACCAGCTCAATTGTTAAACACAGTTTCTCCTCAACTTTCACAACAAGATTTTTATAATGTGTTTGGGGGGAAGAAATATTTTTTTATGCATCAAATTTGTGCAGGATCTACTTTTTTCTAACGGTTAGCAACACAGATACAATAACAGGAAATACATTGAAGAATTTTTGAAGCTTTGTTCATCGCTCGGGCAGAAATAACAATGCCAGAAAAGGGCAGGGAAGGTCTGAGAGGGATCCAGAACAGGGACAATTTTTTGGTTTCTACTTCTACTGTGAGCAAGTATTTCCATATTTGCAACAACTGATTGTTGACTGTTGCATTCATCGCTGCAATTAAAAACTTGTGAATTAGAAAAGAATGATGGATGGAAAAGATGATGAATTTGGCTATGATTCTTTCAAGAAATAGCTTATGCTGTTTTCTGTTAGTATATTAGGTACCTATCTGAATTTCAGATTGTATGGGATAGGTATGGACTTGTAGCCTACTGAAGCATGCACTTGGGCTCACAGAAAATAAACGAACAAGACTATGTAACCTGACAAATAGGGATGGAGGGGAGAGGGAAAAATACGCTGGCAGAAGACAGAAAATGGGTGAAGGCTTTAGATGACCTCCTCTGGAAAATACGTCAGATGTTTAATTTGCCTTGAATTTTAAAAGCAAGCATCTTGTGTTCACTAGTGTAACTGATTTCACTCCTAGAGCCATAATCCTCACAGTGATTTTGTGAAGAAAAAGTCAGTATTTGAAAGTACCTATTAAGTTTGTCAGGGAAGATACAAAATAACTGTGCTTTGTCTTCTTCATTACCTCCAATGTAGAGTTATTAGACAGGAACATTCTTTAGGGTAAATTTAAGCAAAATTCTTATTTGTGTAGAAATTAATATTTTTCCAAAAGTCTAGCCTTACTCTGAAGCTTATGGAGGAGTACTTTGTACAGAAAATAGTTGATAATGACCTCAATGGCCATGTTTGATTAAGGAGTATAAGTTTTATTGACTTGCAGTAAGATATGTTATCCACGCATGCCTACATGGACAGCAGCAGACCAAGATGAGTGTTAGTTTGTATTTCATTTCTTTTCAAAGATGAATTCTTGTATTTTCCACTTCTAAATGCTACTATGACAAATAGATGCTCTCTTGCCAAAAATGTCCAGGTGGTAAGTGATGGACACCAGGAAATGGATTCGCCAGACTAAGAAATAAACTCCTTGAGAACTCACCTGTTCTATCACTGCTCAGCAGTAAAACTAGTTATCATTTATATTGGAAAGACTTTTACCAGAATATTAAAAATTCTTTTAAGAATGTGGAAATACGGTCCTTTTATTAACATTGCACCTATAATCTTAGGTGCATCACTAAACAAAATCAGGACATTAACTGCACTTAACTCTTATATTTGTATTTCTTTTCCTAGCACTTCTGTTTCTGTTCTCCATGTGCAGGTATTATATCTTCTTCTTGTAAGAATTTGGCATATATTAATTCTGAAAAAGTGAATAATTATGAAAAGGCAGCAACATTCTTTGCCCCTCAGGTAATTTATCAAACACCACATATGTGTCCATACTTTAAACCTGTCAAGCAGATCAAAGCAATATTCTCTGCAATAATAGACTATACTTTATGAAGAACTCAGTACAATAGGTCTACTGTACATCAAAGATGAATTTATAAAAGAGTATAAAGCTAGGGCTTATAATAAGTAAAAACACAGCACTGGAGACCTGGCATGAACCTCTTTACATATTATTAAAACACTTAAAGAAAAAAAAATATTTACCCATAAATCATCACTTCTTTATTATTTTTGTCTACACTAATCTTTACAACATTGCCCTGTAAACCACCAAATACAGTCCATTTGGAAATCACACCTTTATAGTTTAAACAAGGGATTGCTACTTTGATGACTGTCTATATTTATGTAATCAAAGCATAAAGCAGAGAACCACAATGTATTTTATTTTTGAGGCAGGAGACAATTACTTAATCCTTATATTTACCAAGAACTTCCAGTGAAATCAAGCTTCCTAACTAAGATTAATGATGTTTATAGTTGCTCAACAATCCTCAAGATTTATCTAGTCAATATTTGGAAGAGAGTGAAGTTTTTTCACATCTTAATAGGAAAAAGGTCGTATTTCTTCTCCTTCAATACACATGGAAAACATTTTTCCAATGAGATTCAAAACCAGTATATATGCAGTGTATTTTCTCTTTATTCTTCCAGCTTTAAAATACAGTTAGCCATTTTAAATATGGTTTCCAGGCAAAAGGAAAAAAAGGTAACACAGACTGCCACTCTGACACTTAGGTATTAACAGCAAATACTGAATCTCTAAAGTCATAGATTGACATTTTAAAACAAGAAATAAGATGCACTTTTTAAATTGGAAAATAATTACTTATTGGAAAAGTTTATGAATGGTTGTAGTGATTCTCTATCACTGATTTATTTTATTATTTTTAGAAAAATTATTTATGGAACAGACAATCATTAAAAAATATCTCTAATCAAAAATCTCTCATCTAAAGATGGATTAGTTGAAGGAAATATTACGGTCTGAGGTAATGCCAATCACAGTGTTCTCCACTGCCACCTTAGTCAAAGATTCTATAAAACTTTGAATTATCAAAAAAACCCTGATAGAAAAGCTAGCACACCTGTCAGCTTTGCTTCCAATGTTAAACAACTATTCAAAGGACATCCTCTTTATTTGCCCAAATCTGTTTTAATGCCATTTCTTTCAGCCTTAACACCAACTACCTGTCTCATTCAGGCAAATCATGTGGCTTATTTGTCTGAAATTGCACTCCTGTCTATTTTCCAACTAATACTTTCAATTCCATTTTGGCAATACATCTGTTTTCATTAAAGTTTGTTAAATCTCCTAATTTACTGAAGTTCATACATCAGTAAAAATTCCAATCATTAGTTCTACCTTAAATAGTGACTAAAATCAAACAAATCCAGTATCAATACCAATCCTTCAAAGCCCACTTGATGCCTCCAACAGAAGCCATGTGCACTGATGATTAGATAATCCCTTAATGAAGTCAGACTCATTGCGATTGATGAAACAGTGTCATTCAATGTACCCATGCTTGGAAAAAACTAAGAGCAAGTGGATTGGCTTAAGTTGTTGAATTAATTATTAGTTATTTATTGAATAGGTGCCTGCTATGATCTAATATCATTCTAGCCTGCAATGCTAAACTGTTGAAAGGAGAAAGTCAAGAACAGCTCTTGGCACTTGGAAGATTATAGTAGGCTAATCAGTAAGTTAAACAGAACTCTAACAATCCTGACTATTCTCCTTATATAGTCATAGTAAAATATTCCAGAAATTCAGCAATGCCAAAATTTCAACACTTCTAATTCCACTAACTGAACAACTACAACTTACAACTACATTTTGATCTTATGTTCAAGGCACATGTACAGAATTCTATTTTGAATTGTAACGTTCTGATAAAAACTAACAACCATCAGTATTATGTCTTCTAGCCTTACTAAATAATTTTTTATGTCACTAGAATTGGAGATTAATCCATCTAGTTGAATTCACATTGAGAAGAAAAAACATTTTCTGAGAAGTCATAGTCTTGTTAACTGAATAACTGCAGTTTACTGGATTAAGCTATGTTTATCATAATCAAGTATGGATTATTATTATTATAATTTATAATCTGAAATTTTACACTTCAAATTCATATATGTACATATAGTCCTGGGCTAAAGGCAGGGATCCCAAAAAAATCCATTTACTATAACCATGATATTTTAAAAAGATAAATTACCTGTATCCCATTAGATTACTGCTAGATTTTTACTACTAGTACATTTAGACAAAATTTAATTATATAGCTTTAAGATTTTTCAGTTTGACTTAAACAGAAATGACTTTGTTTTTCAATGCAACGTCCGCTACTAACTGAACCCACACACTTGGAGAACCCTACACTTCTCTATAAAACACTAATTATGTTGGCTGAACAGCAGGGATGAGTGTGCATTTATGTAAAACTTAGATAGGAGAAACAGTTCTATTTTCAGTGTGTGAGACACGTGTAATATCCATGGTACCTAATGCAAAACATCAAAAGAAAAAATGTTTTCCTTCCAGTGACTGGTGTCAAGCAGGTCATATACCTTTATGGTACTAAACATCTGTTGGGCGTGAATTGATTTCAGTGGCATAGGTTTTCTTAATGAGGGATGTGCCAAAACTGTGATACTATATGGACAGCCACCTGCTTTCAATCTGCTTAAATCCAGTCCCTTGGAAAAGTTTCCATTCCTTTCCTCATTATATCCTCATTTACACATTAAAAAAGGCAAATTAAATATTAATCATATAACAGTGAGAACTCACAATAATATGGACAGGAATATTCAGGAATGTCACAGTTTTGTCACTGCATTTTTTTTTAAATATGCTAGATTTGCTTGCATAAAGGATACTTCATTTTTTTCCTTTAAAAATAAAGAACAAACAAGCTCTTCAACTCCTGCTGCTGAAGAGCCACAAATGGCTGTTCAACTCAGCCATTAAAAGATTGCTTTCTTTCCAACAGAACAGGTTAAATACTTAAGAAAAAGCTCTCTAAGCATGAGCCCTAGTCAGGTGCAACAAAGAGAGGAGGTGCTGAGAAACCTGATGGTTCTCTGAAGTTCGCTGACAGCTGAGGCTCCAGGGGCCAACGAATAAATATATCAGCAGTAGGCTCACTTCTCACAAGTAATTACATTACTGACAAGTAATTATATTACTTGTGAGAAGTAATTACAAGATAATTGTAATAGTGAGAGGTATTATTACAAGATAATTCATCAACTATTGATTATTTCTCACTGTTTATCCAGGGTAAAATAAACTAGATGAAGCATAGAATGCAAATCCATGTTTCTATGATACAGTGAAAATGTTTCGAATTTCACTCAAAACTGCAAAGTTTGTAACTAACAAAAAAAATAATGAGCGAATCTAAAAAAAAAAAAAAACCAACAAAACCAACACCCCCCCCCCCCCCCAACCAAAAACCCAAAACTCTGAAAATTCATCATGGAAACAGGAATGCCTGTATCATTGCTAAGATTAATTTCAGAGAGGAGAAGAAAACAGGATAGCCATATTGTCAGCTGACTGAGCTGAACTTCAACTGAAATTTTAAAATGTTGGTGTTATTATTTTAAGTTCTGACTGTCTTGCACAATGACTTAAGAGCAAAACACGTGAAAAATCAGAACTGTATCAGGCAACAAGCTCACTACAGATAAGTGTGTCTGATTTCAAACCTGCTCCCCATTTTGATGGGTTTTCTCATCAGACTTGGAATACTGTATACAGAGAGTACTTTGTAAGATTGTGGCTTTGGGTAATTAAGAGAAAAGTCTGTTCTGCAGATAAAAGGTTCCCACCGTTGGTAAGCAATGTGCTAGCTGGGACCAAGAGCTCAATTCAGTGTGTGTTCTAGTCAACTAAGTTTCCGTGGGATAAAGAAGGTGGTCCTCATCTAGATAAAGAATTGATCAGTTAGTCTAAATGAATCAACTAAGAGCAAGAGTACAAGGCCAATTTAATGATTCGTGGTTATCAGTGTACTCATAGTGATTTATGCTGGGGCTGATCACATTCAATATACTCATAAATGGAAAAATGAATGAAGAGCAAGGTGAGAAATTTCTCTAAGTATATTAACTTATTCAGGGGTGAGCTGTGAAGAACTGAAGACCCTAGAATGCTGAATAACAGGGCAATAAAATAGCAGATTAAATACAATATAGGTAAATGTAAAGCAATGCATGCAGGAAAAACAAAAAAACCCAGAAAGGTCTCCAACTCAACTATTGTCACCTAAAACCAAGTTCTTAACCTTATTACAGACAGTTCTATGAAAGGATCAGGTAGAAGAAAAGGGAGAAGGGAAAAAAAAAGGGGGAGAAGGGAAAAAAAAAGGGGGAGAAGGGAAAAAAAAAGGAGGAGAAGGGAAAAAAAAAGGGGGAGAAGGGAAAAAAAAACGGGGAGAAGAGGAAAAAAAGGGAGAAGAGGAAAAAAAAGGGAGAAGAGGAAAAAAAGGGGGGAAAAAAGGGAAGAAGAAAAATAAGGAAAAAGGAAAAAAAAATCAGTAGCAGCCATAAAACCCCAATTCTCTTATCAAGAATTACAGGAAAAGCAGATGGAACAAAACGGAGAACATCACTGTGCCAACATATAAATCCATGTGTGCCTATCTGTATCTTGAACACTGGGTGCAATTCTGGTCTGGGGGTCCAATCCTTATCTGGACCATGCCCCACTTACTCCTCAAAAATGGACACTGTAAAACTGAAAAAGAGCCAGAACAGGTTAACAAAAATAACTAATGGAATGGAACTGTTTGTAGGGAACAATCCTAGCTGAAAAAAACCCACTAGAATTCTTCAACCTGGAAGAAAAGAGACACTGAAAACAGAGCATGATCCAAGCATGTAAGACAAAATGGCCCAGAGATGTTTCCAAGTCATATGCTAATGTAGGGTTAAATAAATGACCCTCAGTTTAAGCCAGTAGGGACATTTCTATATCATGTGCCTCGCCTATCAACTATATTTAACTAGTCATGTCAATCATATTTATCTAGTAATGGGTCTGAAATCTGTGTGTTAATTCCTTTCTACATTCTGTGCAGTAAGCTCAAAAACACTGATGAATTTGTCACAGGAATTACTTGTGAAAATTTAGGGTATTTACAAAATCAAAAAGACCAAGCTAGAAATTTATAATGGTGCTTTCTAGACTTAACAAAACAAGCAAAACCCCCCAGATTATATGGTACAAAAGGAGTAAGTATGCCATCCCTTCCAAAAGATGATCCAGGAAAAACCCAACAGATTTTGAACAAAAGCAAATCTGCCAGTGAAAGTATCAAGCAGCAAGGAAAATCTTCAGATCTGTTTCTTTACTATAGCCTTTTAAGTTAAGGAAAAAAACCTGCAGAAGATACCATGATATTCTGAAGAATTTTTCCTCCTGTGTGAGCAACAGGACAAGTCTTCAAATAATTTCAGAAGACACAAAGCCACATTTATCCTTGCTTTTATTACCTAATTTCTAAAACAGTAACTCTGCACAATAAAAAACTGGAGAACTGCATATGAATATCATGAGTGAGACAGGTCAAGACTACTGGAAGTTTAGACACTTATGTGTGGATTTCTGGAACAAAGTAGACTGCAGGAGACCAAGAAGAAAGAGTGGAGTCAGGAGACTGGGAGAAGGAAAGAATGTTATATTAGCTTTATGACTTAAGGGTGGGTTTTTTTTCTGTGGGATACTGGGCAGAGTACATACATAGATCAAAGAGCATCCCCATCTCTGGCTTTCTTAATGATGTGGTTCATCCCTGCCCCCTTAAAATATGTTTTTTATTTTGTTAAAAAGTATAAATATTTAACTTGCTTGAAAACACTGGTTTCAAAAAAAGTCATGTGTTATTCTTTATATATGGTTGTTTTTAAAATAGACTTAATATGATGATTACTTGATATTTATGAATAACAAAACTAATTACTGTTGGTAAATCCACATGCCCCAGGCAGTCTTAATACACTGAAGTTCCTCTTTATCTAATAAAAGAGATTTACCTGCTTAATGATTTTTACGCTTCAGAGAATGCAATTCACTAATTTTTGTCATTTTAACTAAACGCAGCTTATTTTCTGAAATCCAGAGCAGATGAATAAAATCACATAAATTAGAAAAATCACATAAATTAGAAATTGATAGGGGGATGTTATGATCAGTTAGAGATTGTAACATTAGAACCAGCTCAATCATAAAACCACAGCAGGTAGTCTGCTCCTGATATGAAAAAAATCAGTGAAATGACCCAGCTCAACATCTTTTTGTCATGTCCTTTGGCAGTGTTCTACACCAAATAAGATTTTTCCTAACATTCAAACTTGAATAATGTTTCCTTTCTTTTTTAATTATATAACTCCTTGTATATCTCTGTAATTCTTTATACAACTCTAGATGATTCTACTTCAGCCTTGATATTTGCACTTCTCAAATACTTGTGGCTTCACAGCTCCAAAACATTCATCTTGCAGCCAAGGTATATGCATTTGACTCTTATGATCCACCCCCTGCCCCACAAATCATACCCAGAATCCCCAAATATTTTGTTGTCTTTCTTTGGAATACTGGTTAGCTTCAAAGGGCTGCTTGCTGGAAGAGCTGTCATCAGCCCACATAGCTGGCACCCTTGAGTGCTCACCTTGCTGGGGAAAGAATCAGCAGGGAGGCCTACAGAAAGAGTGCTAGAGAGAAGCAGAAAAAGAGACAAGCTTTATATATTCATAGTTTTTACTTGGACATTTACTGCAAGCAGTAGAAACTACTGGCTCTGAAAAAATGCAAAGCATTGCTAAATATCAAAAAAGATGAACTCAGCTAAGTGGCAAAGCTATGATGAACAAAGCAAAGCTTCTGACTGACATGCTTTGACCTTCCTCAGAATCCACAAAGCAGATAGCTATCATATTACCTGATTACCTTCTATGACAAAATGGCTGGATATGT
This sequence comes from Nipponia nippon, assembly GCF_047370975.1. NCBI lineage: Eukaryota > Metazoa > Chordata > Aves > Pelecaniformes > Threskiornithidae > Nipponia > Nipponia nippon. The sequence continues at coordinate 23,982,976 of NW_028262290.1, forward strand.
GGACAAGGGTAGAGCAGTGGATACCATATACCTTAACTTTGGCAGGGCTTTTAACACTTCCACAATATTCTTGTATCCAAGTTTGGACATTACAGTATGGACGGGTGAACTACCAGATGAATAAAAACTAGTTGAATGATTGAGCTCAGAGGCTACTCAGTAATGTGAAACAGTGAATATGTGCAAGGGCAGGGCCTAGACAGGGTAGATGAATGAGCCAAATAGGAACCTTAGGATGTTAAACTAGGAGAAATGCAAAGTCCTGTACCTGGGAAGAAAGAACCTCAGCAATGATACAAGCTGGTTGCGGAGCAGTCCTGGTGGATGCGAGCCAGTGATGCCTCTGGGCAGCAAAAGTGGCCACCAGCATCTTGGACTGTATTGGCAGAAGCATGGTCAGTAGATTGAGGGAAGTGATTATTGCCCTTTACTTAGCACTCGTGAGATCACATCTGGAATACTGTGTCCAGTTTTGGTCCTCACAGTACAAGAAAAATATCAACCGAGTTCAACAGAAGGCAACCAAGAAGGCTGCAAAGTCAAGACAGCAAAATCAGAAGATGACAAAATGTTTAATCAGATGGCATCCATGGGCATGTGCACAACTACCTGCCTGCAGTCCATAGGGAAGATGGTGCCAGACTCTTCTCAGAGATGCTCAGTGATAGGATGAGAAGCAACGGGCACAAGTGGGAACACAAGAAACTCCAATTAGATATTAGGATTTTTTTTTTTTAACCATTTGTGTGGTCAACTAGGCTGCCCAGAAAGGTGGTGTAATTTCTATCTTTGGAAGTATTCAAGACTTGATTGAAGCCCTAGAGCAACCTGATCTAATTAGGCCTGCTGTGAGCAGGGGCATGGACTATATGAACTCTAGGTCCCTTCCAACCTAAATTATTCCATGATTCTATCCTACTCTAAGCTTTGTATGCTGAAAAGCAAATAAACTGTAACTATACACATATAACTGTGTTTGAACAGACACTAACAGGAAACAAATACAATGAGATGAATATGCAGTTCATCATTACTGACTTTTTCGTTACATAAGACCTCATACTGTAAGAATGGCTTCCTGAAAACAGGTTAAACACCACATCTTTAAATATGGTTGAACAACTTGCCTGCTGGAAAGATACACAGTCAATATTATTACCTTAATTAGTAATAATGGGGTTGCCTAGAGGAAAGCCAAGCAAATACACTCATGGCCTAAGTCACTGTCATACAAAACTCCATTCATAATCTGAGTTCCAATCTAGCTTTCCTTGTGGTACTCAAAAGTCCCTTCAGACCTTAAATTTCCCTATACCTTTTCACTAAATCTGAACAATGATTCTGTGTATTCTATATGCTGGATTGTTTTTTCTTTAAAAAGACTAAATCCCTACTAGCAATGCACAATTTTCAATCAGCTGGACACCTGGAGAAACCAGAATTTTTTGCAACTTTCAGTAGTCCATGGTCAGATCTGTTAAAATTCAAATGCATTTCTAGGAGTTCTTTCAATATTTCATCTGCAGTGTCTTTAAAGTGGCACCAATGCATAAAAAAACTGCGAAGAATTTACCATTCTTATTCTCTTCCTACTTTTAGGCAACTCTTGAATCCTACCACTTCTGTACATTTCATTTTTCAGTATTGAAGTACACTTTTTGACAGATACATTCCTGTGAAAGATTTTGTTGAGTATCTCAATCTTTTCATTATTCTAGCAGAAAAAAGGACAATCAATAAAACAAATTTCATTTAGGGTCAGTTATCTCAAGAAATTCAAGGCATTCCTTTATCCCTTTTCCTATTTAGAGAATGCCTGTGTGCACTGTTTTTACATACTTTTGTTTACTGTGTGGTTGCTCATTCATTCATGAGTCCCTCAAGAGAAGCATTGTATGTGCATAGGTTCTGAATACCCTTGAAAATAACTGAACAAGTATTTAATGCAAACAGTTAAGTGGTGTAAATTCATGTACAAATACCAAAATAGTATTTATTGAAAAATGTATAAAAATGTCTCTTCTACAAAAAAATGTTCTATTCCTTTCAACTTCAAAAAAAAAAAAAAATCACCACCATGCTATCTTGGGGCAGGTTTGGAAGACAGGTTTCATACATTCTGATTTGGAAATGCAAACTTTCTTGGTTTCTCCATTTCATTTTATACTTTCCCATGGGGAATATAGTTTCTTCTGTTTCTTCCTACTCTTCTGTTAATCATGCTTAAGCTTCTAATAGAAATATTGGTGAAAACCCTCAAATGCTATGAACCAGAAGCTCTAAACCTGCAAAGCAAATAGGCACTGTGGGGAAAAATAATTTTAAAGCTATTTTCTATGAATTGTCTGGCTGAATCAGACTGTGTTAAATGCAAGAGGAACACTGCACAGGTTCCGTGTATCACTACGACCTGCGTAACAGCCTAGGTAATTTGCAATACTTTAGGAAAGCCTTTGGAGGATAGATAACTTCAGCTCAATTTTTCCTCTTAAAATATCAGACAGAACATATCCAAAGGTGTTTGAGGAACTGGACAGTGGCACTGCTGGGATTCTCCTTATCATATGTGAAAGGACATGTTGTCTGGGAGAGCCTTTGAAGTTTGGAAAAGAGTAAATGTCACGCCCATCTTCAAAAAGAGCAAGGAGGAGGGTCCAGGGAACCTACTTGATGGTCAGCCTCATTGTAGACCTGGGGAATGTGACAGAACATATTTTCATAGAAGCCAATTCCAGGCACTCGAAGGACAAAAAAAGTTTTTGGGAACCAACAACACATATTTACCAAAAGGCAAATCGTGCCTTACCACAATGTGATTGCCTCCTATGATGAGATGATTGATTCTGTGGATAGAGTACCAGATGCCATTTGCTTTGACCTTAGCAAAGTTTGGACAGAGTCTTCCACAGCAGACTTGTATCCAAACTGTTGGATCCAAGTGTGAACGGAATGGGTGGACTACAAGGTGGGTAAGGACCACACTAGACCACTAAAATCAGAGAGTAATGGCCACCGTTCCAAAGTGTAGCTGAACTCTAGTTACAGAGTGACATTCCTCAAGGTTTAATGAGGTTTAATGTCTTTTTTGAAGACCTTGGCAATGATACAAAATATACCCAAAGAAAGTTCACAGATGACAGCAAACTGGGGGGAGTTGTTGATACACTGAGGGATAGGGCTGCCATTCAGAGGGACATTGACAAAATGGAGGAAGGGTTTAACAGAAACCTCAGGAAGGTCAAAGGTAAATGCAAAGTCCTGCACCTGAGATGGAAAAATCCCAAACCAAATACACACTGGAGGCCAACAGCTACACAACAGCTTTGCAGAAAAGAACCCAAGGGTCCTGGTGGACAACAAATTGAACACGTGACAGCAGCATGCCCCTGTAGAGTTGAGGGCTAAGCACTTACTGGGCAGCATTAACAATAGCACAGCCAGCAGATCAGACGTGAGATTATTTCCTTTTATGAGATACTTGTGAGTCCGCATCTAGCGTACTGTCTCTAGCATTGAGCTCAATAATAGAAGAAAAAGATTGACAAACTTGAGTGAGCTCAAGAGGATCATCAAGAGGGTTAACAGGTTAAAGCACAGGATTTACGAGGAGAGGGTGTGAGAGCTAGGCTTGTTCAGATGGAAAAAGAGAAGGCTAAGGATGGTGGTAGGGTATCAAATTACTGTTTCCAGTTACCTAAAGCAGGGTTATGAAGATGAAGTCAGACTGTTCTTGGAGATGTATAGTGAAATGTTGAGAGGCAATGGTTAAAAGTTGTATCAAGCAAAATTCTGAATGGATATAAGGACAAAAACTTGCCAGAGTGAGCTAGTTAAGCACAGGACAATTACCCAGAGGGGCAGTGCAACCTCCTTCCCTAGAGATAAAGAAAGATTTGACTGAACAATGCACTGAAAAGTCTGATTTAGCTTTGACATTAGTGTTCTTTTGAGCAAAAGAATGGCCTCCAGAGGCGTCTTCCAACCTAAATTATGTTTTGATTTTTACAATGAAATAATTAGCAGGTGTGAAGTATGAATAGCCATGTGCAGGCTCCAGACTTCATTCATTGAGATGAAAACAGCAGCGTACAATATGTGTTATGTTTCTCTCTGCAGACTGAAGGAGAAACATGAGGATAATAATAAATGTGCGTATATTAGAGGGTGGGGTGGCTTCATATAGGCACATCAGACTACAGAACTGGACAAAACGTAACCAACTATTGAATATTACATTTTCAGTATAGTGAATCAAGATACAGTTTTACAACTTATTAAAGAGAAGACAAACACCACCTTGAACCAGAAATACTCCCATTACTCCTTACAGGAGACCTCAGTAATCCAAGGGAGATATTAATGAAGAACGGGTATCTTGGGATGCAGTCAACAAAAAGCTGTCTGAAATTATGTAGTAAATTGCTTTTAAGTTTGTACAGTCCACATCAGTCATGTAGCACTTCAGCACAGCATCATCTCAAAATTAAAATTCTTGGCCCCCATTCAAATCTTCTGATTCTATCCATTCCACTGACAATAGGGAAACAGTGCTCCACAAATTATTTATTGAAGACATTCCCATTATACTTATTTATAACATTCATCTCCAAAAGAGGCCCTGTGTCTGCAAAGCATCCAAGGAAAAGAAAGATACACTGCATTTCTTTCCTACATCTTTCATGTTTTAACACGGTAATGAGACAACGCCCTTTATTTCCCTCTATCCTTGGGAAGGGATAAAGGAGGACGGGATGACGTGATGCCTAGATTAGCAAGGTATAAACAACTTCTGGGGTTTTGACAGGGTGAGGAGAGAGGAATATAAGTAGTTTGGCTCCTCTAGAGCATTCCCCGCTTTCACCCAGACTCACACATATGCTGAATCTGTGAGATTCGGGAAAGGAAGGAGAAAAGTTTCTTCAGCTCTTCCATTAGCTAGATTCTTGAAAAGGAAGAGTTGATTGTGTCTTCCTCTTTAACTCTCTCCCTAACTCTTGTTCTTATTTGTAAAGATTTCTCAGTGAATCTAACCACCATTCCAGTGGAGTTAGTGCCTTGTCACGTATTAACTTCTAGTGTCTTTAAAAGATGCTGTCAGCCTGACTAGATTCCTGGTTTTGAAGATAAGAAATACATATTTTTTTCTTAGGGAAAGGTTTTCACTTTATTTTCTCCTATTTTTTTTATATCAGCCCAGAAGTTCAATAATTTAAACTTACAAGTCTGTCACAGTTAGTGACTGACCTTTAATGAAAACTGAGATATCAGCTTCCAGAAATAAAGAAGAATGACAAATTCAGGAGATAGTTGCTGAACACTGTAAAATTCCAGAAAAAAAGGAGAGATTAATTGTTCAGAAGATGATGGATCCTTCATGATGTACCCATCACCGTTCTTACTGAAGAAGTATGAGAATATTCAGAGGTGGATTGAATCTTACGGACTTGAGTGAAGACAGTTAATGTGAGTAGTGGTTACCAGGCACAGCGAAAATTTCATAGTTTACTGGCTTCAGTGAAGCACACAGTATAGTACGTGAACTGATAAGAAGATGCTAACACTTCAATAAAAGTTAAAATTAAATGCCAAAGAACCTCAAAAACCTACTTCAAAATTGATTTCCTTCATCATTTACATAAGATAATTCTCCTTGTACATAAGATGTTGCAGAATCACCTTAGTCTAATTTATTGAATAATATTCTAGTTAAAATAACACATTCTATTTTTAGAACAACATTAGAATGCATTTTAAAGCTGACCAAACAAACAATAATAATACACCTATTTCATTTATTCATATATAATTTTGTCTAGATGATGCAAACACCTGACCAGAGCTATGGTACTATAAAAAAAACAGCTCCAAAACAGGCAAAAACCTACCTCAGTGATGCTACTGGAAGGTTCCAATCCAACCATATTGGATTGTACCAGCTGCTGAAGAAGTTGTACTTGAGCCACATTGAGAAAGAAATCCAGGTTTGTTGTCACATTCACTTCCAAAGAATGACCACACACCAAAATTTCCTGTGGAGAAATTAGGGGAAAATAGTAGATAACAGCTACTGGGGAAATAATCTTCAGCTTCTATATAATTGTATTGTGATTCTCTGCTGTAGTCAATGCTTCAACATTTTATATAGTATTAATTAGGTCTTTTTAGGAGAAAGTGGTGTCTCAGGCTTCTAAAGAAGGATGAGGTTTATTCTTTACTTTGCTTTCAATAGCATAACTATTAAGATAAATTTTGCAAGAGAAGCATCTTGTGTGTGAGGTCTTGTTTCCATCTCTTGGTAGTATCAAACAGTGGACTGTCAGATTCTGTTTTTTATTTCCTGGCAATGACTACAGTTCTCCTTTCCTTCCAAGAAAAGGATGTACTTTTTTTTTTTTTTTTTAAACATAAACTCTGCTTGATTTGTAATGAAATCGTGTTGGAACTCACTGATAACCAACCTAATTGATTTCTCTTTGCCTGTAAACCGTTGTTAATACCTTGGCAAAGCTAGCTGGATGGCCACTGTTTTATTGGTGTTATCTAGCACAAAAGAAACTCTTCACCACTGTTGGCAAGCGATAAAGAGATGAAAAACAGAACCAATGCAGAAGGGTTGCTTAATAAGTAGAAGTACTGCCCCTTCTCATGAGAAGGTTGCACAATGTTCAAGCTCTTCACAATCTAAACTAGACCTCTCCCTTCATCAGTGAATGTCACCCAGGGAACAGATAACAAGAAGAATGTATGCACAGAAAACATTGAAATTCTTGAACTTAAGCATTAGTAAAGCTCAGAGTTTTTTTTTTTTTAATTGAGTAACTTCTACGCATCCTAGCCACCCCTTAGGTGTTCTACTTCTTTTTTACATTAAATAATTTTCCATCTGCCCTTGTGATGATACTTTACACAAAATATGAAGCTGTCAATTTTTTCTTTCTATACTCATTAGCTATTTTCCAACAATGTACACCTATTGCACGTTGCAATACACACCCCTAATACCCTTTACACTCCTGTACCAGTTTTGCTCTTCCCAGGAGGTAGCTGTTATGAGAAATACTCCCTGTGAGATGACAAAAACTTTCTGATATTTCCCCTACATAAAATGTTTTAAATTCTTGAGCTACAAACTAATACCAAAGAGGGAGCCAATACCTTTTGCGTGTCACATTCTTCACAGACTAATCATTAACAAGCTGATCCACAGACTGGTAAAAGTGATTGTTAAATCTGGAATACCTTGAAGTACCCACAGTAATGGTTGGGGAGCGGACACTTTGTGGGAATTTGTGGGCTTGAAAATCCGGCTAAAAGAACTCAGCTCAACTTTCTTCCTACAGATAGTGTATAGATTGCATTTTCAGGCTTCTTTATGAGAAGCTTGTGAATACAATGTTTCGTAATGTTGTACTATAGCACCTCTTCTCAACACCTTTCCATCACAAATCTTTTAAAAATGTTGCTGGAAATCATTAAAGGATTCCCATTTTCTGAATTGCAAACAGGCTTATCTACCTCTGGACAGGATGCCTTTAATATTGAATGCTATACACAAATTCTTTCTCCAGCAGAGAAAGAACATTTCAGCTAGTGATTAAGACTTTTTTTCCCCCCCAGTTAGCGATCTCTGTATTTGAAAACACCTGGACACTTAAAATGGTAGAACAGTAAAACATTAAGATCATCCACATATTAAAAGTTATGCTATTTCTGTTCACATTTTGTACTAACCTCTGGGTGCAAATTCTCTGCAGCATCAATTTTTGTAAAAATAATTGCAGGAGCTGCAGTTATTCGAACTGTGAAATCTGTTAAAATTGGAGTTAAAATTGCTCTCCTCTCCTGATGCCGCCTTATGCTAAAAAAAAAAAAAAAAAAGGAAAAAAGATTAAATCACATTATAAATTGTTGAGGAGGAAAAACTCATATTCTTCTTTACATCTAGCATGTAGCACAAAACTGCTTCAATACCAGCTTGGCATTTGATTGCTACCTCAATAAGCATTAAATATCATCACTACTAATCATGTTAATTTCAATCTTAAAGGCAGACTTCTACCTTTATTTCACAGAAGCAGCATATCTAAATATTTGACTCTTCAACCCATCTCCAGGTAGACAAGTTTGATATTTGATATTGCTTCTTCTACTGTTCAACGAACTATACAAACTCATTTGAACAAAGACACAAAGTTTATTATCAGTATTTTTCAAACTTGCCTGTGGATGCCCTTCGCTTCATGAATAGCTGTCTGAAGCCTCCATAATATTTGAATTCATGCATTAAAACTCTGGGGTGAAAAAATTCTGCACACAACAACATAACTGACACAAAAAAATCAAAGACATGAAAAATTGACCTAACAAACCCAATGAAACTCTAGGGCTCACACATTAAATTTATAATAACTATTGCCCAAGATGTTTAAAATGTCTTGAAAATGGAGGGATGTCAGTCTTCCTCCACTGCTTCTGTCACTGGTTGCTCTTAGTTGGTACCTTTTCATCTAAATATCAATGTTTGCTTGCCAAGAATATTTGTGCCATTAAACTTTATAATTGCATTTGTTTTCGAGCTGGGTGTTTATTTTTTTTCCTTTAGTCAAATACTAAGCCTAGAGGCACAACCCTGTTATAGATGGATCACTAATAGCTTATGACAACACATTCCAAATAACCAGAATCTTCTGGGTCAGGTCAAATAAACTATTGCCACAAAATGCCATCTGAGAGCCTCTGATCAGGAAAAAAAAAAAAAAAAAAAAAAAAAAATGTAATGAGACCAAGATGGTGCTCAGCCCCTAAAAGAGGATACAGCTCAAATTCCTGGGAGAATCCTTCCATCAAGATAGTTTTTTGATAATTCTTTTAACTTGTCATCATTTATAGAAATGCTAAATACCTGCATTTCACCAAGGAGAACTCCAAAAATCATCAAAAAGTTATTGGTCCAAGGCAAGTTTTCCAATGCTTACAAACCAGAAAATGTGAAACAATGCAAGTTAAAAGTATACACTAAATTATGCAACTATCTATCATGATATAAAAGAAAAGACTGAACTACACTGCCATATAGAAGAAGAGAATAGATCTATGCAGGACTTTTCAGATATATCTGCATGTCAGTTAGGTATCCCTGTATTACTTTTAATCTTGCCATCTCCAGTAATTGAGACATGGCAGCTCGGACATTAGCATAAATCGCACAAGTGAGCCAGACACATGAACTACGCAATTAGACAATTAGTCCTTACCATCAGCTAGAGTTATCCATGTTAATGTCATTAAACAATATGGTTATATGGCCATCTATGCAGAAATCTCTGGACTGCATGTGGAATAGGTAATTAAATCCCTTGATTAAAAACAGGTATCGATACACATAGTCTAGTAAAGGTAATGGTTCTGCAATGGATTCTGTTGAAAAGTACAAAATCTCAAATACTGATGGTTTGTAGGCCAAGAGTTAGGCCAAAAAGAAATTAAATAGGTATCATAACTTGACCGTATTTCAGTCAAGTTCAAAAGATTCAAAATCCACAGATGACAATTTACTGCTTGGACTATTTCGATTTTGATGCTTCAAACTCTACCAACAATTTGCTTAAGTGTCGTCAAAACATGTAGAGAGCATGGCGATCTATAAGGGAATATAAACTGTCAGATGTGGGTAGGCCTTAAAGCTTTTAAATTTATTTAGGACAACAGTATACAGAAGCTAACAGCAGATGCTACAGAGCACAGAGCTCCTATTTACTGAGCAGAAGTCTAATAAACTTTTACTTCAAATGACCTTCACGAACACTGCTGAGCAGGCTGCATGCTACCGTAAGTAGTATGCAGTATGCCTAAGAGCAAGCCAATTAGTGAGTGTGAGAAAACTACCATCTTACGTTAAAAGCTTTAACGTTTTGGTCAGCTGTAGCTCTGCTGGTCTGTAATGACAGTTTTTAAAGCAAGATTAGTATAATCAGGTCCCCAAATTAGAAAGCAGACCCGTTAGTGGTTAGCATACATCTTCAACTGAGAAAATGGTCTTAGATTTTGCCAGTTCTACAAATGCTTCTCTCCCTGCCATCACCTTCACTTTAAATTTAAACCAGATGGCTTTCCACCCAATTCCTATTTCCCCTTCACAACAGGATGAGAAAGAAATGCCTTTGTTTTTGAGGAAAATGCCTTTGTTTTTGAGGAAAATGAAAGAGCTAAATAGTAGAACAGTTCTATCAAAGAACACCTATACATTAGAAAACTTCCACTTGAAGGGGCATATACTGCTAGCAAGTATAATTTCAATATATGAAAGAGAGCTATAAAAGCAAGTTACTTGTTGAACCCCAAACCCGCAACTGCTTCTCTTCGATCATTGTTCAAATTATTTTTCAGCTCATACATATTCCTACTTCTTAATTTTCAAATGTTATTCTAGTAGATACCCAGTACACTGCATCTTAAAGGACTTTTTTGGTAATACAGATTGATTGCTGATTTTTAAATTTTATTTTAAAATCATCCTTATGTGGTATCCCTGTCCTGCTCTACTTACTATTTTCTGCATTTCTAGTTGGTGAATTTGAAGCTCAGCCAAATCAAGTATTAGCAAAAATAATTGTAAGTACAAACAGAAGGCAAACAGAGCACAGTAAATAATGAAGGGAGAGGATATGAGAAAGAGCACAAAAGGAACAAAGAAACAAATTCCACTTTGAATTATTAAGTCTTCCACACTGCACCTAAGTGCACCGTTAACTTAACACAGGTGTACGCCACATGAGCTTATGAAAAAACTTGATTGTGAAGAGCGTAATGATGGCTCTATGTCTGCAGCACATTCATTCCATGGTTCATTTATCCATCTGTTATATATTTGTCTTGGAAAAAAAAGGAAAAGCTAGTACTTTTAGAGATGTTAAAGCAGTTGATCATCTACACTTAAAAGTACAGCACATTTGAAAGACCATATGCTAACGCAAAGCAACAAGGCAGCAAAGCATTTGTGATAAGGCCAGCGGGTGCCTTTTACTCAGTGCTGAATTTGGGCTCTATCTGTATGCTAACATGAACTCTGGTTATGGACCGCAGGTCCACATTGTAAAAGCACAGGACAAAAATGGTCTCTGTCCTCAAAAGCTTACAATTTAAGTCTAAGAAAACACACACCCACAGACAGGGAAGTAAAAGGGAAGAACTAACAGCACCGTAGGTAATGATATCCGTGCAGTGGCAACCTGAAACCTGTCTTATTATTTTTTGTATTAGAGTATAATAGAAATGATTTTTTTTTTAAGGATTTGGAAGAAGATATTGCAATAACTTTGTGAATGTTCACAGGAAATGCCTTTATAACACATGGGTTAGCCTAGGAGCGAGCCAGAAAGTGTTTCTTCAAAAATTAAATGCGGCAGCTCTGGTAACTGGTATGATGAGGTCTGAGGAGCAGTGAGTGTAGATGTGTCAAAGCAAATGAAAGAAGACACATAAGAGGAAATGGATAGACATAGAAGTCTAGAAGTACCCTGAAAGCAAAGACATATCTAATGATTAATATGACAAAAAATGTTGTGAAAAGAAAAGAGAAAAAAATGTGAAGAACAGAATTTTGTAATCGAAGCAACAACATTTCATTACATCAAATCAAATCATCAGTATTTGATTACATCTACTCAGAAGCATGTTGAAATTATATGAGGAAGCAGGACTGCCAAAGAGATGATGTTGCACTAATCAAGGAGGTGCGATGATGTGAGACTGGATAAGCTGCGAAAATGTGCAAGAAGGACTATCACTTGGCTGTCTTATGTGGAAAAAACTAATCGAAACAAACAGAAAATACTGGCCAGTAAGAGCTAAACATAACTAGATGTGAAACTTGGAAATGTTTGCCTTATTCTTAATCATATTTTTTTTCTTAATAATACCTTACTGAATCTAGAGTTTGAGCCCTTATATACTGAAAAAATGCATAGGTCAGGGAGAAACTCATACATTCAATACATGAATGACAATCAAAAGCTCATTTATGCCATGTAAGTTTACTATCTACAGAGAGAGAAATCCTCACAAAGAATTCTGCGACTTGAAAAAGCAGAAAAACAAGTATTAGCATGGAATAGGCAACATAATCAGTGTTCTCTGTTAGTGTGAGGCACACAAAACCAAAGATGTTACGTTGGTTAGCATGTTAACTTAGGACTTAAGAAAGATTTCTCTCTTGCAGGTTTCCCATGGAGTTGTATAAATCAGTTGATTAACTGATCCACGAAAGTATTAGGATATCTGACTACTAATGACATCATCATGCTTCAGACCTCCATCTGCCAGTGGGCAGAACAGCTCACATCCTTTCAGCTCTCTGAGGTGTTGCAAAGACACATTGTGAGACAGTGAAATAGCATAGCAACATTTTGAGGACTACCTAA